>NC_091284.1:725501420-725805349 GCF_032444005.1 Ranitomeya imitator | reverse complement strand
AGACTTCAATTTTGTCTCATCTGACCACAGCACCTTCTCCCAATCACTCACAGAACAAATCCAGGAGTTCATTGGCAAACTTCAGTCAGGCCTGCACATGTGCCTTCTTGAGCAGGGGGACCTTGCGGGCACTGCAGGATTTTAAACCTTTACGGCGTAATTTGTTACCAATGGTTTTCTTGATGACTGTGGTCCCAGCTGCCTTCAGATCATTACAAGTTTGCCCTGTGTAGTTTTAGGCAGATCTCTCACCTTCTTCGTGATCAAGGATACCCCATGAGGTGAGATTTTTCATGGTGCCCCAGATCAATGTCGATTGACAGTCATTTTGTATTTCTTCCATTTTCTTACTATTGCACCAACAGTTGTCTCCTTCTCACCCAGCGTCTTACTTATGGTTTTATGTAGGTCTATGATCTTGTCCCTGACATCCTTATAAAGCTCTTTGGTCTTGCCCATGTTGTAGAGGTTAGAGTCTGACTGATTAATTGAGCCTATGGACATGAGTCTTTTATAAAGGTGACTATTTTAGACAGCTGTCTTTAATGCAGGTAACGAGTTGATTATGAGCGTCTAACTGGAATGTAGGATCAAATACTCATTTCTCACTGCAAAATGCAAATAAATTTATATAATTTATACAATGTGATTTTCTGGATTTTATTTTTGATACTCTATCTCTCAGTGTTAAAATTAACCTACCCTTAAAATAATAGACTGTTCATGTCTTTGTCAGTGGGCAAACTTACAAAATCAGCAAGGGATCAAATACTTATTTCCCCCACTGTAACATTGTAGATATAGCATTGGGGACAATTACTGCTGCCCCTGGACAGACTGTTAGGAAGAATAGAATCGATATTAAGACAATACTTATATTGGCTGCAGTTAAACCTGAAGTTTTAATGTTTTGAATAAAGATAGGCTTAAAGGTATAGTGTAATCAGAAAAAGATTGAACTTTTAAGTCATGTTTTTGTGTTAAATGTATGATTTTAATTTGTTGCTAACTTCAGTGATTCAAAAGATTAAAAAAATGTGATTACAATGACTAACAAAATCAAACCCTTAAAAACGTACACTTTATTCAACAATTAATTATTAAACCCTTCCCCAAATAGGTAAATGAGAAATAGACACTAAAAAATTAATATTTACACATATAAGTTAGGTAATAAGCACAGAGATATATGGCATATCAATTATCTAGGGTGTTGGGAACCTGCCTTTCTCTATTATTCTCTGGTATCTGCCCTGCCTAGCCATGGAGGTTAGAATCCTAAATTCAGCGCAAATTCTCACTCAATGGTGTCTCACCCTAATGTAACCTAGATAGTCATATATTAATTCCAGATATTAAAGGGAACCTGTCACCTGAATTTGGCGGGACCAGTGTTTGGTCATATGGGCGGAGTTTTCGGGTGTTTGATTCACCCTTTCCTTACCCGCTGGCTGCATGCTGGCCGCAATATTGGATTTAAGTTCATTCTATGTCCTCTGTAGTACACGCCTGTGCAAGTCTGTGTTGAGGCTTCAACAGAATCAGTGTTTTACCCAGGAGATTATCACTACAGGACTAGGTTTCTCGTACCCCCAGACGAAGTTATTTACTGAAACACATGGCAGGTAAATACCTCATAGCTTTCCCTTGCACGTCATCTTCCATATGTTTGATTTTCTATTGATTTCATTCATTATGCATGTGCACCTATATTCCATATTGCCACTGCACATTTAACACCCCAGGGTCCTGGTTGTTACAGTGGCATTGCTTTCCTCATGGGGAGAGTGAAGTCACGCTTGGAAGCAAAGGAGGATCTTCTTTATCAGGTAAACACAAGCATACAACATGTTCACACTCCAGGCCAGAAGGGGGAGCTCTGATCCAGCTTGTGGGTGGCTCCCCTATATATATTCTGGTCTGGAAGGAAAGTTAGTTAGTTCCTGACAGAGAGTGCCAGACAGCAGACTGGAAGAGTCTGAGGCAGAGAGGAGCGTGAGGGGCCGTGCAGCCAAGAGGGTGCTGCAGCTCCTGGACAGAGACAACATTGAAGGAAGAACAGATTGTAGTGAGCGTGGAGGAGAGTGAAGCACAGGAGAGTAAGAACTGGGGAGAATAGCTGCGATTGAGCTACCTCCCTGCAGAGTGCAGACACTGGTAGCCGGAAGACCGAGGATGTGTCAGATTCCAAGAAGCACAGCAGAAACCGGCAGGATAGCTGGACTACATGTCACCTGTCCGCCCTAACACCTGAAGAAACAGTGGCACATAGAGCCCGGGTTGTGATAGAGACCCTGTAAAAAGGCTTAAGTCAACTGTCATACAGGTTAGTATCCTAACCTTTAAGGAGGACAGAGAGAGAACAGTAAGAACCTTGACAGAAGCCACAGGCAGCAAGGGACTACACCACAGCATTGGTAGGAAGGCTTCTAACTCCACCTGGTAAAGGGGACTCTGAAATTGCTTTCAAGCCGGCCAGACACTGCCTGTACCCATGATCTGGTGCCCTGGACTGCAGCTTTCTGAAGTCTTCAGTAAACCAGGTAAAGAGACTGCAAACTTGTGTCCTCCATTTATTACTGGCACCACATCATCCTTGCCCAGCACACCGGGAGCCCTGGGGATCCAGCTTCACCTGTGGGCAGCAAGACCATCTTGCTGCCATACCATCACCCCCAGAGGACCCCTTTAAGCACCCTGAACGAAAACCACAGGTGGCGTCATGAACATAAACTTATTCACAAAACCCCCTTGAAGACATTTTCCCTTAACATGGGTGCCCAGGGCCACGGACCGGGTCGCCGCTGCCGTGAGACATCCCTTTAAGTACCAGACCCGGTACCGAGTACCCCACAGCCCTGGCGGGCGTTCCACACACCTACTTGTGTTTCCAATAAAGTTTTTTTCTATCATCTTTCATGGGTTTACCATGACAGAGAGGAGCCAGAAGACTGCAGCATCTGATTTCTCCTACTCCTGCACTGATTAGAAGCACTCGTTCATATTAACCAGTGTAAATATATTTTGGCACTGCTCAGTTGAGAGCTCCTGGAGCTAAGGCTCTAAGCTTTGCATTGTTAGCCACTTCCATCTCCTATATAATCTGGGTCCCGGCTAGCACTCATTGTCAGAGTGGCTTATGCTGCATGGCTGGAGGTTGTTGGTAGTTGTTAATTGAGTAGGCATTTGGTGGATTTATCTGTGATTGTTGCTAGGTTTTGAGTGTGTGATAATTCCCTTTCTTCTCCTACTTTGGTTTAACCTCATCCTCCACTCCCTGGTGTTTACCTCTGTTGTTTATGTGTGTATATTTGTATGATTGGTATTTACCTTTATCCTTATACGTATTACCTTGTTAGCCTGGTTGGTGTATTACGGTACACTACTACTCCCCTCTTCCCTGGTTGGGGGAAGGGTACAGACTGAGGGCAGATTCAGGACCTAAGGCGCCCCTAGCGTTAGGGACAGAGAAGGAGCCCCTGGTCCTGGGACACCCGACAACAGAATAGTAACATTATCTTTATATGACCACACTATTTAGTGACCACATATCAGATTTTCTTCTTTGGTTTTTCTGTTGTCTCGTGTATCCAAGTCAACTGCTCTGTGCAACCCCATCCTCGTCACTGATTAGAATCTGTTAATGTACATTGCACATGGAAGGCTGCCAATCAGTGGTGGGGCGGGGTTACACAGGGCTCAGCATTCAGAGAACTGCTAGATCTGCAGCAGACAAAACAATAATTGTATCAAAATGACTGAATGTAGACCAGCAGGAATCAGGGTCTCAGCCTCTACATTATGGCTGATCTCAGAGTACATAGAAAAAACCTGGTGACAGATTCCCTTTAAGATTCAGCAACTCTGTTTCAGTATTGTGTTACTTTACAAGTAGAATACGTGAATGTTTGATCAATACAACCAATAAAGAATTTGGACTTTGAGCTTTTTTTTAATCAAACTTTAAAAGGAAGTGAAATATAGCAGGCTATAATTATTACTGGATACATAAGCTACAACAGACTCCATGCCCTGCAAGCAATGAAGGGGGGATCAGTTAAACCATTTAAGGGAATCAGAGCAAATCCTGCCAACAAAAGCAGATTGTCCACGTGACATCCCTGACAAGATGGCATGTACCCATCTACTCCCCAGGCACTGCAATCAATAATTACAATGTAACACCAAAATAGTGTCCATGTATTAACCATTTATCCATTCCATGTTTGTTAATAGATAGGATGGCCTGTAATCTCACTGTAGTTGCCGTAAATTGATTTTGGTCAATACAATTACATCATCTACACTCCCTGACAGAAGTTATATCATTTATCCATGTTATGTGAGTAAAGGCTTATAACCTGACGTTAAATTCATCCATTGGTTGTATAAATTATTCTTTTGAAAGCTGAAATCCTCTGAAATGTGGTTTAGGTTAAGAAAATAAATTGGCATCAATGCAGAAATATTGATCAGTTAATGGACACAGAATGGTCAGATTTTGGCAAGACAAAAGTTTTGTCGCCTGGTCATATAATACACCCAATCCTAGTTTACATCCTCACCTCTGCTTAGTAAATAATCGGTTAATTAGTGTGCATGTATAAAAAGAAACCCAGCCCCCCAGACCTTCACTTGAACTGCAACTTGAGCTCTGACAACATGCCAAAAATCCACCCTGCAACCAAAGCCTGGATTATCAAGAGGCTGAAGACCAGATCCACTGTAGAGGTGGCTGGCACCTTTAATGTGTCTCAGCGTCAAGTACAAAGAATTAAAAAAAGATTTTAAAAGACTGGAGATGTGTTTGACAAACCCACGTCTGGCAGACCCCGCAAGACAACTGCTCAGGAGGAACGTTTGTTGGTTAGAAAATCCAAAGCAAGCCCTCAAGTCCCTGTGTCAACTAGAACAGTTTGTAGAATTCTGTCTACTGAAAATTCATCAGAGAAATCCACCTTCTGCCACTTTTCCAGCGTCCATCTATAGCAGGCTGTGGGACTTTACAAATGTCGCATGTTTTTTTATTTGCCTTTTGTTTAGTGCTGGCTTCTGGGCACTGATTCGACCATGGAGGCCATTTCTAGACAGAATCCTACAAACTGTTCTAGTTGACACAGGAACTTGAGGCGACTAGGCCTGTTGGAGCTCTGCTGCAGTGGAAGAGGGGCTTGCTTTGGATTTTCTAACCAACAAACGTTCCTCCTGAGCAGTTGTCTTGCGGGGTCTACCGGACGTGAGCTTGTCAAACACATCTCCAGTCTTTTCAAATCTTTTTTTAATTCTTTGTATTTGACACTGAGACACATTAAAGGTGCCAGCCACCTCTGCAGTGAATCTGGTCTTCAGCCTCTTGATAATCCAGGCTTTGGTCGCAGGGTGGATTTTTGGCATGTTGTCAGAGCTCATGTTGCAGTTCAAGTGAAGGTCTGGGGTACTGGGTTTCTTTTTATAAACGCAAACTAATTAACCGATCATTTACTGCGCACAGGTGAGGATGTAAACTAGGATTGGGTGCATTATATGACCAGGCAACAACATTTTTGTCTTGCCAAAATCTGTCCATTAACTGATCAATATTAATGCATTGACACCAATTTATTTTCTTAACCTAAACCACATTTTGGAGGATTTCAGCTTTCAAAAGAATAATTTATACAGCCAATGGATGAATTTAACATCAGGTTATAAGCCTTTATTTACATAACATGGATAAGCGACATAACTTCTGTCAGGGAGTGTATTTTGGAGAAAAGATGTATAGTTCTCCGATGGGGAAAATGAGAGGAAGGCAACATAAGTCTAAAAATAATAAATACATTTCTAAAAAATATAATAAGTACAGTGACTGGGAGTTCATTAACAGGTATGAGTCTTAAGCTCAGGTAAGGGTTTAATAGGGGTATGGTAAGTTAGATTCTCACAGACTTACAGTCTTTACCATTTTATTGCACCATGAAGGTGCCAATGTACTATATATATATATATATATATATATATATATATATATATATATATATATATAATTGCTTGCTGTCCACACAGTTGCGGAATGAATGGTGTTTTATTTTGCTAGAAGTATGATCACACAGACTGGGATGCTTATCAGTGGGGAAACGCAGGTGCTGTTGGGGGAGGACATCTGTTTCTCTGACTGTATTTCTTATCAGCTGAACTAGAGCACTCTGCACACTGGAACTCCTCCTGTGACTGGATGAACTCTACGAGGGAGCAACCTTGGAATGCAAACCGTTCCAGTAAGAGAATGACCACAGACTTTGATGTGTTTCATAGGAAAATGTGACAAGGGGAATGTTCGCTAACAATGGGTGTTGCTGTGGGTGACCTGTAAAGCTGACATGTGAGATATCACATACAGGTGCTTCTCACAAAATTAGAATATCATCAAAAAGGTAATTTATTTTGGTTCTTCAATAAAAAATTTAAACTCATATATATATATATATATATATATATATATATATATATAGAGTCATTACAAACAGAGTGATCTCTTTCAAGTGTTTATTTCTGTTAATGTTGATTATGACTTACAGCCAATGAAAACCCAAAAGTCATTATCTCAGTAAATTAGAATACTTTATAACACCAACTTGAAAAATGATTTTAAAATCCAAAATATTGGCCTACTGAAATGTATATTCAATAAATGCACTCAATACTTCGTCGGGGCTGCTTTTGCATCAATTATTGTATCAATGCGGTGTGGCATGGAGGCGATCAGTCTGTGGCACTGCTGAGGTGTTATGGAAGCCCAGGTTGCTTTGATAGCAGCCTTCAGCTCATCTGCATTGTTGGGTCTGGTGTCTCTCATCTTTCTCTTGACAATACACCATAATGATAATAATATTTATTTTTATATAGCGCTAACATATTCCGCAGCGCTTTACAGTTTGCAAACATTATCATCACTGTCCCCAATGGGGCTAACAATCTAAATTCCCTTTCAGTATGTCTTTGGAGTGTGGGTGGAAACTGGAGAACCCAGAGAAAACCCACGCAAACACGGGGAGAACATGCAAACTCCTTGCAAATGTTGTCCTATAGATTCTCTATGGGGTTAAGGTCAGAAGAGTTTGCTGGCAAATCAAGCACAGTGATACTGTTATTTTTAAACCAGGTATTAGTACTTTTGGCAGTGTGGACAGGGGCCAAGTCCTGCTGGAGAATGAAATTTCCATCTCAAAATATCTCCTTGGCCTAGGTAAGACACTTATGGTGTTGTCTATTGGTCATGAGTGGCTTAACTCAAGGAAGGCGACACTTGTAGCCCATGTCCTGGATACGTCTGTGTGTGGTGGCTCTTGAAGCAATGACTCCAGCAGCAGTCCACGCCTTGTGAATCTCCCCCAAATTATTGAATGGCCTTTTCTTAACAATCCTTTAAAGGTTGCGGTTATCCCGGTTGCATGTGCACCTTTTTTTACCATACTTTTTCCTTCCACTCAACTTTCCTTTAATATGCTTGGATACAGCACTCTGTGAACAGCCAGCTTAGTTAGCAATGACCTTTTGTGGCTTACCTCTTGTGGAATGTGTCAATGACTACCTTCTGGACATCTGTCAATTCAGCAGTCTTCCCCATAATTGTGCAGCCTACTGAAAAAGACTAAAGGTACCTTCACACATAACGATATCGTTAACGATATCGTTGCTTTTTGTGACGTAGCAACAATATCGTTAAGGAAATTGTTATGTGTTACAGCGACCAACGATCAGGCCCCTGCTGGGAGATCGTTGGTCGCTGAACAAAGTCCAGAACTTTATTTCGTGGCTGGATCTCCCGTGGACATCGCTGGATCGGCGTGTGTGACACCGATCCAGCGATGTCTTCACTGGTAACCAGGGTAAACATCGGGTAACTAAGCGCAGGGCCGCGCTTAGTTACCCGATGTTTACCCTGGTTACCAGCGTAAAAGTAAAAAAAAACAACCACTACATACTTACCTACCGCTGTCTGTCCCCGGCGCTCTGCTTCTCTGCTCTGGCTGTGAGCGTCGGTCAGCCGGAAAGCAGAGCGGTGACATCACCGCTCCGCTTTCCGGCCGCTGTGCTCACAGTCAGTGCAGGAGGAGTGCAGAGCACAGCGCCGGGGACAGACAGCGGTAGGTAAGTATGTAGTGGTTGTTTTTTTTTACTTTTACGCTGGTAACCAGGGTAAACATCGGGTTACTAAGCGCGGCCCTGCGCTTAGTTACCCGATATTTACCCTGGTTACCTGGGGACCTCGGGATCGTTGGTCGCTGGAGAGCTGTCTGTGTGACAGCTCTCCAGCGACCAAACAGCGACGCTGCAGCGATCCGGATCGTTGTCGGTATCGCTGCAGCGTCGCTTAATGTGAAGGGGCCTTAAGGGTATGTGTCCACGTTCAGGATTGCATCAGGATTTGGTCAGGATTTTTCATCAGTATTTGTAAGCCAAAACCAGGAGTGGAACAATTAGCAGAAAAGTATAATAGAAACATATGCACCACTTCTGTATTTTTCACCCACTCCTGGTTTTGGCTTACAAAAACTGATGGAAAATCCTGACCAAATCCTGATGCAATCCTGAACGTGGACACATACCCTTAGGTACCATTTTAGGAAGCCATTGTGTTTTTTTGGAAATATTGTAGTTTATTGTGATAATGACTTTTGGGTTTTCATTGGCTGTAAGCCTAATCATCAGCATTACCAGAAATAAACACTCGAAATAGATCACTCTGTTTTTATTGACTCTATATATGAGTTTCACTTTTTGTATTGAAATAAATTCTTTGATTATATTCTAATTTTGTGAGAAGCACCTGTAGATCAGAGCCTGGAATATATAGATGCCAACTATATATACAGTGGAAAATTTGAGAAATCTTGATCGATTTATATCAACTGAAATCCTTTCAGTTTTAAGAAGGATGTGATAAAATACATGTTCACCCTGGGTTAGCCGAATTACATATCATCCACTTCCTAATCTACATCTATTTTGGAAATTGTTCTCCTGAGAAGTGACATCACTGGCAGGGGACAGAATCAAAATCCATCATCAAAAGCACAGCCGCCCAAAAATAATCTGTAATTTTTCCTACTCTGCAGTAGACATAAAATTTGGTAGACTCATTTAATTCTGAATGGTTACACTCCTTGATGAGGTGCGCATATGATAAACCTTGAGTCTCCACGAAAAGCAAACAAACTGCTCAATATGGAAACCTTTAAAGAGAACCTTTGACCAGGTATAGCACAATAAACTGACCACATCATGAAGTAGAGGCTGCAGAGCTGAATAAAATTTTTTGTTAATTTTGTAATTTCTCCTCTCCATAACTTGTAAAGTTAACAAAGCTGTGTGCTATGTTCACTTTATACAGCGGTTTTGCAGTGCTTTTTCAAGTGTTTTCTGTGTGCACACTCCCTAAGGTTGAACCTGACAAATCTGTATTTTTTAAATCTATGTAAGTACTTAACATTGCAATTGCAACACCAAGAAGTAAAAGTCAGGGAATTATGGAAATAAGATGACCGATAGGCATGGTAATGATATGCAAATTGTAAACAAAATTGAAGAAATTTTTTCTAAATATTTTAATTTATTTAATTTCAAGTATGAAAACCACTCACTTACACATCTTGGCATGCCATCAACAAGGTTATTAATGGTTGTCTGAGGAATGTTCTGCCACGATGAATGCCTCTTCATGAAGTTGTCCATGTGGTCTCCAGGAGGAGACCTGAGGCTGAAATGGATCAATGGAGGCTAGATCAGAGGCCCATCCTCTTCAGCGATGAGTCTTGTTTTTGTCTTGGATGATAGTTGAAGACTGGTCTAGAGACCGCATGATTAACACCATGAATAGGCCTTCACAAGGAGATGTCACACCAGTCCTATTCCTGGGATTGGTGTGGTATAATGTACAGTAGCCAGACTCCCCTAGCCTTCATACCAGGTAAAGTAAAAGCTCAGCGCTACACTGATTTAGTTGTGGGATCAGTGATACAGCCATTTCTTCAAAGAGTCCCAGAAGCTGCTTGTTTACCAAACAAAGCTAGGCTGCATGTTGCTCATGCCAATGTGGGGAGCCTGCGTTCCCAAAAAGTGCTACCATGGGCTGCAGTGTCTCCTGACTTGTCTTCCATCAAGCACATCTCGAACGTCATGGGTCAGCAATTGCAAAGGGATTTGATTATTTTCCTAAATGCATTCAGCGTGGCAGAACATTCCTTAGACCACCATTAATAACCTCATTGGTATCAACCAAAGTGTGTAAGTGTGGGGATTTTTGCACATGGTGCTCCTAGTCGGTACCAAATAAATCAAGATGTTTTGAAAATTTTGTTTCCATTTTTTCATAATTTGCATATAAGTAACATGTCTATCCATCCTGTGATTTCCATATCTCCATGACTTTTCCTTCTTAATGTTGTAATATTAATGTTGAAGAGTGTATGTAATTTGTCGAATACATCAATCTTAAATAGGCTTTTTTCATATGTATTTTATTTTATTGCTGTTCTTGTGAAAAATGACATATGAATTTCATCCATCTTTTACAAGCTTATTGGTGGTCTTATTTCACACGTGTTTTTTTATGCATTTTTGTCTTATACTGAAATCTATGCGAAAAGCATGAAAAAATGCCACACCTAGAGCACTGTGCATTTTAAAAAAATGTCAAGGACAATGTAGAATCCTGACTATTCCAAAACAGCAATCCTCGAACTGTGGCACATCTGCCCTTGGCTCTGATTCCACTGGCTTGCTTCCAGCTATCCTAAACTCCTACATCACAGCTGTGTCTAAATCTTCTCACCTGTTTGCCGACCTGTTCCTGAAGTCATTGCTCCAAGTTAAAATGCCCACGCTATAGTTGCTCACATTACCTTCTAAGAGACATTCGAACATTGCCAACCATATGATTAGCAGCATCTTCCTTAACCCTAAAACCGCTAACACAATTTCTTATTTCCTGTTAATTTACTGTTTTGCACATTTGTCACCACGTCAACCACTCAAAACAGTTAACAACGCTGAATCTAAACAGTGTCTATTTTGCACACTCTTAAGATTCTGTATATTGCTTGCCAAAAATTTGTCCTAGTCTGCAAAACCGCTTTAACTTGGTTGGGTTCCTGAGCTGCCTGCTGATGCAGCCCTCTTCCAGCACAAGGTAGAATCCTTGTTACCCTATGTTTAACTTACCAGCCAGTGGTGATAGCGATGGTCCATCCATCGTCCCTAGTTTCATAACATGTAGACCCTGAGGAGGAGCGATACAGCTACTTACTTGAATCAGCCTCTTTCTTTATCTGCCCCGTGGTCCACAATGGCCTGTTGTTCTTCTCTTCAGATTTTGATGACTAGTTTCCCCTCTGCTGTGACATGCTACTCCCGGTGGCTTATTAAGAGATAACATTTTAGTGTAGGGTTACAAAAAGAAAAAAGTTGTAAAAAGTGTCATAAACACAATATACATACAACTCTCTGAATTATTTAGTCAAACAAATAATGTCACTATACAAGGGCCAAATAATATCACATGCCCTAAGTATCACAAACACTAAGCAGGGGGTTGGACCAGATGACCCAGGAGGTTCCTTCCAACTCTACCATTCTATGATTCTATGAAAACCAATAAAATATCATCATATAGTGGTCACATACTTGTTCTATGGTGTCTGCAGTGTAATCATGTTGTTCATCCAGTGACTCACAAGTGAGATCTTCTCTAGAAAGTCACTTACTTTACATGTTCTTTTCCATCTAGACCAGACCACCATGATACCGTTGCCTGGGCACAAACTTGTTTCTGCAGAATTTGCGTCCCAAATATTTTTGTTTCTTTGCTTTTTCAGCATACTGTCCACCCTCTACACAAATTTCACACCCTGCTGCCCTCTTTACCAGTATCCTACTGCTGCAAAAATGGTACCACAAAGATAATACCCCCATGAATAAAAGTGGCAAACAGGTAGTGCCTTACAATGTGGAGTTGTAACCTTCTATATAAAGCTGTGAGCAGGAACCTTTTTCCATTCTGTTTCAGATATGCAGGAATAAAAAGGAATACAAGACTACATCATTTGGGGGAATTGAACTTTTAAAAGGTTCTCCACCAATATTTGCTGTTATTGTTAGAAAAACCTCAGTATTTGAAAATGAATTACATTATTTCAGTGGTGCCAAAATTATGTTTTGGCTTTCAGCATAGTACCATTATTAAAACAATAAAATAAACATTACATTCCCTACTGCTCAAGTTCTGCTACATTGGTGGTCCTCAATGGTTCTTCAATGATGATGCTTTTATCATTGTGTTTGCCACTTGTTTCACTGTTTACATGCTACTGTGACTGCTAAGGCCAATGGCTCCCCGTGTTGTCACTGCAGTACAGTTGGGGAGTGGTGGTGCTGAACTAGCAAGAGACTGAATAGGTATGTAATGCTTATTATATTAACACATTTACAGCTGTTATTCCATTTTTTTGTAATATTCCTAGTAAGCCCTTTAATCTTTATTTTAACTTCTTTTGGGGTAATGCACCACTCCAGTGTTTTGGTTTTTTTTTACTTCAGTGCTTGAATGGTGACCATAATGTAAGCTCCCTGACCCTAGTATTATACTGTACATATCATCCGCTGTCTTCAGCCGTACCCGGCCCGCTTCGGTCCCACCATCTTGTTAACGCAATTTCTTACTGACCGGAAGTCAGAGGTAATGGACAAGCTCTCAGTGTAAGTCTATGAGAGCCTCATCCTGGCTCATGAATTGAGTTGCCCAGCAAACACTGGAACAATCCAGCAGGTCACAACCTGGAGTAGACCGACCAGAGCGACACTGATAACAGAAGCTGAAGGTGGCTGGAAAGTTTATTACTAGGGACAGGAAACTTAGATTAGGGACACCACTCCAGCAATAAAATAAGAAAAAATTGCTGGAGTAGTGCTTTACGGTTTTAGGGAGTTTCCCCCCTTGTCTCAACTTGTGATATTTTCAATTTACACTGGTCTTCCTGAATTTAAAGAGGACCTGTCACAAGGCCAAAAGTGGACAGTTTTTGCTTTCACTTTATTCCTTCTGCATTGCCGGAGATATGGGCCATTTTCTTATACAGTGCAAAATGTTATAGCCTTTACCAAAGGGGTGTTGCTCACTGGGTAATAATGCAGAACACTAATAAGACATGCCCTATCTGTAAGTAATGCTCCTTTGGTAAAGACTATAAAAATTAGAAATAAACAACACAGTTCACAGCTCTGAAAAAATATTACAAACAAAAAAAACAGAATGCTTAGAAACAAATAAGAGTAAAAATGGTCCACTTTTAACCTGGTGACAGGTCCTCTAAAATTAATAAAGTAACTTGAGGAACTACGAAATACAAGAATAAGTAATTATTCAATCTATTATACAACATAACATTAAGCAAAATATATTAATCTCACATAACACACAACATTCCAAAACATAGTAAATAATTCCAAGATGATGTATGATACTGTATATTATAAATCGGATAGGGGATAGATGTATGACGTGTATGTACGGAAGAACATATAAGTGGCATGATCACATGACACAGATGACCAGAATGAAGGGACTGAAATGTATAGAAGCAAGTGAGCTGGGATGAAACAAGTTACAGAGCTAGAATATTGCTGGTTAGTTACCAATATATAGGAAAAAAAAAAGAAAATTGCCACAGTGATAATGATTTTTTACCTGTTTATATTGTAAGAGTATAAAAATATACTAATGAACTATGTGTGAATTTCAGGGAACCATGTGGCTGTGCTGGTGGCTATCATCACCTTCTTTCTAATATTGAGCATTTTCGGTTTCATCTTAGGTAAGAAGAATGAGA
Source organism: Ranitomeya imitator (assembly GCF_032444005.1). Taxonomy (NCBI): domain Eukaryota; kingdom Metazoa; phylum Chordata; class Amphibia; order Anura; family Dendrobatidae; genus Ranitomeya; species Ranitomeya imitator. Next base: position 725,791,484 of record NC_091284.1, on the reverse strand, counting down.
AATCTTGTCTTGTGAAAAGTATCAATAGATGCAATAACAGTATATTGACAAATTAATTTGTTCCTCATTTGTGGTAATTAACCTACTCTCACTAGTGAGGAAAGCAAATCACTGTCTCCTGGACAGGGGGGAGGGCTTGCTGGAACATGAGGAGGTTCTTCTAGAAGAGAGAAGCTGCCCTCCAATGCGGCCAGTGGAAGGACTCACCCTACTGCAGGTTTGCGGTTTGTCAATATGCACTGAAGGTTCAGTCTAGTATTATCTAGACTTAATATGTCCACTCTTCTGTGCTGTACTCTGTCTGTCATTCTTTCTGGAAAATGGAAACTCCATAGAGCACAGTAATGGTGCGTGCGCATTTCTGCCCATTGGCGAACCATTAATGAGCGCTAACCCATATACAAGTCTTTCCACCCTTATATATCAGCCTGCTTACAAAAGACTGGGAAGAACGATTGTTACTACAATGGTGTTATACCTGTACAGTATCATTTATCGGCTGCTCATCCCTTGTTTATACAGTGCAATGTTTTGCAGTTCAATCACCTGAAGAACAAGCGATTTGCTGGAGCTGGAGCATCAGTGCTATGTTCACTGTTCCCACTCCCGGGTAATGCAGATCAGCTTGCTGGTGGTATTGGACCCCAACCCAAACAATTTGATATTGATTGCCTACCCTACTGATATGTCTTTAGTGTTATTTCTGAAAAAGCCCCTTGAAGCCTCTTTATTTTGCCAAACAATCTGACCTCATATCTCAAAGTACAGTATTTATTAGGCAATAGTAGCAAAAGGTCCCCAGAGCAGATTATTTTATTTTATTAATGCTGCTACCAATTTTAACAATTCCTTTTTGTGTTCTAGGTGCTTCGAGAAGATAGTTTGGCAGTAAGTCTGTGGTTTGGTAATCTGTATGGTAAAGGTGTTATCATAAAAGGCTTCCCACCACCAAAGAAGAACCTTTATCACCAAGAATGGAAGATACTGAACCTTCTGACCCCTCTACAGCATGAGAACATTGTTTGCCTCCTAGCAGCTGGATCTGGTAATGAGGGATTACTGCAGGACCATCAGCTTTTAGTCTTTCAACATTATCCCCAAGTAAGTGTTCAAGTCTTATATTCGAGTCACATACACATGACCTGCACTGTAAGGCCACCTGGATGGAAGTTTCTCAAGCTTCTCCCATTATTCAGGGAACAATGGTGGCACATGAATGGCATCTGATTGCTGTCATTTTTTTTTCACAGACCAACAGACTTTATTTTATGAGTTTTATCCATGACTCATATCAAAATGTGTCTAAATTTTGGTGTAGATAACTCGGTCTGAAAAAAAAGAGAAAATATGAACGGTCCCATATGTCCTATACGTACATATGTATGACTTCTATCCAGGAAAAACACAGAGAAAACTCATATGGGAAAAACTGATGTCAACATGAGACCTTACAGTTGCAGTATAATACATGTGGATGGGATGGGAAGTTTGCCATGGGGAAAAATTAATGTGTTGCAGATATCAGAATTATTGATTTGATTTAGGTTTCTCTTTTTGTTCTTTCATTTTGTATTTTGTTAATTAATAAAAATAAATGCTTCCATTTTTATAGAATTCTTACTTTGCAACATTTTTTCCAGACCTGCCTAAAATGCTTTAAGAGCCCTAATATATTTATAGTTTTAATATCTGCAACCTCACTATTTTACCATCAGGGCTCTTTGAGGAACTACTTGACTGATCGAACAATTGACTGGGACACAGCTTGCTGCATGGCCATTTCCATAGCCAGAGGTTTGGCTTTACTCCATACTGACTTGAGGAATGGGGGTTAGTAGAGGTGTTTTATTGGTTCATATTGGAATATGTAGTACAAAAAAACATTATTATTTGCATTACTGAGTTTGATTAATGAACCTTTATGCATGGGACACACTTTTGCTTTAAAGGACAAAGAAATGTTTCAGGCTTCAAAAGCAGTGAAGCAGCTTAAAGAGGTGACCTGACTATTTTCTGGCAGCTCATTATTTTATACATACAGACAAAAAAAATGATCAGTAGCAAAGCCGCCGCAAAAATTACCAGACTTCAAAAAAGACATTTCAGCAAAATCACTGCCTTCAGTCGTTTTCCTAAAAAGTGTTCTGCTTAAAAAAACTAGGTGGGAACTCTGGCGTGTAAAAGATATGGTGTGCACATACCCTAACATAAATGGAGAAATGTCTTTTCTAAGGGGTCGTCTCAGGAGAGATATTGGTTATAAATCGCTAGGCCATCATTGCCTGATCAGTGGGGGTTCAACTAGAGGCAGTGGAGATAGGTGAGTCCTGTGTCACTTTGTCTTCTGTTGACTTTACTTAGCATTTTCTGGAGGTACCATAGTAAAGGCCCCTTCACATTAAGCGACGCTGCAGCGATACCGACAACGATCCGGATCGATGCAGCGTCGCTGGAGAGCTGTCACACAGACCGCTCTCCAGCGACCAACTATGCCGGTAACCAGGGTAAACATCGGGTAACTAAGCGCAGGGCCGCGCTTAGTAACCCGATGTTTACCCTGGTTACCATCCTAAAAGTAAAAAAAACCAAACACTACATACTTACCTACAGCTGTCTGTTCTCCAGCGCTGTGCTCTGCACTCCTCCTGTACTGACTGTGTGAGCACAGCGGCCGGAAAGCAGAGCGGTGACGTCACCGCTCTGCTTTCCGGCTGACCGACGCTCACAGACAGTACAGGAGGAGAGCAGAGCACAGCGCTGGAGGACAGACGGCTGTAGGTAAGTATGTAGTGTTTGTTTTTTTTTTACTTTTAGGATGGTAACCAGGGTAAACATCGGGTTACTAAGCGCGGCCCTGCGCTTAGTTACCCTATTTTTACCCTGGTTACCAGTGAAGACATCGCTCGATCGGTGTCACACACGCCGATCCAGCGATGTCTCCAGGGAGTCCAGCGACGAAATAAAGTTCTGGACTTTATTCAGCGGCCAACGATCTCCCAGCAGGGGCTTGATCGTTGGTCGCTGTCACACATAACGATTTCATTAACGATATCGTTGCTACGTCACAAAAAGCAACGATATCGTTAACAATATCGTTATGTGTGAAGGTACCTTAAGGCTATTTCAGGGAAGGCCACTAGTTAATGTGAGCCGGGCAGTATACCTTGGGTCAAATCCCCAAGGATAAAGACTATGGATGAGTAAGTACTAAATAAAATGCTCTAATACTCGAACTGGGAAATTCCTAATGTTCGGATGCTTGTTCCGAGTAACGAGTAGAATGGGAGTCAATAGGAAATCCAAGCATTTTTCCACTAGAAGCTACAAAGAGGTCTGGGGAGGCACTGAAAATATTGAAATGGATGGGAAAAGTGCTGTATGTAAGGAGAACATCATGGGGAAGACCCCTGGAAGCATCTTTGACTCCCAGATCGCTGCTGAAAACAATGGTGTCACACATTTACTCTACTTTAAGGACTGAGAGTAAAACACTCAAAATAAAAGAGAACTTGGAGTTTACAGGGAAAAAAGTTAAGAAACATTTTTCCTGTATGACTTGTCTATGAGACAAAATTTAAAAAGGATATAAAAAATAATTTAAGTAAACCAAAATTGATTTTTTTATTAAAAATGGGGAATTTCAGTGTAATTTATGAAGGAAGCAAGAAGTGTCAACAATTAGAGACTCAGAGGGACTCAGAAACACCCTGCATTAGACATAGACTGGCCTATCACCTCCGCATACTTATCTAACTATCCCTGTCTAGCCTGTTGTGAATTCTGTGGCAGAGCTCCCTCCTGTGGTCACAAGTGGTACTTCGGCTGATTCTCTCTGTGAGCTTCCGTTGGTGGAGGAAAGTGGTACTGCGGCTTCTGAGTTTCCTTCCTCAGGTGATGTGGTGAAGTCGTTAGGTGCTGCTCTAACTCCACCTAGTGCTTTGATCCTGGCCTCCAGTCAATGTTCTAGTATTGGACCTGTTTCCTCCTGGATCGTTCCTGTGGCCTGCTGCTCTGCATAGCTAAGTTCCACTTTGCTATTTTGTTTGCTGTTTTTTTCTGTCCAGCTTGTCTATTTGTTTTTTCCTGCTTGCTGGAAGCTCTGGGACGCAGAGGGTGTACCTCCGTGCCGTTAGTTCGGTACGGAGGGTCTTTTTGCCCCCTTTGCGTGGTTTTTTGTAGGGTTTTGTGTTGACCGCAAAGTTACCTTTCCTATCCTCGCTCTGTTCAGAAAGTCGGGCCTCACTTTGCTAAATCTATTTCATCTCTACGTTTGTCTTTTCATCTTAACTCACAGTCATTATATGTGGGGGCTGCCTTTTCCTTTGGGGTATTTCTCTGAGGCAAGGTAGGCTTATTTTCTATCTTCAGGCTAGCTAGTTTCTCAGGCTGTGCCGAGTTGCATAGGGAGCGTTATGCGCAATCCACGGCTGCCTCTAGTGTGGTTGGAGAGGATTAGGGATTGCGGTCAGCAGAGTTCCCACGTCTCAGAGCTCGTTTAATGTTTTTGGGTTATTGTCAGGTCACTGTATGTGCTCTGACCTCTATGTCCATTGTGATACTGAATTACCTTATCATAACAGTACTGGAGGCCCAAAGTACTAATGATTCTCAATAGAGGGAAAAAAGAAGTTCTGAGACCATTTTTTTTTCTCTGCACTGTGTTTTGTCTTTTTTTTCCCCTAGACATTTGGGTGGTTCAGGACACAGGTGTAGCGATGGACATTAAAGGTCTGTCTTCATGTGTGGATCAGCTCACGGCAAGAGTACAAAATATTCAAGACTTTGTGGTTCAGAATTCTATGTTAGAACCGAGAATTCCTATTCCTGATTTGTATTTTGGAGATAGAACTAAATTTCTGAGTTTCAAAAATAATTGTAAACTATTTCTGGCTTTGAAACCTCGCTCCTCTGGTGACCCAGTTCAACAAGTTAGGATCATTATTTCTTTTTTACGTGGCGACCCTCAGGACTGGGCATTTTCTCTTGCGTCAGGAGATCCTGCATTAAGTAATATCGATGCGTTTTTCCTGGCTCTCGGATTGCTGTACGATGAACCTAATTCAGTGGATCAGGCAGAGAAAAATTTGCTGGCTCTGTGTCAGGGTCAGGATGAGATAGAGGTATATTGTCAGAAATTTAGAAAGTGGTCCGTACTCACTCAATGGAATGAAGGTGCGCTCGCAGCTATTTTCAGAAAGGGTCTCTCTGAAGCCCTTGAGGATGTCATGGTGGGATTTCCTATGCCTGCTGGTCTGAATGAGTCTATGTCTTTGGCCATTCAGATCGGTCGACGCTTGCGTGAGCGTAAATCTGTGCACCATTTGGCGGTATTACCTGAGCTTAAACCTGAGCCTATGCAGTGCGATAGGACTTTGACCAGAGTTGAACGGCAAGAACACAGACGTCTGAATGGGCTGTGTTTCTACTGTGGTGATTCCACTCATGCTATCTCTGATTGTCCTAAGCGCACTAAGCAGTTCGCTAGGTCTGCCACCATTGGTACGGTACAGTCAAAATTTCTTCTGTCCGTTACCTTGATCTGCTCTTTGTCATCGTATTCTGTCATGGCATTTGTGGATTCAGGCGCTGCCCTGAATTTGATGGACTTGGAGTATGCTAGGCGTTGTGGGTTTTTCTTGGAGCCCTTGCAGTGTCCTATTCCATTGAGAGGAATTGATGCTACGCCTTTGGCCAAGAATAAGCCTCAGTACTGGACCCAGCTGACCATGTGCATGGCTCCTGCACATCAGGAGGTTATTCGCTTTCTGGTGTTGCATAATCTGCATGATGTGGTCGTGTTGGGGTTGCCATGGCTACAAGTCCATAATCCAGTATTAGATTGGAAATCCATGTCTGTGTCCAGCTGGGGTTGTCAGGGGGTACATGGTGATGTCCCATTTCTGACTATTTCGTCATCCACCCCTTCTGAGGTTCCAGAGTTCTTGTCTGATTACCGGGATGTATTTGATGAGCCCAAGTCTGATACCCTACCTCCGCATAGGGATTGTGATTGTGCTATCGATTTGATTCCTGGTAGTAAATTCCCAAAAGGTCGACTGTTTAATTTATCTGTGCCTGAGCACGCCGCTATGCGGAGTTATGTGAAGGAGTCCTTGGAGAAGGGGCATATTCGCCTGTCATCGTCGCCATTAGGAGCAGGGTTCTTTTTTGTAGCCAAGAAGGATGGTTCGCTGAGACCTTGTATAGATTACCGCCTTCTAAATAAGATCACGGTTAAATTTCAGTACCCCTTGCCGTTGTTATCTGATTTGTTTGCTCGTATTAAGGGGGCTAGTTGGTTCACCAAGATAGATCTTCGTGGTGCGTATAATCTTGTGCGTATTAAGCGAGGCGATGAGTGGAAAACTGCATTTAATACGCCCGAGGGCCATTTTGAGTATCTAGTAGTGCCATTCGGACTTGCCAATGCTCCATCAGTGTTTCAGTCCTTTATGCATGACATCTTCCGAGAGTACCTGGATAAATTCCTGATTGTGTACTTGGATGACATTTTGATCTTCTCGGATGATTGGGAGTCTCATGTGAAGCAGGTCAGAACGGTGTTTCAGGTCCTGCGTGCTAATTCTTTGTTTGTGAAGGGATCAAAGTGTCTCTTTGGTGTTCAGAAGGTTTCATTTTTGGGGTTCATCTTTTCCCCTTCTACTATCGAGATGGACCCTGTTAAGGTCCAAGCCATCCATGATTGGACTCAGCCGACATCTCTGAAAAGTCTGCAAAAGTTCCTGGGCTTTGCTAATTTTTATCGTCGCTTCATCTGCAATTTTTCTAGTATTGCTAAACCATTGACCGATTTGACCAAGAAGGGTGCTGATGTGGTCAATTGGTCTTCTGCTGCTGTGGAAGCTTTTCAAGAGTTGAAGCGTCGTTTTTCTTCTACCCCTGTGTTGTGTCAACCAGATGTTTCGCTTCCATTCCAGGTCGAGGTTGATGCTTCTGAGATTGGAGCAGGGGCTGTTTTGTCGCAGAGAAGTTCTGATTGCTCGGTGATGAAACCATGCGCCTTCTTTTCCAGGAAGTTTTCACCTGCTGAGCGAAATTATGATGTGGGCAATCGAGAGTTGCTGGCCATGAAGTGGGCATTCGAGGAGTGGCGTCATTGGCTTGAAGGAGCTAAGCATCGCGTGGTGGTCTTGACTGATCATAAGAACTTGACTTATCTCGAGTCTGCCAAGCGGTTGAATCCTAGACAGGCTCGTTGGTCGCTGTTTTTTGCCCGTTTTGACTTTGTGATTTCGTACCTTCCGGGCTCTAAAAATGTGAAGGCGGATGCTCTGTCTAGGAGTTTTGTGCCCGACTCTCCGGGTTTATCTGAGCCGGCGGGTATCCTCAAAGAGGGAGTAATTGTGTCTGCCATCTCCCCTGATTTGCGGCGGGTGGTGCAAAAATTTCAGGCTAATAAACCTGATCGTTGCCCAGCGGAGAAGCTGTTTGTCCCTGATAGGTGGACGAATAAAATTATCTCTGAGGTTCATTGTTCGGTGTTGGCTGGTCATCCTGGAATCTTTGGTACCAGAGAGTTAGTGGCTAGATCCTTTTGGTGGCCATCTCTGTCGCGGGATGTGCGTTCTTTTGTGCAGTCCTGTGGGATTTGTGCTCGGGCTAAGCCCTGCTGTTCTCGTGCCAGTGGGTTGCTTTTGCCCTTGCCGGTCCCGAAGAGGCCTTGGACACATATCTCTATGGATTTTATTTCAGATCTTCCCGTCTCTCAAAAGATGTCAGTCATTTGGGTGGTCTGTGATCGCTTCTCTAAGATGGTCCATTTGGTACCCTTGTCTAAATTACCTTCCTCCTCTGATTTGGTGCCATTGTTCTTCCAGCATGTGGTTCGTTTACATGGCATTCCAGAGAATATCGTTTCTGACAGAGGTTCCCAGTTTGTTTCGAGGTTTTGGCGAGCCTTTTGTGGTAGGATGGGCATTGACTTGTCTTTTTCCTCGGCTTTCCATCCTCAGACTAATGGCCAGACCGAACGAACCAATCAGACCTCGGAAACATATCTGAGATGCTTTGTTTCTGCTGATCAGGATGACTGGGTGTCCTTTTTGCCTTTGGCTGAGTTCGCCCTTAATAATAAGGCCAGCTCGGCTACCTTGGTTTCGCCGTTTTTCTGCAACTCTGGGTTCCATCCTCGTTTCTCTTCAGGGCAGGTTGAGTCTTCGGACTGTCCTGGTGTGGATACTGTGGTGGACAGGTTGCAGCAGATTTGGACTCATGTAGTGGACAATTTGACCTTGTCCCAGGAGAAGGCTCAACGTTTCGCTAATCGCAGACGCTGTGTGGGTCCCCGACTTCGTGTTGGGGATTTGGTTTGGTTATCTTCTCGTCATGTTCCTATGAAGGTTTCCTCTCCTAAGTTTAAACCTCGTTTCATTGGTCCATATAGGATTTCTGAGGTTCTTAATCCTGTGTCTTTTCGTCTGACCCTTCCAGATTCTTTTTCCATACATAACGTATTCCATAGGTCATTGTTGCGGAGATACGTGGCACCTATGGTTCCATGTGTTGATCCTCCTGCCCCGGTTTTGGTGGAGGGGAAGTTGGAGTATATTGTGGAGAAGATTTTGGATTCTCGTGTTTCAAGACGGAAACTCCAGTATCTGGTTAAGTGGAAGGGTTATGCTCAGGAAGATAATTCCTGGGTCTTTGCCTCTGATGTCCATGCTCCCGATCTTGTTCGTGCCTTTCATATGGCTCATCCTGGTCATCCTGGGGGCTCTGGTGAGGGTTCGGTGACCCCTCCTCAAGGGGGGGGTACTGTTGTGAATTCTGTGGCAGAGCTCCCTCCTGTGGTCACAAGTGGTACTTCGGCTGATTCTCTCTGTGAGCTTCCGTTGGTGGAGGAAAGTGGTACTGCGGCTTCTGAGTTTCCTTCCTCAGGTAATGTGGTGAAGTCGTTAGGTGCTGCTCTATTTAACTCCACCTAGTGCTTTGATCCTGGCCTCCAGTCAATGTTCTAGTATTGGACCTGTTTCCTCCTGGATCGTTCCTGTGGCCTGCTGCTCTACATAGCTAAGTTCCACTTTGCTATTTTGTTTGCTGTTTTTTTCTGTCCAGCTTGTCTATTTGTTTTTTCCTGCTTGCTGGAAGCTCTGGGACGCAGAGGGTGTACCTCCGTGCCGTTAGTTCGGTACGGAGGGTCTTTTTGCCCCCTTTGCGTGTTTTTTTGTAGGGTTTTGTGTTGACCGCAAAGTTACCTTTCTTATCCTCGCTCTGTTCAGAAAGTCGGGCCTCACTTTGCTAAATCTATTTCATCTCTACGTTTGTCTTTTCATCTTAACTCACAGTCATTATATGTGGGGGCTGCCTTTTCCTTTGGGGTATTTCTCTGAGGCAAGGTAGGCTTATTTTCTATCTTCAGGCTAGCTAGTTTCTCAGGCTGTGCCGAGTTGCATAGGGAGCGTTATGCGCAATCCACGGCTGCCTCTAGTGTGGTTGGAGAGGATTAGGGATTGCGGTCAGCAGAGTTCCCACGTCTCAGAGCTCGTTTAATGTTTTTGGGTTATTGTCAGGTCACTGTATGTGCTCTGACCTCTATGTCCATTGTGGTACTGAATTACCTTATCATAACACTAGCCTATACAACATTTTTTTTCAATACCAGGACCCTCGAATCATCTGTTCACACACCGTACATGCACTTAATAGCCCTCTGTGTCCCTTCACCTACTGGTTGGTGACCAGTTCATACAATTCCAGCAATTGTTACCATCCACCAAGGGACAGCACAAGCACAAAAAAAAGATGTGTGAAAGAGCCCTCAGGTTTCATTCAGACATCCTTTCTTATATGTAACAACGTGGACACAGTGTGTTGTTGTTTGTTGGATCCGAATTTCATCAGTGTTTGATCAGTATAAGTTTTTACCATCAGCATTTTATCAGTGATTCTCACTGATGAAAAAGTAATTACAAATCTTCTCCTATATACTGCAGTGTTAATCCCAGGCAGCACACAGGTTGTACACGGAGGCCAACTATGTGATGTCTATGATTTTCATGGACACTGATATGTATCACGAAGATTGCTATCTTCCATGATGTGAAAACCCAGAAGTATTCCTCCAGCATGTTATGTGCTGAGATGGGTTAATCAGCTATGACAGGGTTGATCTTTTTTTGTGAGTGGCTGTAAAAGATTGGGAGGGGGGGTGATGGCCCCTCACCATATCTCCTCCCCAAGGGTGTGGTTTGCCAAGTTAAGTGTCTGACCACTGAGGGTTTTTTTTTTCTCTGTATGTGGGTTTTGGAGGCATGAAGCTCCTGGGAAGTATTTATGTTTATGTGCAACTGCGCTGGACTATTGATTGGACCCTAAGCGGGTGGATCACCGTAGGCATATGGACTGCACTATACATTATCTTTTTCCCGTTTTGCCAGAAAAGGCCATGTGTGTGTTATTGAATCCTGCACTGGTTTATGCCATGTTTGAATAAACCATCAGAATAAACGTTCCTGTGTGTACTTGTGTGAGCAGTTGAGTGAGTCGCATTACCACAACACATAAACTTGTATTGATGATTTTGAACAGTGACTTCAATCAAAACGAACACGTTTCCATGATTTTTTTGGACCTACTAGTCTGCACAAAAGGTCATGTGAACAGCCCAATAGAATATAATGAAAACACTAATAGAACACGTACGTGACTCAAGAACGTATGAATGAGGCCTTAAATGTATCAACCCAAGATTGTAATCAAGAGTTAAAGGGAATCTGTCACCCAAAAAATCGTATATGAGCTAAGGCCACCGGCATCAGGGACTTATCTACAGCATTCTGTAATGCTGTAGATAAACCCCCGATGTAACCTGAAAGGTAAGAAGAACAGGTTATATTATACTCACCAAGAGGCGGTCCCGCTGCCGTCCAGTCCGATGGGCGTCACGGTCTGGGTCCAGCACCTCCCATCTTCATATGATGATGTCCTCTTCTCGTCTTCCTGCCGGGGCTCCGGCGCAGGCGTTCTTTGTCTGCCCTGTTGAGGGCAGAGCAAACTACTGCAGTGCGCAGGCGCTGGGCCTCTCTGACCTTTCCCGGCACCTGCGCACTGTAACATAGTAACATAGTAACATAGTTAGTAAGGCCGAAAAAAGACATTTGTCCATCCAGTTCAGCCTATATTCCATCATAATAAATACCCAGATCTACGTCCTTCTACAGAACCTAATAATTGTATGATACAATATTGTTCTGCTCCAGGAAGACATCCAGGCCTCTCTTGAACCCCTCGACTGAGTTCACCATCACCACCTCCTCAGGCAAGCAATTCCAGATTCTCACTGCCCTAACAGTAAAGAATCCTCTTCTATGTTGGTGGAAAAACCTTCTCTCCTCCAGACGCAAAGAATGCCCCCTTGTGCCCGTCACCTTCTTTGGTATAAACAGATCCTCAGCGAGATATTTGTATTGTCCCCTTATATACTTATACATGGTTATTAGATCGCCCCTCAGTCGTCTTTTTTCTAGACTAAATAATCCTAATTTCGCTAATCTATCTGGGTATTGCAGTTCTCCCATCCCCTTTATTAATTTTGTTGCCCTCCTTTGTACTCTCTCTAGTTCCATTATATCCTTCCTGAGCACCGGTGCCCAAAACTGGACACAGTACTCCATGTGCGGTCTAACTAGGGATTTGTACAGAGGCAGTATAATGCTCTCATCATGTGTATCCAGACCTCTTTTAATGCACCCCATGATCCTGTTTGCCTTGGCAGCTGCTGCCTGGCACTGGCTGCTCCAGGTAAGTTTATCATTAACTAGGATCCCCAAGTCCTTCTCCCTGTCAGATTTACCCAGTGGTTTCCCGTTCAGTGTGTAATGGTGATATTGATTCCCTCTTCCCATGTGTATAACCTTACATTTATCATTGTTAAACCTCATCTGCCACCTTTCAGCCCAAGTTTCCAACTTATCCAGATCCATCTGTAGCAGAATACTATCTTCTCTTGTATTAACTGCTTTACATAGTTTTGTATCATCTGCAAATATCGATATTTTACTGTGTAAACCTTCTACCAGATCATTAATGAATATGTTGAAGAGAACAGGTCCCAATACTGACCCCTGCGGTACCCCACTGGTCACAGCGACCCAGTTAGAGACTATACCATTTATAACCACCCTCTGCTTTCTATCACTAAGCCAGTTACTAACCCATTTACACACATTTTCCCCCAGACCAAGCATTCTCATTTTGTGTACCAACCTCTTGTGCGGCACGGTATCAAACGCTTTGGAAAAATCGAGATATACCACGTCCAATGACTCACCGTGGTCCAGTCTATAGCTTACCTCTTCATAAAAACTGATTAGATTGGTTTGACAGGAGCGATTTCTCATAAACCCATGCTGATATGGAGTTAAACAGTTATTCTCATTGAGATAATCCAGAATAACATCCCTCAGAAACCCTTCAAATATTTTACCAACAATAGAGGTTAGACTTACTGGCCTATAATTTCCAGGTTCACTTTTAGAGCCCTTTTTGAATATTGGCACCACATTTGCTATGCGCCAGTCCTGCGGAACAGACCCTGTCGCTATAGAGTCACTAAAAATAAGAAATAATGGTTTATCTATTACATTACTTAGTTCTCTTAGTACTCGTGGGTGTATGCCATCCGGACCCGGAGATTTATCTATTTTAATCTTATTTAGCCGGTTTCGCACCTCTTCTTGGGTTAGATTGGTGACCCTTAATATAGGGTTTTCATTGTTTCTTGGGATTTCACCTAGCATTTCATTTTCCACCGTGAATACCGTGGAGAAGAAGGTGTTTAATATGTTAGCTTTTTCCTCGTCATCTACAACCATTCTTTCCTCACTATTTTTTAAGGGGCCTACATTTTCAGTTTTTATTCTTTTACTATTGATATAGTTGAAGAACAGTTTGGGATTAGTTTTACTCTCCTTAGCAATGTGCTTCTCTGTTTCCTTTTTGGCAGCTTTAATTAGTTTTTTAGATAAAGTATTTTTCTCCCTATAGTTTTTTAGAGCTTCAATGGTGCCATCCTGCTTTAGTAGTGCAAATGCTTTCTTTTTACTGTTAATTGCCTGTCTTACTTCTTTGTTTAGCCACATTGGCTTTAAATTTAAAAAACTGCAGTCAAGAGACATGGGTTTTCTAATATCAAAAGCTGGAAAACCCTTTCAAGTCCTGTGATAATAGCAGCAGTGGCACTGTTTCAAGAAGGCAGTCTTTCTATTCCTGTGTGAGAGGCTTGAGGGTATGGCAGGACTGCCAGTGAAAAGATCAATTAACACTGCAATCTGCAGTGCCTTTTTTTTCAACTGTGCAATCTGCTAAAGACAGTGAGAACATTGTTCTGCAGTTCTTGGGCACCTACTCAAGTGTTTGCAACTTCTGTCTATGCCTTGCATAGATATGTCTGTTCTTATAAGTATACATTGTTTCAACACCTTAGAAGTAAATTACGAATTATCAAGACAACACAGTATTTGAGATGTCATACCAAGAAAAATAGACTTTAAATGTTTTGATGACTGTTTATACCAATGTCTTATTAATTGTCTACGTTTCAGAACTTGGAAAAGTAGATGAAAAACAAGTTATTCTCAATTTTTGACAATAACCCCTTACAAATGTTTTATTTGGTACATAATCTATTTTGTGTGCTGTTAGCATTTTGTAATGAGGTGATGAATATGTCTATACATTTTTACTTTCTACTAACAGACATATGCAAACCTGCAATCGCTCATCGAGACTTGAGCAGTGACAACGTCTTGGTGACTGAAGATTCTTCTTGTGTGATAACAGACTTTGGTTTATCTGTGGTACTGGAGAATTGTCAAACAAAAAAGAATCCACGGGATCCAGCGATATTAAACATGGTATGTGTTGGGATACACCAAACTGTAGTAGCAGAGAGCCAGTGGTGTAACATGAACCTCATGGGCCCAAATGGAAAAGTTCTGACAGGGCCCCCAATTATTACAAGTCTTTAATGGTACTGGTCTTTTCACATAGGCCAAAGGGACTTTTTGGGCTCCTTAGGCTCCAGGGCCCAGGTGTAATAGCAACCCCTGCATCTATTATAGTTACACCCCTTCCCAGAGCCTTCAAAATTTGTAAAGGATTATTGCCAATCTTGGATTCTTGGATATGAATGAACTATGCTAAAAGGAAAATGGGGTTTGTAGATATGTAGTCATTTTGGATAAATTGGAGAGGGTTTGAGGGCCAAAAGGACATGGATTTTTGCATTTAACCCGACATGAGCTGTACATATACTGCTAAGCGGCCAGCCCTGATCGCGGGCATTTAACCCCTCTGATGCTACTGTCAGTAGTGGTAGCGATATAGACGAGCATTGTGCAGGGAATGGGTTCCCTGCACACTTCCATCAGGACAACACAATCCGATCGCGTGGTCCTAATGATGGAGACCCCCCATCCACAAGATGGCCACAGGGTCCTGCAGGGAAAGTGGCTTGTGAGCGCTTGCTAAGAGCAGGCGCTGACATGCCTCCTTCCCTGCCTGTCAGACACTGATGTGATACTCTGCAGTGCAAAGCATTGCAGAGTATCAGATCAGCAATCTGACACTATACAGAGATATTCCAGGATGGGGCAATGTAAAAAAAGTCACAAAAAATAAATATATATATTAAGTGTTAAAATATTTTTTAAACTCCCGGATGTATTTTCGTTTTTGCTACCCATCGTCCCAGAGCCATAATTTTTTTTGTTTTTCAGTCAATATGGCCACGTGAAGGCTTGTTTTTTGTGGGACGAATTGTACTTTTGAATGACTCCATTTATTTTAACATATCGTATACTGGACAACAGGAAAAAAATTCCAAGAGCGGTGAAATTGCAAAAAAAGTGCAATTCCAGAATTGTTTTTTTGTTTTGCTTTTTTACTATGTTCACTAAATGCTAAAACTGACCTGCTATTATGATTCTCCAGGTCATTTTGAGTTCATAGACATCAAACATGTCTGGGTTCTTTTTTATCTAAGTGGAGAAAAAAACATTCAAAGTTTGTTTTAAAAAAAAAAAAAAGCGCCACTTTCCGAGACCCGTAGCATCTCTATTTTTCATGATCTCGGGTTGGGTGAGGGTTTATTTTTTGCGTGCTGAGCTGACATTTTTAAAGATACCATATTGGTGCAGATACAATCTTTTGATCACCCTATATTGCATTTTAATGCAATGTTGCGGTGACCAAAAAATCGTAATACTGGCGTTTTGACTTTTTTTTCTCATTATGCTGTTTAGCGATATGGTTAATTCTTTTTTTATATTGATAGGTTGGGTGATTCTGAATTCGGCGATACCAAATATGTGTATGATTGATTTTTTTATTTTTTTATTTTGAATGGGGCGAAAGGGGGGTGATTTGATCTTTTATAAATATTTTTATATACTCGAGTATTAGCCAACCCGAATATAAGCCGAGGCACCTACTTTTGGCACAGAAAACTGGGTAAACTTATTGACTTGAGTATAAGCCTAGTATGTATTGTCCCCTCATCCCTGTCCTGCTATGCATGGCTCCCCCTGTCCTGTCTTGCTATGCGTGGCTCCCCCTGTCCTATCCTGGTATGTGGCTCCCCCGTCATGTCCTGGTATGTATATAGAAGTAATGGTGTGCACTCAGGTCAGGGACAGGGAGGTGCCGGTAAATCAGACCGTGTGGTCCAGTAAATCATATAGGAAAAATTACCGCACACTCAAAACTGGTATGATGCAAATGGGTATATGCCAGGTTTATTCAAAAGAACAAAAAAGGTTGCCACATAAAAATTGCAGAAAGAAACCCAACGTTTCGACCCTCCCGGGTCTTATTCATGGGGTTACTTTGATCCTTTGGTAAATATACATAAGAGTGGCAATGGTAGAGGGTGGGCGAACGATCCCTTTTAAAGCATATCCTGTCACTTGCTGTAGGGCCAGTAAAGGCCCTACAGCAAGTAGGGCCTTTATTGTAAAAAGCAAAGGCCCTATAGTAAAGGCCCTACAGCACTACCAGCAGGGTGCGGGAGCGCCGCTGATCCTGTAACACGGCTTAGGACACTACAGGCCCTTCTTAAATGTGACGGCCATTCCAATCCAGCTTCATCCACCCGGGACACACATGCCTTTACTGGCCCTACAGCAAGTGACAGGATATGCTCTAAAAGGGATTGTTCGCCCACCCTCTACCATTGCCACTCTTATGTATGTTTACCAAAGGATCAAAGTAACCCCATGAATAAGACCCGGGAGGGTCGAAACGTTGGGTTTCTTTCTACAATTTTTATGTGACAACCTTTTTTGTTCTTTTGAATAAACCTGGCATATACCTATTTGCATCATACCAGTTTTAAGTGTGCAGTAATTTTTCCTATATGATGTCCTGGTATGTGGCTTCCCCTGTCCTGTCCTGGTATGTGTGGCCCCCCTTTTGTATGCATGGCTTCCCCTGGTCCCACATTGCTCAGCTCCCCCGGTCTCGCATTGCTCAGCTCTCCCAGTCCCGCATTACTCAGCTTCCCTGGTCCCGCATGGCTCAGCTCCCTGTCCCTCATGGCTCAGCTCCCCCCCTTCCCCTGGTTGTATGCATGGCTCACATTGTCCCCCCATCATACTCATCCTCCTCGCGCCTGCATCCCCGTCCCTGCATCTCTGTTGTCACGGCGCCAGCCGCTCTCCTCTCCTCTGCTCAGCGGTCACATGGTACCACTCATTAAGGTAATGAATATGTGCTCCATGCCTATGGGAGTGGAGATGCATCTATATTCATTACCTTAATGAGCGGTACCACGTGACCGCTGAGCAAAGGAGAGGAGAGCCGCCGACACCGTGACAACAGACATGCAGGGACGGAGAGGCAGTGATGGAGGGTGAGTATGATGTCTTCTGATAGCCGCTCTCCCTCCTCCGCCAGCGTTCTGGACAATTGACTCGTGTATAAGCCGAGGGGGGCGTTGTCAGCACAACAAATTGTGCTGAAAATCTCCGCTTATACACGAGTATATACGGTATATATATTTTTAAAAACTTTTTTTTACTTTTGGCATGCTTCAATAGTCTCCATGGGAGATGATCGGCACTGCTACATACAGGCGATGATCAGATCGCCTGTATGTAGCAGAATTGCTTACTTGCTATGAGCGCTGACCACCGGCTGGCGCTCATTGCAATCCGGCAGTGACAACCATAGAGGTCTGTTGGAGACCTCTGGTTGTCATGACATCCCATCATCAACCTGAGGTCATGTGACATAGGCGCCGATGGGCGGGATTTCCGATGCGCTTGCCAGAAGTGCATGTTAAACGCCGCTGTCAGAGTTTGACAACAGTATTTAACCAGTTAACAGCCGCAGGTGAATCGCGATTCCATCCACAACTGTTAGAGGCACATGTAAACTGTTCAAAACAGCTGATATTTGCCAGAAAAGATGTGGGCTCAGCGCCGAAGCCCACATCAAAGGTAGGGAGTTAAAACTTCTGTGAAGCAGCTGTGGGTTCAAGGTGCTCGATACACATCTATATAAGTTCCGTAAGGGGTCTAGCTTCCAAAATGGTGTCACATGTTGGGAGTTTTCACTGTATAGGCACATCAGTGGCTCTCCAAACATGACATGATGTTCTTATGCAAGCAAATTTTACATAAAAAAAGTGAAATGGCGCTCCTTCCCTTCCAAGCCCAGCCGTGTGCCCAAACAGTAGATTTTCCCCACATATGGGATATCAGCATGCTAAGGAGAAATTGCACAACAAATTGCATGGTCCATTTTCTCCTGTTACCCTTGCAAAAGTAAAAAAATTAGGTCTTGAGGAAAATTTTTGTGAAAGAAAAGTAAATGTTTATTTTTTCCTTCCACATTCCAAACATTTCTTTGAAGCACCTGAAAGGCTAATTAAACATCTGGAATGTGGTTTTGAGCACCTTGAGGGGTACAGTTTTTAGAATGGTGTCACTTTGGGGTATTTTCTGTCATAAGGTCCCCTCAAAGTCACTTCAAATGTGAGGTGGTCCCTAGAAAATGGTTTTGTAAATTTTGTTGTAAAAATGAGAAATCACTGGTCAAATTTAACCTTTATAATTTCCTAACAAAACTGTGTTTCAAAAATTGTGCAGATGTGAAGTAGAAATGTGGGAAATGTTATTTATTGACTATTTTGTGCGATATGACTCTCTGATTTAAGAGCATAAAAATTAAAAGTTTGAAAATTGCAAAACTGTCAAAATTTTCGCCAAATTTTAATTTTTTTCGCAAGTCATATCAAAGAAATTTTCCCACTGTCATAAAGTACAATATGGCACGAGAAAACAGTTTCAGAATCAGTGGGATCCATTGACGAGTTCCAGAGTTATGACCTCATAAAGTAAATGGTCAGAATTGTAAAAATTGGCCTGGTCAGGATGGTGAAAACAGGCTTTGGGGTGAAGGGGTTAATCTATCTCTCTATAAGCCTCCAATGGCATAGCACATTATGCAGAGTTTTAATTTTCTCATGTTGACCCAAAATAGAATACCAGCTATGCTTTCACTGCAATCTATTTATTAAAAACCTGGTAATCGATTAATTATTGTCAAAATCTCTATGTGTAGTTTTGACAATGAACCAAAAATGGCATATATGGCTGCCTGGAAAATTCAAATTCCAAAATGTGTTTCAGTGTGCCAATGAAAGGACTAGATATCACTAAAAGGTTATTGACAGCATTGAAAGAACAGACATGGATTTGTAGCAGAGAACACATTTGTAAAAATAAGTATTTTTGATCTGGTTGATAAAGAACGCTTTGGAAGTGAGTGTGATGGTTAATGAGTAGCATATGATTTTTTTAACCGTAACATCTCCTCCCCTTTTTCAACAACCACAGATAATTCTAATATACTTTTGTATCTCTCCCACCATTTCTCTGAAATTATTCATCTGTTTACACCTGAGTACCAAAGTAGTATTAAGGCTATGTAAATTAAAGTGTTATATGTGTTACTGATCTGTGAAAAGAACACTTAGAATGTGATGTGTGAGTATTTTTTCCCTTCTAGATTGCATGAAAATTTGCATACATTACTTTTTATAGCCTATATACAGTTGTGTGAAAAAGTGTTGGTCCCTGTTCTTTTGTATGTTTGTCACACTTAAATGTTTCAAATCACCAAACAACTTTATATATTAGACAAAGGTAAGCTCAAAATGCAGTTTTTAAATTGAGGTTTTTATTATTAAGGGAAAAAGAAATCTAAACCTACTGGGCCCTGTATGAAAACATGATTACCCCCCTACCATAAAACATAAATTAACAGTTTTTTTTGGGGAAGATGAGTTCAAATTCCCTAGCCACATGCAGGCCTGGTTACTGACACATTTGTTCTCAATAAAGAAATCACTTTAATAGGACCTGCTCCACAAAGTGAAGAAGATCAAAAGATACTCAAAAAGTAGACATGCCATGATCCAAAAAAAATCTGGAACAACAAAAGAAACAAAGTAATAGAGATCTATACCAAGAGACTAGAGACAACTCATCCAAGAGGTCACAACAGACCCCACAACAACATCCAAAGAACTGCAGGCCTCACTTGCCTCAGTTAAGGTCTGTGTTCATGACTCCACCATAAAAAAGAGACTGGGCAAAAATGGCCTGCATTGCAGAGTTCCAAATCGAAAACCACTGCTGAGCAATAAGAACATAAAGGCTCATCTCACTTTTGCTAGCAAACATCTTGATGATCCCCAAGACTTTTGGGAGAATACTCTGTTGACTGACAAGACAAAAGTTGAACTTTTTGGAAGGTATATGTCCCATTACATCTGGCATTGAAGTAACAAAGCATTTCAGAATAGGAACATCATACCAACAGTAAAATATGGTGGTGGTAGTGTAGTGGTCTGGGGCTGTGTTGCTGCTTCAGGACCTGGAAGACTTGCTGTGGTAAACGGAACCATGAATTCTGCTTTCTACCAAAAAATCCTCAATAAGAATGTCCGTCCATCTGTTCATGACCTCAAGCTGAAGGGTGCTTGGTCACCAGAAACGAGTTGATATCGCATTTTTGTTCTCTGTAATTGCTGATATTTTTATCCTCCACTGAACACATTTTCCAAGTGAATAAAGAAAAGGGTTTTTTCACTATCTCGTTGAGCTGGATTCCTCATCATTTCCTTGGCACTTGAGTTATGCAGAAGGACAATTGTTATGAACAGGTAATTCAGAACCACAATGGACCTTGAAGTTCAGAGCACACAAGGTGACCTGACATTTACCAAAAACATAGGACAAGCTCTGAGACGTGGAAACTCTGCTGACCGCAATCCCTAATCCTAACACACCACACTAGAGGTAGCCGTGGATTGCGCCTAACGCTCCCTATGCAACTCGGCACAGCCTGAGAAACTAACTAGCCCTGAAGATAGAAAAATAAGCCTACCTTGCCTCAGAGAAATTCCCCAAAGGAAAAGGCAGCCCCCCACATATAATGACTGTGAGTAAAGATGAAATACAAACACAGAGATTAAATAGATTTAGCAAAGTGAGGCCCGACTTACTGAATAGACCGAGGATAGGAAAGATAGCTTTGCGGTCAACACAAAAACCTACAAACAACCACGCAGAGGGGCAAAAAGACCCTCCGCACCGACTAACGGTACGGAGGTGCTCCCTCTGCGTCTCAGAGCTTCCAGCAAGCAAGAAAAAACCAATATAGCAAGCTGGACAGAAAATATAGCAAACAAAAATAACACAAGCAGAACTTAGCTTATGCAGGATAGAGAGGCCACAGGAACGATCCAGGAGGAAGCAAGACCAATACTAGAACATTGCCTGGAGGCCAGGATCAAAGCACCAGGTGGAGTTAAATAGAGCAGCACCTAACGACTTAACCTCATCACCTGAGGAAGGAAACTCAGAAGCCGCAGTACCACTCTCATCCACCAAAGGAAGCTTATAGACAGAACCAGCCGCAGTACCACTCACGACCACAGGAGGGAGCTTGGCCACAGAATTCACAACAGACAATGATCCAAAACACTCCAGCAAATCCACCTCTGAATGGCTTAAGAAAAACAAAATTAAGACTCTGGAGTGGCCTAGTCAAAGTCATGACCTTAATCTGATTGAAATGCTGTGGCATGACCTTAAAAAGGCAGTTCATGCTCAGAAACCCTCCAATGTGGCTGAATTACAACAATTCTGCAAAGATGAATGGGCAAAAATTCCTCCAGGGCACTGTAAAAGACTCATTGCCAGTTATCGCAAACGCTTGATTGTATTTGTTGCTGCTAAGGGTGGCCCAACCAGTTATTAGGTTTAGGGGGACAATCATTTTTTCACACAGGACACTGAAGGTTTGGATTTCTTTTTCTTTTAATAATAAAGACCTTTATTTAACAAATAGTCAGCTGCCCACTTATATATTAGTAGCTGAGTTTATTCTTTCAGCGCTGCCTACTGATATATATGTACCCCAATTAATCAAAATTATACAGTATTATATGAACAATATTAGCGTTGTAGGGACTTTCCCTTTTCACTTTCTCAGTAATGTCTTCAGCAGATAGTCGCTGATTGGGGGGGGGGGGCAATAATGATGTCAGTGTTCAATGTGTTAAAAACTGCATTTTGTGTTTACTTGTGTTATCTTTGTGTAATATTTAAATTTGTTTGGTGATCTGAAACATGTAAGTGTGACAAACATGCAAAAGAATAGGAAATCAGGAAAGGGGCAAACACTTATTCACACAACTGTATTTGCCCTATATGCTCCTATAGATTCCTAACCTTCCTAAATTTCATCCTAAAAGTGTATCTAGATACTCAAACAGGACAGTATTAGGGGTTGGGGCTGCGGTCACTGCTGCATCTGCTTTACCCACCCTGAAAAGAAGTGACATGACAGGGCTAGTCCTTACTCTACTCAGCATAGTTAATTCCGATGCATGCTCAATATGAATGCTTACAATGCAGTGACAGTGCACTCCCTCTCCAGCTCTAATGAGAAGTGACAAGTTGGCAAGAAAACACACTGTCAGTGCACATTGAATAGGAGAGAACATGGCAAACAGGGAGGACAAAGACTAGCCCTCAAAAGAGACAACATTGATGATGTCCTGTTTCAGGGCGGTGACATGTGTTTCATGGACTAGTCTGTTCTCTGCTCTCCCTGTTTGCTACATACTTTCCTTTTCAATGCACACTGACACTGCGCTCTGTTACCAGTTTGTCCCTTCTCATGAGACTTAACAAGGTAGTACACTGTCACTGTGCATTCAAAGGAATATAGTACAGTGAGCACGGAGCCCGTACTGAACATGCATCGGAATTAACAATCAACACATGCTCAGTGGAGCAGGGAGGAGCACAGTCCATGAAACAGATGTCACTGATGACGTTTAGTTTCAGGGTGGGTAAAGCAGTTGCGGCAGTGACCGTAGCCCTGCACTCCTGATGACGTCTTGACTGAGTATCCTGGCATGCACTGGGAATCTCAAATGAAACATCTGCCTGAACAGAACTTTAAAAAAAAGTTGGAATAGAGAATATAGAGGGATCGATAGGAGTTTTTTCATTGAAGTATATTAGAAAAGATTTAATGATTAGATTAAATTGATATACATTTAGGATGAAATTCAAATTTGGTTTTAAATCACCCCTTTAATCTCCTTTTAATGAATAAATAAAATGGATATGGAAGTTACAAAGCTTGTCTCCAATAAAAAGATGATGGCGAAAAACTACTTTGCCAGATCAGAACACAGTCATCAGATTAGAACATAATCAGTAGGGTAGGGGGCACACAATTAGGAAATACTGTACATTTTAAAGGGTGCTAGTTTCAGTATGGAGCCAACCACTGAGTACCTGTAAGACTAGAGCAGATAGGAAGAAGGAACTGCACATCGTAAGGCCCATGTAGATGCTTTTAATAGGAATTATTATAAGTATCTCATATCCAATGATCACACCACATTCAATACAGACGTTACACAGACCACCAGTAGGTTATAAGATTGTGTCTTGGTTTGCATTTTGAGGAAGCCCACTCAGTACCCTGCATCTCGTTAACTTATGTGCAGTGACTCTTGCTTACACGCCCGATGAAGGGTGTCATACCTGAAACATTTCACCACTTATTTCTGTACCTATGGTGGTGTGGTCAGTGGATATGAGATATAATTAATTCTAATAAAGCATCTCTACGTGCCACTTGGTGTGCAGTTCCTTCCTCCTACTTACTGTAATGTGCTGCTGCAATGCAGTATAGAGCAACCTCCACCAGGGGGTGCTGGTTAAGGAAAGGAGGTTGTACACACAGCGCAGCAACACTGAACAACAACACAGGTGTCACAGGTAAAGAAAGAGACGTGAGACAAGCCAAGGTCATACACGGAGATAGCAGCGTGGTACAGAAGGGACGAGCAGAGAATAGTTGGGGACAAGCAAGACGTCAGAGCCTACCGGGAACGTGGTAACCAAAACGTGAGACGTAAGACGGAGTCAGGGTACAGGCCAAAGGTCGGAACAAGTCATAAACGGGTGCAGGCAGTCAGAGGCAAAGAGGGACACCAGTACAGGGATCCAGGTCAGGTGCTCAAACCGTGTAGCATGAACTATAGATGACACTGGCCCACAGGCTGCAGAGGACTTAAATAGCTCAGCCAGCTTCAAAGTGAGGCAGAGGGGGGTGCTCTCTTTATCAGCTGTGGTGACTCTCCCTGGGGGGTGTCAAGTCACTGTTATGCCTGGAAACCTTGGATTGCTTACAGTGGACTTTGAGCCAGTAGACTTGAAGAATTCCCAAGTGTGGCGCTGTCACCTTGTAAAGAAATTCTCGGCTCACCGATATTACAATTAATTTCCCTTTATTAAATAAATAAACAAACACAATACAATAAATAAAAAAACAATAAAAAATGTATATATCGTTACAAAGCTGGTCTCCAATAAAAAAAAAAAGGTAAGTTTTGATGTACGATACCTTTATTAGATCAGAAGACATTCTGATCGGATGACAGTAGTAAGCGTCATGATCCAGTTCTGAGTTTATATTCAGCTGTTATATCTCTGGACTGGTCATGTGGGAGTTAATCCCCAAAAGCTCGCTCTCTACTGCTGTGACCAAAGAGTACAGAGCATTGTACATATGAGTTGACATAATTCGTCTAACAGGTATTTCCCTCCCCCTATACATAAGCACCTTTGAGTGGCCAATCAAGTATGATTCTAAATGGGGAGGGAAATAAACTACTGCCAGTCCCCTTCACAGGCAGAGAAATGGGATTGGAAATGTAGAATTCCAACAGCCCATACTTGACCCACCATTATCTGCTATTGGGGGAAGTCAGGACACCCCCATACATTTTTGATGGTTGTCTGGTGCCACTGAAACCAGCAAGTTTGGTCGGTGTTCCTCTATGTGTAGTAGCACTATATTAGTGGAAGTATTTTATTAACGGTCACATGCTGTCAATATCTTGATCTTTAGTAAATTTGGTAACTATACAGCGTTGCTGGTTTTCTTTCATTGACAGACAGGAACATTACGCTACATGTCCCCAGAGATGTTGGATGGCTCCTTGAACCTTAAGTCCTGGAAAAAAGCTTTAACTCAGGCTGATATATATTCGCTAGGCCTCCTGATGTGGGAAATATTCAGCCGCTGTAATGATTTGTATGCAGGTAACAGTCATTTCATTTTACTCACTAAAACTAAAATTGTACACGGTAAGTATTCTTTTTGTGCTGGCCATAGAGTTCATCATTGAACATTTTTTAATACAAAAAAAATTTGAACACATACTTTCTTTTACTATTGGATTCATTTCTGGCTTTGGCTGAAAAAACTGGAGCAAATGCTGAATGTGTGATTTTGTCACGGCCACTCCTTTTGCGGCCGTGCCTGCTGCCGGGACCACCGCCGCTCCCCCCACTCATACTTACCCGCTGTGGCGCGCTCCTCCTGCAGGTGCGCATCCTCTCCTTCATTCTTCTCCGCTCCCCGGTTCTCGTCGGGTGCACGTGCGCACCGCCCACTCCAGCACTTCCTCTTTCTGATTTACAGATGCTCTGTATCTCCTGTCTGTGATACTGGAGGACCGTGACCCGGAAGTCCTTCTGCACTCCATGTATTTAAGGCTGGGTTCACACTGCGCTAGCAGCAGCCCGTTCAGCACATACTGCTGCTAGCGCAAATGCCGGCGCTCAATGGCGCTAGCGCAGACAGAGCAGCTGCTAGCTCTATTGCGTTAGCAGTGACAGACCCGGAAATGCTGCAGCCCACGTCTCTGGGTCCGTCACTCAATGACAGCACATCCCTAGCGCACGACCATTGTGGGCGTGCGCTAGCGATGCGTCCGACATTGCAGTCAATGGCGGCCGTAACGGACTACGTTACACCGTGTTTATGCCGCGGTGTAACGTAGTCCGTCTAACGGACTGCCTTGACGCAATGTGAACCAAGCCTAAGGCGATTCCTCCCTCTGCTCCTTGCCTGTCTGTCATTTGTGCTTCTGTGACTCAGGTCCACCTTTGTCTTTGCTCTGCCTGTCCTGAGTCTCTGCTCTGTCCCAGGCTTCCTTGTCTCCTCGTCGAGTCCAGCCTTCCCAATGTCCGCTCCGTACTCTGTTAGTCTGGTGTCTCTGTCCTGTCCTGCTTCCTTTGTGTCTTCCCCTTCCCAGTGCTCCTTTGGTCTCGCCTGTACTCAGCTCTTACCAAACTGTACTTCATCTTACCCCGCTCTGTCCATCCTACGCCCAGCTTCTCTATTTTGTACCTCCTACTACCTGTCTGGTTTGGTTCCAGCTTCTGCGGCAATAGTCTCCCTTGGGTCTGCCCCTAACCCTCCCTGTATAGGGGGTGGTCTACCTGGTCAGCTCACCCTTGGGAGGTTCGTTGTCATGGATCTGTGGGTCAACTCCAGGTGTTCCAAAAGATCTCACAGATTTCAACATTAAAGGGATTGTCCAGTCCCACTCACATCTGCGCTAAGACATAGAGACTGTCGGACACTGGGCAGGGAGCATGTACACTCGTAGAAATCGTGCATGTGACCTATTGTAATCAGTAGGGCAGGTGTATGGTAACCTGCTAGGTGTCCAACAATTATAATTTCAGCAGGATTTTTCCGAAATTTTAAGTGAGGTGCTGAGCAAGAATGACACATAGGTAAGGAACTATGCATGCATATCCCTTGACTTATATGGACCCCATCAACACAAAGAGAGAGTTCTTTTGGCTTTCTCCTGTGTATTATACATTGTCATACTTTTTTTTTCACAGACCACAATGCTTGTTACTAGTATCTTGTACTTACTGTTAGTCGTGTAGGTTTTTCTATAATGGAAGACAAGGGGATATATGTATATAACACAAACATGCACTGTATACACACGTGTAGCAGATCCTAACATAGGAGATTAACATTGGTCATCAATTTAAGATTGAGGTGGTCCGCTCCATTCACTGTGTAATAGCCATTAAAAGCTACTGTAGATCAGCTCCTATTGAAGTGATAGGAGCTGCAATATCCCAGAACGTCCACTACACCGTGTACTGAGCCTGGATGTTCAGGTTCTGTACACAGCTCACATCCGACCGCCACTGGAGCTGCAAACATCTGATCGGTGGTGGGGTAGGTACAGGACCATCCTTTTGATATTACCCACAAATATGACTGCTCCTAAGGACTTTCTACAATCTGTCTTGAGTTCTGGACACAGGTTTTTTGTTTTGCATTACTCCTATGGTGGATAACTGACTCCCTTCATCAGATCACCAATGTCCAGAATTTCGTGTGGCCTATACGGATGAATTGGGTCCAAACCCCACCCTAAATGACTTACAATCTTTGGTGGTAGAGAACAAGCAGCGGCCAATACCGAGAAACTGGAGAAAGAATCTACAGGTAAAATCTCTGCTGAAGAAACACAATTATAATACATGCATATACACATGCTATATATATATATATATATATATATATATATATCTCTTGTATGGCACTGGATGCGGCCATGGCAACTCACATGAAAACATGCATTGTTCAGACTGCTGAGAAGCAGAAAACTGCAAAACAGAAATACGGTTTATACTGAAACGTTCCTTTTATAAGGCGACTTTACAGCTTTATCTGCGTACTATGTACCGGTATTTATAAATCCTATGTGTTATTATACGGTAATAGAAGGTAAGGTGTATACCTGCACTTTCAGAAGACCTTTGACCTGTCATAAAGAAAAGAAGACAAAAATAAATAAAAAAGCACCGTATCACTAGCAATTTAGTTATTGTTTATGTTCTGCTCGCTATAACAGCATTCGGGAGGACTGCAATGTCAAATAATAATAATAATTATAATTTTTATTTATATAGCGCCAACATATTCTGCAGCGCTTTACAAATTATAGAGGGGACTTGTACAGACAATAGACATTACAGCATAACAGAAATACAGTTCAAAACAGATACCAGGAGGAATGAGGGCCCTGCTCGCAAGCTTACAAACTATGAGGAAAAGGGGAGACACGAGAGGTGGATGGTAACAATTGCTTTAGTTATTCGGACCGGCCATAGTGTAAGGCTCAGGTGTTCATGTAAAGCTGCATGAACCAGTTAATTGCATAAGTATGTAGCAGTACAGACACAGAGGGCTATTAACTGCATAAAGTGAATGAGAACATGATGCGAGGAACCTGATTGTTTTTTTTTTTTTATTAAATAGGCCACACAGGGATCGTTAGGTTAATGCATTGAGGCGGTAGGCCAGTCTGAACAAATGACTTTTTAGAGCACGCTTAAAACTGTGGGGATTGGGGATTAATCGTATTAACCTAGGTAGTGCATTCCAAAGAATCGGCGCAGCACGTGTAAAGTCTTGGAGACGGGAGTGGGAGGTTCTGATTATTGAGGATGCTAACCTGAGGTCATTAGCGGAGCGGAGGGCATGGGTAGGGTGGTAGACTGAGACCAGAGAGGAGATGTACGGTGGTGCTGAGCCATGGAGTGCTTTGTGGATGAGGGTAGTAGTTTTGTACTGGATTCTGGAGTGGATGGGTAGCCAGTGTAATGACTGGCACAAGGTAGAGGCATCGGTGTAACGGTTGGTGAGGAATATGATCCTGGCAGCAGCATTCAGGACAGATTGGAGCGGGGAAAGTTTGGTAAGAGGGAGGCCGATTAGTAGAGAGTTACAATAGTCCAGACGAGAATGAATAAGTGAAACAGTAAGAGTTTTTGCAGAATTGAAAGTAAGAAAAGGGCGAATTCTAGAAATGTTTTTGAGATGCAGGTAAGAAGAGCGAGCCAGTGATCGGATGTGGGGGGTGAATGAAAGGTCAGAATCAAGGATGACCCCAAGGCAGCGGGCATGTTGCTTTGGAGTAATGGTGGAACCGCACACGGAGATGGCAATGTCAGGCAAAGGTAGGTTAGTAGAGGGAGAGAACACGAGGAGTTCAGTTTTTGACAGGTTTTGTTTCAGATAGAGGGAGGACATGATGTTAGAGACAGCGGTAAGACAATCACTGGTGTTTTCTAAAAAGGTCGGCGTGACAACAGAAGAAGAGGTGTATAATTGGGTGTCGTCAGCATAGAGATGGTACTGGAAACCAAATCTACTGATTGTTTGTCCAATAGGGGCAGTATACAAAGAGAAGAGGAGGGGGCCTAGGACTGATCCTTGAGGAACCCCAACAGTAAGGGGAAGGTGAGAGGAGGAGGAACCAGCAAAAGATACAGTGAAGGATCGGTCAGAGAGATAGGAGGAGAACCAGGAGAGAACGGTGTCCTTGAGGCCGATGGAGCGGAGCAAATAAGCAAGGAATCCACCAGACATAAGTCTAGAAAAAAAGTGAAGTAACAGCAATTCAATACAAGATACAATAAAAGAATGTGCTTCAAATTCCATTAACACAATAACCATATAACATTTTTACCCCATTATATGAATTTGTTAAAAAGGTATTCCCAACTCCAAAACCCTATCCCAATATGTAGTAGGTGTAATAATAATAATATTAGCAAATATCTCCAATTAGTTCTTCTGCTTAGCTATGTTGTTTTCCTGTGTGCAGAGCATTGCAGTAGCTTAGGTATCCATGGTTGCAACCACTGATATAGTGACCGTTAGCTTTTAGTGGTGGTAGCTGTTATGACCTGGTGGTAAGGACAATAATGGACCTGGTGGTTAAGAGCACACGGAATGACCTGATAGCTACTAATAATATAGGACGAGCTCTGAGACGTGGGAACTCTGCTGACCGCAATCCCTAATCCTATCACACACACTAGAAATAGCCGTGGATTGCTCCTAACGCTCCCTATGCAACTCGTCACAGCCTAAGGAACTAGCTAGCCCTAGAGATAGAAAAATAAAACCTACCTTGCCTCAGAGAAATTCCCCAAAGGAAAAGGCAGCCCCCCCACATATAATGACTGTGAGTAAAGATGAAAATTACAAACACAGAGATGAAATAGATTTAGCAAAGTGAGGCCCGACTTACTGAACAGACAGAGGATAGGAAAGGTAACTTTGCGGTCAGCACAAAAAACTACAAAAAGACCACGCAGAGGGGGCAAAAAGACCCTCCGCACCGACTCACGGTGCGGAGGCGCTCCCTCTGCGTCCCAGAGCTTCCAGCAAGCAAGACAAAATCAAAATAGCAAGCTGGACAGAAAAATAGCAAACCAGAGAAAAGCAAGCAGGAACTTAGCTTCTGCTGGGAAGACAGGTCACAGGAACGATCCAGGAGAGAACAAGACCAATACTGGAACATTGACAGGTGGCATGGAGCAATGATCTAAGTGGAGTTAAATAGAGCAGCCAGCTAACGAATTAACCTCGTCACCTGTGGAAGGAAACTCAGAAGCAGCAGCTCCACTCACAACCACCAGAGGAAGCCCATGGACAGAACCAGCCGAAGTACCATTCATGACCACAGGAGGGAGCTTGACAACAGAATTCACAACAGGTAGCCATGGATCCCTAAACTCCTGCAATGCCCTGCACATGGGGTTATCGACACAGCAAATCAAAAGAAAATACTACATTTCTAATTTGAGGTAATTGCTAATATTATCATTATTACATCTACTACATATTAAGATAGGATCTTGGCGATGGGAATATCCCTTTAAGATAAGGCATATGCTTGACAAAGACCCATTACAAGGGCAACCAGTCCTTGTTCATTGTATTGATAGATTGATAGATATTGGAATAAAGAAGAAACCTTTTTTCACCTTATGTCATAAAGACAAGTTATAGGTTTTCATTGATGAAGTGTTGAGATCCCCAGAGATCACACAAACTAAAAGACAAAATCACTCAGCTGTGTGCCGAAACTGAAAAAGTCCATAGACTTTCTATCAAGTTTGAATTAGGTCTTTGAGGAGAGTTCGTCTCATCTCAGTACTTCTGCTGCTTAGTAATAGAGGAGAGAGACCAAGTACCCCATCTACCATGTCAAAACCTTTTTAAACAGTTCATTCATCAAAAGGAACATAATGTAATATTTGTCATAATGTACACTCCGTGACAGAAGTTATGTCGCTTATCCATGTTATGTAAACAAAAGCTTATAACCTGACGTTAAATTCATCCATTGGTTGTATAAATTATTCTTTTGACAGCTGAAACCCTCCGAAATGTGGTTTAGGTTAAGAAAATAAATTGGCAGCAATGCAGAAATATTGATCAGTTAATGGACACAGAATGGTCAGATTTTGGCAAGACAAAAGTTTTGTCGCCCATAGAAATATTCAAACAAATAATTAACTTAAAATACAAATATATGTTGCATAACATTGGTGAATAAAGTTGTGGTGCTATTAGAGTTATATTTAATATTTTGTGTAACTTCCATGAGCTTGAAGGACTGCATCCATGCGGTTCAACAATGATTTATACAATTTATTAATGAAGTTATCAGGAATAGCAAAGAATAGAGTCTTACATGCCTCCCAGAGTTCATCTAGGTTCTTTGGTTTTGTCTTCCAAGCTTCCTCTTTCATCCTACCCCAAATATGCTCAATGATGTTCATGTCTGGTGACTGGGCTGGCCAGTCCTTGAGCACCTTGATCTTTTTTTGACTGGAGGAACTTTGTTGTAGAGATGGATGTATGAGATGGAGCACCATCCTGCTGCAGAATTTGACCCCTTTGGATGATTTGGAATATAAGAGGTAGCTAATACTTCTTGATATTTTAGGCTATTGATATTGCCTTCCACCTTGCAAATGTTTCACACACCCCCATACTGAATGTAACTTCAGACCATAATCTTTCCACCACCAAATTTAACTGTTTTCTGGGTGTATTTTGGATCCATACGGGCTCCAGTAGGTCTCATGCAGTATTTGCGGCGGCTGTGGTGTAATTCTACTGAAGATTCATCAGAGAAATCCACCTTCTGCCACTTTTACAGCGTTCATCTGTTTAGCAGGCTGTGGGACTTTGCAAATGCCACACGTTTTTTTTTTATTTGCTTTGTTTAGTGCTGGCTTCTTGGCACTGATTTGACCATGGAGGCCCTTTCGAGACAGAATCCTACAAACTGTTCTAGTTGACACAGGGACTTGAGGTGACCAGGCCTGTTGGAGCTCTGCTGCAGTGGAAGAGAGGCTTGCTTTGGATTTTCTAACCAACAAACGTTCCTCCTGAGCAGTTGTCTTGCGGGGTATGCCGGACCTGGGCTTGTCAAACACATGTTCAGTATCTTCAAATCTTTTTTTAATTCTTTGTACTTGACGCTGAGACACATTAATGGTGCCAGCCACCTTTGCAGTGGATCTGGTCTTCAGCCTCTTGATAATCCAGGCTTTGGTTGCAGGGTGGATTTTTGACATGTTGTCAGAGCTCAAGTTACTGTTGAAGTGAAGGTCTGGGATGCTGGGGTTCTTTTTATACACACACACTAATTAACCGATCATTTACTGAGCACAGGTGAGGATGTAAACTAGGATTGAATGCATTATATGACCAGGCAACAACATTTTTGTCTTGCCAAAATCAGACCATTCTGTGTCCATTAACTGATCAATATTTCTGCATTGATGCCAATTTATTTTCTTAACCTAAACCACATTTCGGAGGGTTTCAGCTTTCAAAAGAATAATTTATACAACCAATGGATGAATTTACCATCAGGTTATAAGCTTTTATTTACATACATGGATAAGTGACATAACTTCTGTCAGGGAGTGTATTGTAAATTATGCAAAATCCATAACAGATACATGTCACATCGAACTGCACATCTGATTACAGCATATTGTCCATTTTATTCAGCTCTTCGAGACATTGTGGGAAACATTAGAAGATTGCTGGGACCCCGACTCCGAGGCTCGTCTGACCGCACAATGTGCAGAGCAGAGACTCCGAAATCTTCTCTCTGCACCCTTCAGTGTGTTGCCAGGGAATGGCACTTAAAGCAAGGAAATGTCTAAAGCTTTGCATTTCAGGATAAAGCAAAACAACTAAATCGTACAGTTTTGGTTCCTTTGTTGGATCCTGGTTTACCTGTTCGATTGTTGCACTCTCATTTTACTACATGTAAATGAATAAGTTCACCTTCTTGTGTGACTTAGAATATTCTTATTATGGTGTGCATATGTAATTGAAGCCCAAAAAAAGATGTTTTTTCCTGTTGACTGCTGTGTTGTCACCCCCATTGTTCACACTGCTGATTAAAGCAAGGGTGGATGTGCATGTGTCGTAGTTTTATGCTGCTGACAAATCCACCCAAAAAATCTACAAGTCTTACAGAAGCCACATGGACCATAGGAAACAATTGGCAGGAAATGTTCATTGACTTCCATGGGAGAGTTTTCTAGGCATGCCCTGTGATCTGTGCACAGAGATGGAAGAGGTGAGCTGTCATCACTTACTGTAAATGGTGAATCCTGTGTTATCTATATACAGATATGTGTTATCTTTCATGGGAATCCTGTCTGTAATGATAATAAAATGACCACTGCGAAGTGATCTCTACAGAACAGGAATTGTCAGATTA
This sequence comes from Ranitomeya imitator, assembly GCF_032444005.1. Taxonomy (NCBI): domain Eukaryota; kingdom Metazoa; phylum Chordata; class Amphibia; order Anura; family Dendrobatidae; genus Ranitomeya; species Ranitomeya imitator. The sequence continues at coordinate 725,758,492 of NC_091284.1, read as the reverse complement.
ATGTGAGCCTCCTCAATGAAAACGATAAGATATCAGGATTTTTCCTAATGTAGATAGTGGCATGGACATAAAAAAATTGTTAAAAATATTATGTTTAACACAGAAACAATAAAACATTTTCTGAGCACACATTCTCTAAAATTAATATGTATATTGCAGTAGGGTTATAACCTGCATACCTAACCAATTCCTTACTGTTCAACCGGTTGATGTGTTTGTATGACATTCCTTGCTCCAGGGTAAACAGGGACACTGGGGGACCTGAAGCGTAGTGAAAAAAGTAATGGCAGGAAATCCATAAGGTAACTACAGTAGCATGTAAAAGTTTGGGAACACCTTGTCAAAATTATTGTTATTGTGAACAGGTAAGCAAGTTTAAGATGAAATGCGCTCTAAAAGGCTTAAAGTTGAAGATGACACATTTACTTTGTAGTTTAGGGGGAAAAAAAAAAAAATATATATATATATATTTTGTAATTTTTAACATTTTAAAAATTACAACAAAAAAAATGGGCGGCTGCAAAAGTTTGGACACCCTTGGAGATTCGTGTGCTCAGATAACTTTGATCAAGTCCTGTGGATCAATGAGGTTAAATAGAACTCTTTGACCACAATGATCAAAGGTATGTGTGGAAAAAAAGGGCACAGAATTTCAGGAAAACAACATCTTGCCAACCATTAAGTATGGGGGTGGATCAGTCATGCTTTGGAGTTGTGTTCCAGTCAATGGCACGGGGAACATTTAATGGGTAGAGGGAAGAATGGATTCAATGCAATTTCAACAAATTCTTGATGCAAACATAACACCATCTGTAAAAAAAAGCTGAAGTTGGAAAGAGGATGGCTTCTACAAATGGATAATGATCATAAACACACATCAAAATCCGCAATAGACTACCTCTAGGTTTTACAATGGCCCTCACAGTCCCCTGATCTGTACATCATTGGAAATCTATGGCTAGATCTCGGAATAGCAGTGCATGCAAGCCGACCCAAGAATGTCTCAGAACTGGAAGAATGTTCAAAGGAAGAATGGCTGAAAATCCCTCAAACAAAAATTGAAAGACTCTTGGCTGGCTACAAAAAGAGTTTACAAACTGTGATACTTTCAAAAAGGGGGTTATACTAGGTACTAACTATGCAGGGTGCCCAAAATATTGCATCAACTCATTTTCCTTTTTGTAATTTTTAAAATGTATAAGATGAAAATAAATAAATATATATATATATATATATATATATATATATATATACACAAATATAAATATTATACATACATATATATATATATACATATATATATACAGTGGGGCAAAAAAGTATTTAGTCAGTCAGCAATAGTGCAAGTTCCACCACTTAAAAAGATGAGAGGCGTCTGTAATTTACATCATAGGTAGACCTCCACTATGGGAGACAAACTGAGAAAAAAAAATCCAGAAAATCACATTGTCTGTTTTTTATCATTTTATTTGCATATTATGGTGGAAAATAAGTATTTGGTCACAAACAAAATTTCATCTCAATACTTTGTAATATATCCTTTGTTGGCAATGACAGAGGTCAAACGTTTTCTGTAAGTCTTCACAAGGTTGCCACACACTGTTGTTGGTATGTTGGCCCATTCCTCCATGCAGATCTCCTCTAGAGCAGTGATGTTTTTGGCTTTTCGCTTGGCAACACGGACTTTCAACTCCCTCCAAAGGTTTTCTATAGGGTTGAGATCTGGAGACTGGCTAGGCCACTCCAGGACCTTGAAATGCTTCTTACGAAGCCACTCCTTCGTTGCCCTGGTGGTGTGCTTTGGATCATTGTCATGTTGAAAGACCCAGCCACGTTTCATCTTCAATGCCCTTGCTGATGGAAGGAGGTTTGCACTCAAAATCTCACGATACATGGCCCCATTCATTCTTTCATGTACCCGGATCAGTCGTCCTGGCCCCTTTGCAGAGAAACAGCCCCAAAGCATGATGTTTCCACCACCATGCTTTACAGTAGGTATGGTGTTTGATGGATGCAACTCAGTATTCTTTTTCCTCCAAACACGACAAGTTGTGTTTCTACCAAACAGTTCCAGTTTGGTTTCATCAGACCATAGGATATTCTCCCAAAACTCCTCTGGATCATCCAAATGCTCTCTAGCAAACTTCAGACGGGCCCAGACATGTACTGGCTTAAGCAGTGGGACACGTCTGGCACTGCAGGACCTGAGTCCATGGTGGCGTAGTGTGTTACTTATGGTAGGCCTTGTTACATTGGTCCCAGCTCTCTGCAGTTCATTCACTAGGTCCCCCCGCGTGGTTCTGGGATTTTTGCTCACCGTTCTTGTGATCATTCTGACCCCACGGGGTGGGATTTTGCGTGAAGCCTCAGATCGAGGGAGATTATCAGTGGTCTTGTATGTCTTCCATTTTCTAATTATTGCTCCCACTGTTGATTTCTTCACTCCAAGCTGGTTGGCTATTGCAGATTCAGTCTTCCCAGCCTGGTGCAGGGCTACAATTTTGTTTCTGGTGTCCTTTGACAGCTCTTTGGTCTTCACCATAGTGGAGTTTGGAGTCAGACTGTTTGAGGGTGTGCACAGGTGTCTTTTTATACTGATAACAAGTTTAAACAGGTGCCATTACTACAGGTAATGAGTGGAGGAAAGAGGAGACTCTTAAAGAAGAAGTTACAGGTCTGTGAGAGCCAGAAATCTTGATTGTTTGTTTCTGACCAAATACTTATTTTCCACCATAATATGCAAATAAAATGATTAAAAAAAACAGACAATGTGATTTTCTGGATTTTTTTTTCTCAGTTTGTCTCCCATAGTTGAGGTCTACCTATGATGTAAATTACAGACGCCTCTCATCTTTTTAAGTGGTGGAACTTGCACTATTGCTGACTGACTAAATACTTTTTTGCCCCACTGTATATGTATGTATAATATTTATATTTGCGTATATACAAATATATATATATATATATATATATATTTATTTATATTTTGCCTGAAATACGAAGGAAAATGTCATCTTTAACTTTAGGCCTTTTCGAGATAATTTCACCTTCAACTTGCTTAGCTGTTCACATTAACAGTAATTTTGACCAGGAGTGCCCAAACATTTACATACCACTGTACATGACTAACATTAACCCCTTAGTGACAGAGCCAATTTGGTACTTAATGACCAGGCCAATTTTTGCAATTCTGACCACTGTCACTTTATGAGGTTATAACTCTGGAACACTTCAACGGATCCCGCTGATTCTGAGACTGTTTTTTCGTGACATATTGTACTTCATGTTAGTGGTAACATTTCTTCGATATTACTTGCGATTATTTATGAAAAAAACGGAAATATGGCGAAAATTTTTAAAATTTTGCAATTTTCAAACTTTGTATTTTTATGCCCTTAAATCAGAGAGAAATGTCACGAAAAATAGTTAATAAATAACATTTCCCACATGTCTACTTTACATCAGCACAATTTTGGAAACAAAATTTTTTTTTGTTAGGGAGTTATAAGGGTTAAAAGTTGACCAGCAATTTCTCATTTTTACAACACCATTTTTTTTTAGGGACCACATCACATTTGAAGTCATTTTGAGGGGTCTATATGATAGAAAATAATGAAGTGTGACACCATTCTAAAAACTACACCCCTCAAGGTTCTCAAAACCACATTCAAGAAGTTTATTAACCCTTTACGTGCTTCACAGGAACTGAAACAATGTGGAAGGAAAAAATGAACATTTAACTTTTTTTTGCAAACATCTTAATTCAGAACCATTTTTTTTATTTTCACAAGTGTAAAAACAGAAATGTAACCATAAATTTTGTTATGAAATTTCTCCTGAATACGCAAATACCCCATATGTGGGGGTAAACCACTGTTAGGGCGCACCGCAGAGCTTGGAAGAGAAGGAGTGCCGTTTTACTTTTTCAATGTAGAATTGGCTGGAATTGAGATCGGACGCCATGTCACGTTTAGAGAGCCCCTGATGTGCCTAAACAGTGGAAACTCCCCACAAGTGACACCATTTTGGAAACTAGACCCCTTAAGGAACTTATCTAGATGTGTGGTGAGCACTTTGAACCCCCAAGTGCTTCACAGAAGTTTATAACGTAGAGCCGTGAAAATAAAAAATCGCTTTTGTTTACACAAAAATGATCTTTTCGCCCACAAATTCTTATTTTCACAAGGGTAACAGGAGAAATTAGACCACAAAAGTTGTTGTGCAATTTCTCCTGAGTACGCTGATTACCAATATGTGGGGGTAAACCACTGTTAGGGCGCACCGCAGAGCTTGGAAGAGAAGGAGTGCCGTTTTACTTTTTCAATGTAGAATTGGCTGGAATTGAGATCGGACGCCATGTCGCGTTTGGAGAGCCCCTGATGTGCCTAAACAGTAGAAATCCCCCACAATTGACCCCATTTTGGAAACTAGACCCCCCATGGAACTTATCTAGATGTGTGGTGAGAACCTTGAATGCCCAAGTGCTTCACAGAAGTTTATAATGCAGAGCCGTGAAAATAAAAAATATTTTTTTTTCCACAAAAAAGATTTTTTAGCCCCTAAGTTTTTATTTTCACAAGGGTAACAAGAGAAATTGGACCCCAAAAGTTGTTGTCCAATTTGTCCTGAGTATGCTGGTACCCCATATGTGGGGGTAAACCACTGTTTGGGCGCACGGCAGAGCTCGGAAGGAAGGAGCGCTGTTTTGGAATGCAGACTTTGATAGAATGGTCTGCGGGTATTATGTTGCGTTTGCAGAGCCCCTGATGTACCTAACCAGTAGAAACCCTCCACAAGTGACCCCATTTTGGAAACTAGACCCCCCAAGGAACTTATCTAGATGTGTGGTGAGAACTTTGAATGCCCAAGTGCTTCACAGAAGTTTAGAATGCAGAGTCGTGAAAATAAAAAATATTTTTTTTTTCCACAAAAAAGATATTGTAGCCCCCAAGTTTTTATTTTCACAAGGGTAACAGGAGAAATTGGACTGCAATAGTTGTTGTCCAATTTATCCCGAGTACGCTGATGCGCCATATGTGGGGGTAAACCACTGTTTGGGCGCACGGCAGAGCTCGGAAGGGAAGGAGCGCCTTTTTGGAATGCAGACTTTGATAGAATGGTCTGTGGGCATTATGTTGCGATTGCAGAGCCCCTGATATACCTAAACTGTAGTAACCCCCCACAAGTGACCCCATTTTGGAAACTAGACCCCCCAAGGAACTTATCTAGATGTGTGGTGAGAACTTTGAATGCCCAAGTGCTTCACAGAAGTTTAGAATGCAGAGTCGTGAAAATAAAAAATATTTTTTTTTTCACAAAAAAGATATTGTAGCCCCCAAGTTTTTATTTTCACAAGGGTAACAAGAGAAATTGGACCCCAGAAGTTGTTGTCCAATTTATCCCAAGTACGCTGATGCCCCATATGTGGGGGTAACCCACTGTTTGGGCGCACGGCAGAGCTCAGAAGGGAGGGAGCACCATTTGACTTTTTGAGCGCAAAATTGGCTGTCGTGTTTGGAGACCCCCTGATGTACCCAAACAGTGGAAACCCCCCAATTCTAGCTCCAACCCTAACCCCAACACACCCCTAACCCTAATCCCAACCTGATCCATAATCCTAATCACTAACCCTAACCATAATCACAACCCTTACCCCAAAACAACCCTAATGTCAACCCTAACCATAACCCTAATCAAAACCCTAAATCCAACACACCCCTAATCCTAATCTCAACCCTAACCTCAAACCTAACCCTAATCCCAATACACCCCTAATCACAACCCTAACCTTAACCCTAATCCCAAACCTAACCCTAATCCCAAGCGTAACCCTAATGCCAACCCTAACCCTAATACCAACCCTAATCCAAACCCTAACCCTAATCCCAGCTCTAACCCTAACTTTAGCCCCAACCCTAGCCCTAACTTTAGCCCCAACCCTAACCCTAGCCCTAAGGCTACTTTCACACTTGCGTCGTTTGGCATCCGTCGCAATCCGTCGTTTTGGAGAAGAAACGGATCCTGCAAATGTGCCCGCAGGATGCGTTTTTTGCCCATAGACTTGTATTGCCGACGGATCGTGACGGATGGCCACACGTCGCGTCCGTCGTGCACTGGATCAGTTGTGTTTTGGCGGAGCGTCGGCACAAAAAAAGTTCAATGAAACTTTTTTTGCACGTCGCATCCGCCATTTCTGACCGCGCCGTAACTCCGCCCCCTCCTCCCCAGGACATAGATTGGGCAGCGGATGCGTTGAAAAACTACAGCTGCTGCCCACGTTGTGCACAATTTTCACAACATGCGTCAGTATGTCGGGCCGACGCATTGCGACGGCCCCGTACCGACGTAAGTGTGAAAGAAGCCTAACCCTAAATTTAGCCCCAACCCTAACCCTAAATTAGCCCCAACCCTAACCCTAAATTTAGCCCCAACCCTAGCCCTAACCCTAGCCCTAACCCCTACCCCTAACCCTACCCCCAACCCTACCCCCAACCCTACCCCTACCCCTAACCCTAACCCTACCCCTAACCCTACCCCTAACCCTACCCCTAACCCTAACCCTAATTTTAGCCCCAACTGCTGTTCTCCTGCCGGCCGGCAGATGGAGACAGATGGCGGGCGCACTGGGCATGCGCCCGCCATTTTCTTCTGCCGGCGGCCAGGAGGAGCAGCAAGAGGATCCAGGGACCTAGGTGAGTATGCTAGGGTCCCCGAATCCCCCTATTTCTCTGTCCTCTGATGTGCGATCACATCAGAGGACAGAGAATTACACTTTACTTTTTTTTTTTTTGCGGTCGCCGGTAAACAGTTAATTACGGCGATCGCAAAACAGGGGTCGGTAATACCGACCCCGATCATGCTCTTTGGGGTCTCGGCTACCCCCGGCAGCCGAGACCCCAAAGATTCTCCCGGTGCCGGCCGGCGGGCGCACTGCGCATGCGCCCGCCATTTTGAAGACGGCGGCGCCCACCGGGAGACACGAGGAGCATCGGGGGAGCTAGGTGAGTATTGGGGGGCCACCTGGGACCCCCTTTCTCTGTCCTCCGATGTGCGATCACATCGGAGGACAGAGAAATTAAAAAGAGATTGCGTTTTTGTTTTTTTTTTGCGATCGCCGGTAAACGGTTAATTACCGGCGATCGCAAATGCGGGGTGGGTTAAAAAAACCCCGAATCATGTTCTCTGGGGTCTCGGCTACCCCCAGCAGCCGAGACCCCGGAGAAAATCGGCCTCAGGGGGGCGCTATTGACTTTTTCCACAGCGCCGTTAATTAACGGCGCTGTGGTTTAAGTACCCTTAGCGGCCGCCGTTAAAAGGCGTATCGGCGGTCGCTAAGGGGTTAAGGTCCCTATACACATTGAACCAAAATTATCTGAACCTACCGATTATTAAATTGAAAAAACATTAAAGTCTAATGTGTATGCAGGCTTCCCATCTCTCCCCTGATAGATGATGTGGGAGCAGGGATAGATGGCTATTGGCCAAATTGTGTATGGTGGCCTTTATAAGTAGATTGATACCAATTGTTTTTAAACTACATACAAAACAAGCACAAAAATGGGTGTGAGAAATGCCCCACACCAAAAACAAGACAAATGGACAGTTGTACTACTTAGACAATATTTTATTAAATTAAACAAGTATGGACATTACATTTAAGACCATTAGAGAACACAATAATATGAAAACCGAGGGCCAGCACCCCGATAAGTACACAAAACTAATTTGCCTTCCCCCTCACAAAGAAAGAGCCATGACTCCCAACAATATCATGAGTATCATGAATGTATTAGTAAGGAAACCCTATATAATACTACATCCATATATCTAACCAGGGGTGGACACAGACAGCTTGGGGCCCCCTCCTTTAAGTCGACAAAGCTACATATATATATACCCGTATATACTCGAGTATAAGCCGACTCGAGTATAAGCTGACCCCCCTAATTTTGCAACAAAAAAACGGGAAAACTTATTGACTTGAGTATAAGCCTAGTGTGGAAAATGCAGCAGCTACCGGTAAATGTCAAAAATAAAAATAGATACCAATAAAAGTAAAATTAATTGAGACATCAGTAGTCACTGAATGAGAAAACAGCTGACCGCACCATCCAATTTCAGGCTCTGTGAACACACCGGCTGTCAGCAGACGCTGGCCAGCTGATCTCGGGTGCTAAGCCCAGAAGACACACTGTTGTAAATCATTAGAAGGAAGAAGTGGCAGAACTCACCGATCTTCAAAGCAGATGAATCTTTATTGCAGTAAAATCTTCACGGCTCGGGGGTGCATATACAAGGAGTGTACAAGCTCAAACGACGGCCGTTTCGCGTTGCTTGAGCGCTTCAACGGGCTTGCCCCATATAATGCTCCATACAGTTCATTATGGCCCCATAAGATGCTCCATACAAAATAGGCCCCATATAATGCTCCATACAGTTCTTTATGGCCCTATAGATGCCCCATTTAATGCTCCATGCAGTTCTTTATGGCCCCATAAATGCTCCATATAATGCTCCATGCAGTTCTTTATAGCCCCATATAATGCTCCATGCAGTTCTTTATGGCCCCATAGATGCCCCATATAATGCTCCATGCAGTTCTTTATGGCCCCATAGATGCTCCATATAATGCTCCATGCAGTTTTTTATGGCCCCATAGATGCCCCATATAATGCTCCATGCAGTTCTTTATGGCACCATAGATGCTCCATATAATGCTCCATGCAGTTCTTTATGGCCCCATAGATGCTGCATATAATGGTCCATACAGTTCATTATGGTCCCATATAATGCTCCATGCAGTTATGTCGCCATAGATGCCCCATATAATGCTCCATGCAGTTCTTTATAGCCCCATAGATGCTCCATATAATGCTCAATGCAGTTCTTTATGGCCCCATAGATGCTCCAAATAATGCTCCATGCAGTTCTTTATGGCCCCATAGATGCCCCATATAATGCTCCATGCAGTTCTTTATGGCCCCATAGATACTCCATATAATGCTCCATGCAGTTATGTCCCCATAGTTCTTTATGACCCCATAGATGCTCCATATTGCATTGTGCCACATGTAATGCTGCTGCTGCACTAAAAAAAAAAATGACATACTCACCTTTCGTCGCTGCCCGCTGCTCCTCAGCGTCCCGTCTCTCCACAGTGACTGTTCAGGCAGAGGGTGGCGTGCACACTAATACGTCATCACGCCCTCTGACCAAAACAGTCACTGCAGAGGACGCGGCATTCCATGACCTCCATCATTTCCTCTTCCCCCACCATCCCTAACATTGCCCTTTTCACCACAACCATCATTGTCTTTTCCCCCACCACCCCCATCATTGCCCATTACACCGCCTCCATCATTTCCTCCTCCCCTACCACCCCATTATTGCCCTTTCCACCACCTCCATCATTGCTTTCTCCATCAACCCAATCATTGCCTTCTGCCCCATCACCCCCATCATTGCCCTCTCTGTCAACCCAATCATTGCCTTCTGCCCCATCACCCCCATCATTGCCCTCTCCATCAACCCAATCACTGCCTTCTACCCCATCACCGCCATCATTGCCCTCTACTCCACCTACACACATAGACACACACAGCACCATTCACCTCTCTGCATACACATACACCTCACCGCACCTCTGCACATGGTATCCTGAAGTCGCACCATCACCAGTAGCTTCCTGTCTCGCACAGCCACGGCACTGAATGATGATGTCATTCAGCCGCTGCTGTGTTTGACAGGAAGTTCGGGCAGGTAGCAGGATGGATCCCTGCAGGTCCGTTCCGCTGCCATTTTCTCTTGCAGGCAGTGGAACTGCAGGGATTGCTCCCTGCCCGCCGCACATGATGACAATCTGGCCAGGGCCCCCCGGAGCCTCAGGGTGGGATAAACTAGCCAGATTGCCCTCATTAGCTGCCCTGCAGGGGCCCTCCGGAGCCTCCGGGCACCGGTGCGGCCGCACAGGTTGAACAGGCGGTATGTCCGCCCATGTATCTAACACAGCACATACGATCAATCCAATCAAGGACATAAGAGAGTTATAATCCAAAAAGTCACAAGGTTAATAGTAGGGAAAGGGTGAGTTATCCAACAGGTTTCACCAATCAGTGTGAGTTCCTTAGAGGTAATCTTAAAGGGAATCTGTCACCCCCCAAATTGCGGGTGAGGTAAGCCCACCAGTATCAGGGGCTTATCTACAGCATTCTGGAATGCTGTAGATAAGCCCCTGATGTATCCTAAAAGCTGAGAAAAAGACGTTAGATTATACTCACCCAGGGGCGTTCCCGCTGCTGGTCCGGCGCATCCCATCTTCATCAGATGACGTCCTCTTCTTGTCTTCATGCTGTGGCTCCTGCACAGGCGTACTTTGTCTGCCCTGTTGAGGGCAGAGCAAAGTACTGCAGTGCGCAGGTGTGGGCCTCTCTGACCTTTCCCGGCCTCACCATCGCCAGAGCCGCCGCCTCGCCCCCTACCTTCTGCCTCTTCCCCACTATCCCATAGATATAGTCCTCTCCCCTCCGTACCAGTCTGTCACTGCAAACTTGTTTACTGTAAACGATATCTATAACTCTTGGTAAATCATAGAACAAACGCGGCAGCACTCACCGGTCCTGTAGTCAGAAGTTCCTTTATTCAAATATAGACAAACATCTTCACGGCTCGGGGAACAGGGCAGTGAGAGGAGTGTGCAGGAGGAGATGACGGCCATTTCGCGCTTGAAACAGCGCTTCTACGGGTCCATTCTATATATCTATAACTCTGTATGTAACCCCTTTCTCATGCACAGCACCATGGAATTAATGGTGCTATATAAATAAATAAAAATAATTTGGAGGACCATATACACACATTAGCATTGCCAAAGCTAGTGTAGTGCTGCAAACTCTCCAGCACTGCCTCTCCCCCACACTGACTGCCAGAAATGAGAGCTGCAAGCTGTCACTTAATTACCCTTAGGCCGGCGGCGTCACACTAGAGAGTTTTATGGACGTATGAGAGGCGCAAAAACTACACATTGCACATGGACCAATGATTTTCTATGGGGTAGCTCCTATCTGCCGTATATTTCTCAGCTGTATTTTACGGGCGTAGAAAATCACAGCATGCTGCGTTTGTCAGCGTATTGCGCAAAAAATTCGCCAATGAAAGTCTATGGGGGCGAGAAAAATACGGATTACACACAGACCATCAATGTGACTTGTGAGAAATACGCATCGGTGTTCTAGAGAAAAGTTGGCAATTCAGCGCGGTGTACAGTAAAATCACACTGACAGGTTAGAATAGAACAGATAAAATTAATGTCTACACATAGTATGGGGAGATATATATATATATATATATATATATATATATATATATGTCAGTGAGACACACACACACACACATATATCTATAATATAACGCTGGGAGCGTCACTCTGTCCGAAGCCTCTATAGACTGCGCAAGCGCCGGCGCAGTCTGGGCCTCACAGAGCGACGCTCCCGGGAGATCGCGGTATGCGTAAGCACTGAACGCATACCGCGATCTCCACCGGAGAGTCAGTGACCGCCAGGAGGGAGGGTAAGTATACTCACCTTTCCCGGTTCCAGCGCTGCTTGCGGCTCCGTCTCCCGGCTCCGGAGGGCGCGGACTGCGCAGGCGCCGATTCCTGCTGCCGGAATCGGCGCCTGCGCAGTCCGCGCTTTCCGGCGCCATTTTCTTTTGGAAGTGCATTTGAACAGCAAGGTTGATTGCTGTTGAGGGGAACTAGAAAAAAAAAAAAATCTATAAATCTTCAGCAGAGCGAGTGTGAGCGAGCTGAGTGTGTCCTTAGCGTAAGTGTGGACGGCGGTAAGTGTGACTTGTGATTCAGTGAAGAGGTATTTGGAAAGCCTTTAACAAATACCTGTGTGAATTGGTGTGAGTTGCTGAATTGGGGGTAGGTATATTCATAAGGGTTAACTTAGGGTGGGGGCTCATAGTTTAGGGTTTATAAGGGGCAGCTGTTTGGGGCTCAAGTCCTTTTTGGAAGTGCATTTGAACAGCAAGGTTGATTGCTGTTGAGGGGAACTAGAAAAAAAAAAAATCTATAAATCTTCAGCAGAGCGAGTGTGAGCGAGCTGAGTGTGTCCTGAGCGTAAGTGTGGACGGCGGTAAGTGTGACTTGTGATTCAGTGAAGAGGTATTTGGAAAGCCTTTAACAAATACCTGTGTGAATTGGTGTGAGTTGCTGAATTGGGGGTAGGTATATTCATAAGGGTTAACTTAGGGTGGGGGCTCATAGTTAAGGGTTTATAAGGGGCAGCTGTTTGGGGCTCAAGTCCTTTTTGGAAGTGCATTTGAACAGCAAGGTTGATTGCTGTTGAGGGGAACTAGAAAAAAAAAATCTATAAATCTTCAGCAGAGCGAGTGTGAGCGAGCTGAGTGTGTCCTGAGCGTAAGTGTGGACGGCGGTAAGTGTGACTTGTGATTCAGTGAAGAGGTATTTGGAAAGCCTTTAACAAATACCTGTGTGAATTGGTGTGAGTTGCTGAATTGGGGGTAGGTATATTCATAAGGGTTAACTTAGGGTGGGGGCTCATAGTTAAGGGTTTATAAGGGGCAGCTGTTTGGGGCTCAAGTCCTTTTTGGAAGTGCATTTGAACAGCAAGGTTGATTGCTGTTGAGGGGAACTAGAAAAAAAAAAAATCTATAAATCTTCAGCAGAGCGAGTGTGAGCGAGCTGAGTGTGTCCTGAGCGTAAGTGTGGACGGCGGTAAGTGTGACTTGTGATTCAGTGAAGAGGTATTTGGAAAGCCTTTAACAAATACCTGTGTGAATTGGTGTGAGTTGCTGAATTGGGGGTAGGTATATTCATAAGGGTTAACTTAGGGTGGGGGCTCATAGTTAAGGGTTTATAAGGGGCAGCTGTTTGGGGCTCAAGTCCTTTTTGGAAGTGCATTTGAACAGCAAGGTTGATTGCTGTTGAGGGGAACTAGAAAAAAAAAAAAACTATAAATCTTCAGCAGAGCGAGTGTGAGCGAGCTGAGTGTGTCCTGAGCGTAAGTGTGGACGGCGGTAAGTGTGACTTGTGATTCAGTGAAGAGGTATTTGGAAAGCCTTTAACAAATACCTGTGTGAATTGGTGTGAGTTGCTGAATTGGGGGTAGGTATATTCATAAGGGTTAACTTAGGGTGGGGGCTCATAGTTAAGGGTTTATAAGGGGCAGCTGTTTGGGGCTCAAGTCCTTTTTGGAAGTGCATTTGAACAGCAAGGTTGATTGCTGTTGAGGGGAACTAGAAAAAAAAAATCTATAAATCTTCAGCAGAGCGAGTGTGAGCGAGCTGAGTGTGTCCTGAGCGTAAGTGTGGACGGCGGTAAGTGTGACTTGTGATTCAGTGAAGAGGTATTTGGAAAGCCTTTAACAAATACCTGTGTGAATTGGTGTGAGATGCTGAATTGGGGGTAGGTATATTCATAAGGGTTAACTTAGGGTGGGGGCTCATAGTTAAGGGTTTATAAGGGGCAGCTGTTTGGGGCTCAAGTCCTTTTTGGAAGTGCATTTGAACAGCAAGGTTGATTGCTGTTGAGGGGAACTAGAAAAAAAAAAAATCTATAAATCTTCAGCAGAGCGAGTGTGAGCGAGCTGAGTGTGTCCTGAGCGTAAGTGTGGACGGCGGTAAGTGTGACTTGTGATTCAGTGAAGAGGTATTTGTAAAGCCTTTAACAAATACCTGTGTGAATTGGTGTGAGTTGCTGAATTGGGGGTAGGTATATTCATAAGGGTTAACTTAGGGTGGGGGCTCATAGTTAAGGGTTTATAAGGGGCAGCTGTTTGGGGCTCAAGTCCTTTTTGGAAGTGCATTTGAACAGCAAGGTTGATTGCTGTTGAGGGGAACTAGAAAAAAAAAATCTATAAATCTTCAGCAGAGCGAGTGTGAGCGAGCTGAGTGTGTCCTGAGCGTAAGTGTGGACGGCGGTAAGTGTGACTTGTGATTCAGTGAAGAGGTATTTGGAAAGCCTTTAACAAATACCTGTGTGAATTGGTGTGAGTTGCTGAATTGGGGGTAGGTATATTCATAAGGGTTAACTTAGGGTGGGGGCTCATAGTTAAGGGTTTATAAGGGGCAGCTGTTTGGGGCTCAAGTCCTTTTTGGAAGTGCATTTGAACAGCAAGGTTGATTGCTGTTGAGGGGAACTAGAAAAAAAAAAAAACTATAAATCTTCAGCAGAGCGAGTGTGAGCGAGCTGAGTGTGTCCTGAGCGTAAGTGTGGACGGCGGTAAGTGTGACTTGTGATTCAGTGAAGAGGTATTTGGAAAGCCTTTAACAAATACCTGTGTGAATTGGTGTGAGTTGCTGAATTGGGGGTAGGTATATTCATAAGGGTTAACTTAGGGTGGGGGCTCATAGTTAAGGGTTTATAAGGGGCAGCTGTTTGGGGCTCAAGTCCTTATTGGAAGTGCATTTGAACAGCAAGGTTGATTGCTGTTGAGGGGAACTAGAAAAAAAAAATCTATAAATCTTCAGCAGAGCGAGTGTGAGCGAGCTGAGTGTGTCCTGAGCGTAAGTGTGGACGGCGGTAAGTGTGACTTGTGATTCAGTGAAGAGGTATTTGGAAAGCCTTTAACAAATACCTGTGTGAATTGGTGTGAGATGCTGAATTGGGGGTAGGTATATTCATAAGGGTTAACTTAGGGTGGGGGCTCATAGTTAAGGGTTTATAAGGGGCAGCTGTTTGGGGCTCAAGTCCTTTTTGGAAGTGCATTTGAACAGCAAGGTTGATTGCTGTTGAGGGGAACTAGAAAAAAAAAAAATCTATAAATCTTCAGCAGAGCGAGTGTGAGCGAGCTGAGTGTGTCCTGAGCGTAAGTGTGGACGGCGGTAAGTGTGACTTGTGATTCAGTGAAGAGGTATTTGGAAAGCCTTTAACAAATACCTGTGTGAATTGGTGTGAGTTGCTGAATTGGGGGTAGGTGTTATGGCTGGCAATCAGGCAACACAGCGTGCAGTAATCAGCGCACATACAGAGATCTGGCAAAAACCCAAAACAATAGGACGAGCTCTGAGACGTGGAATCTCTGTAGACTGCAGAACCTGAACTATCCTCACACAACTGGAAGCAGCAGTGGATTGCGCCTATCAACTACCTATGCAACTCGGCACTGCCTGAGGAGCTGACTAGCCTGAAGATAGAAATACAAGCCTGACTTACCTCAGAGAAATACCCCAAAGGAATAGGCAGCCCCCACATATAATGACTGTTAGCAAGATGAAAAGACAAACGTAGGAATGAAATAGATTCAGCAAAGTGAGGCCCGATATTCTAGACAGAGCGAGGATAGCAAAGAGAACTATGCAGTCTACAAAAAACCCTAAAACGAAAACCACGCAAAGGGGCAAAAAGACCCACCGTGCCGAACTAACAGCACGGCGGTGCACCCCTTTGCTTCTCAGAGCTTCCAGCAAAAGATAATAACAAGCTGGACAGAAAAAACAGAAAACAAACTAGAAGCACTTATCTAGCAGAGCAGCAGGCCCAAGGAAAGATGCAGTAGCTCAGATCCAACACTGGAACATTGACAAGGAGCAAGGAAGACAGACTCAGGTGGAGCTAAATAGCAAGGCAGCCAACGAGCTCACCAAAACACCTGAGGGAGGAAGCCCAGAGACTGCAATACCACTTGTGACCACAGAAGTGAACTCAGCCACAGAATTCACAACAGTACCCCCCCCTTGAGGAGGGGTCACCGAACCCTCACCAGAACCCCCAGGCCGACCAGGATGAGCCACATGAAAGGCACGAACAAGATCTGGGGCATGGACATCAGAGGCAAAAACCCAGGAATTATCTTCCTGAGCATAACCCTTCCATTTGACCAGATACTGGAGTTTCCGTCTAGAGACACGAGAATCCAAAATCTTCTCCACAATATACTCCAATTCCCCCTCCACCAAAACAGGGGCAGGAGGCTCCACAGATGGAACCATAGGTGCCACGTATCTCCTCAACAACGACCTATGGAATACATTATGTATGGAAAAGGAGTCCGGGAGGGTCAGACGAAAAGACACCGGATTGAGAATCTCAGAAATCCTATACGGACCAATAAAACGAGGTTTAAATTTAGGAGAGGAAACCTTCATAGGTATATGACGAGAAGATAACCAAACCAGATCCCCAACACGAAGTCGGGGTCCCACACGGCGTCTGCGATTAGCGAAAAGCTGAGCCTTCTCCTGGGACAAGGTCAAATTGTCCACTACCTGAGTCCAGATCTGCTGCAACCTGTCCACCACATAATCCACACCAGGACAGTCCGAAGACTCAACCTGTCCTGAAGAGAAACGAGGATGGAACCCAGAATTGCAGAAAAATGGAGAGACCAAGGTAGCCGAGCTGGCCCGATTATTAAGGGCGAACTCAGCCAATGGCAAAAATGACACCCAATCATCCTGGTCAGCGGAAACAAAACATCTCAGATATGTTTCCAAGGTCTGATTGGTTCGTTCGGTCTGGCCATTAGTCTGAGGATGGAAGGCCGAGGAAAAAGATAGGTCAATGCCCATCCTACCACAAAAGGCTCGCCAGAACCTCGAGACAAACTGGGAACCTCTGTCAGAAACAATATTCTCAGGAATGCCATGTAAACGAACCACATGCTGGAAGAACAAAGGCACCAAATCAGAGGAGGACGGCAATTTAACCAAGGGCACCAGATGGACCATTTTAGAAAAACGATCACAGACCACCCAAATGACAGACATCTTTTGAGAAACGGGAAGGTCAGAAATGAAATCCATCGAAATATGTGTCCAAGGCCTCTTCGGGACCGGCAAGGGCAAAAGCAACCCACTGGCACGTGAACAGCAGGGCTTAGCCCTAGCACAAATTCCACAGGACTGCACAAAAGCACGCACATCCCGTGACAGAGATGGCCACCAGAAGGATCTAGCAACCAACTCCCTGGTACCAAAGATTCCTGGATGACCGGCCAGCACCGAACAATGAAGTTCAGAGATAACTTTACTAGTCCACCTATCAGGGACGAACAGTTTCTCGGCCGGACAACGATCAGGTTTATTAGCCTGAAATTTCTGCAACACTCTCCGCAAATCAGGGGAGATGGCAGACACAATGACTCCTTCCTTGAGGATACTCGCCGGCTCAGATAACCCCGGAGAGTCGGGCACAAAACTCCTAGACAGAGCATCCGCCTTCACATTTTTAGAGCCCGGAAGGTATGAAATCACAAAATCAAAACGAGCAAAAAATAACGACCAACGGGCCTGTCTAGGATTCAAGCGCTTGGCAGACTCAAGATAAGTAAGGTTCCTATGATCAGTCAAAACCACCACGCGATGCTTAGCACCCTCAAGCCAATGACGCCACTCCTCGAATGCCCACTTCATGGCCAGCAACTCTCGGTTGCCCACATCATAATTACGCTCAGCAGCAGAAAATTTCCTGGAAAAGAAGGCACATGGTTTGAACACTGAGCAACCAGAACCTCTCTGTGACAAAACCGCCCCTGCACCAATCTCAGAAGCATCAACCTCGACCTGGAACGGAAGAGAAACATCAGGTTGACACAACACAGGGGCACAGCAAAAACGACGCTTCAACTCCTGAAAAGCTTCCACGGCAGCAGAAGACCAATTAACCAAATCAGCACCCTTCTTGGTCAAATCGGTCAATGGTCTGGCAATGCTAGAAAAATTACAGATGAAGCGACGATAAAAATTAGCAAAGCCCAGGAATTTCTGCAAACTTTTTAGAGATGTCGGCTGAGTCCAATCCTGGATGGCCTGAACCTTAACCGGATCCATCTCGATAGTAGAAGGGGAAAAGATGAACCCCAAAAATGAAACTTTCTGCACACCGAAGAGACACTTTGATCCCTTCACGAACAAGGAATTAACACGCAGTACCTGGAAAACCATTCTGACTTGCTTCACATGAGACTCCCAATCATCTGAGAAGATCAAAATGTCATCCAAGTAAACAATCAAGAATTTATCCAGATACTCACGGAAAATGTCATGCATAAAAGACTGAAAAACAGATGGAGCATTGGCAAGTCCGAACGGCATCACCAGATACTCAAAATGACCCTCGGGCGTATTAAATGCCGTTTTCCATTCATCTCCCTGCCTGATTCTCACCAGATTATACGCACCACGAAGATCAATCTTAGTAAACCAACTAGCCCCCTTAATCCGAGCAAACAAGTCAGAAATCAATGGCAAGGGATACTGAAACTTAACAGTGATCTTATTAAGAAGGCGGTAATCAATACACGGTCTTAGCGAACCATCCTTCTTGGCTACAAAAAAGAACCCTGCTCCCAATGGTGACGACGATGGGCGAATATGTCCCTTCTCCAGGGACTCCTTCACATAACTGCGCATAGCGGTGTGTTCAGGTACGGACAAATTAAATAAACGACCCTTAGGGAATTTACTACCAGGAATCAAATCGATAGCACAATCACAATTCCTATGCGGAGGAAGGGCATCAGACTTGGACTCTTCAAATACATCCTGAAAGTCCGACAAGAACTCTGGGATGTCAGAAGGAATGGATGACGAAATAGACAAAAATGGAACATCACCATGTACTCCCTGACAACCCCAGCTGGTTACCGACATAGAGTTCCAATCCAATACTGGATTATGGGTTTGTAGCCATGGCAACCCCAACACGACCACATCATGCAAATTATGCAGTACCAAAAAGCGAATAACTTCCTGATGTGCAGGAGCCATGCACATGGTCAGCTGGGCCCAGTACTGAGGCTTATTCTTGGCCAGAGGTGTAGCATCAATTCCTCTCAACGGAATAGGACACCGCAAAGGCTCCAAGAAAAATCCACAACGTTTAGCATAATCCAAATCCATCAGATTCAGGGCAGCGCCTGAATCCACAAACGCCATGACAGAATATGATGACAAAGAGCACATTAAGGTAATGGACAAAAGGAATTTGGACTGTACAGTACCAATAACGGCAGAGCTATCGAACCGCCTAGTGCGTTTAGGACAATTAGAAATAGCATGAGTAGAATCACCACAATAGAAACACAGTCTGTTCAAACGTCTGTGTTCGTGCCGTTCTACTTTAGTCATAGTCCTGTCGCACTGCATAGGCTCAGGCTTACTCTCAGACAATACCGCCAGATGGTGCACAGATTTACGCTCGCGCAAGCGACGACCGATCTGAATGGCCAAGGACATAGACTCATTCAAACCAGCAGGCATAGGAAATCCCACCATTACATCCTTAAGAGCTTCAGAGAGACCCTTTCTGAACAAAGCCGCTAGTGCAGATTCATTCCACAGAGTGAGTACTGACCATTTTCTAAATTTCTGACAATATACTTCTACATCATCCTGACCCTGGCATAAAGCCAGCAGATTTTTCTCAGCTTGATCCACTGAATTAGGCTCATCGTAAAGCAATCCCAGCGCCTGGAAAAATGCATCAACATTACTCAATGCAGAATCTCCTGGTGCAAGAGAAAACGCCCAGTCCTGTGGGTCGCCGCGCAAAAAAGAAATAATAATCAAAACCTGTTGAATAGGATTACCAGAAGAATGAGGTTTCAAGGCCAAAAATAGCTTACAATTATTTCTGAAGCTCAGGAACTTAGTTCTGTCACCAAAAAACAAATCAGGAATCGGAATTCTTGGTTCTAGCATCGATTTCTGATCAATAGTATCTTGAATCTTTTGTACATTTACAACGAGATTATCCATTGAGGAGCACAGAGCCTGAATATCCATGTCCACAGCTGTGTCCTGAAGCACTCTAATGTCTAGGGGAAAAAAAAGACTGAAGACAGAGCTAAGAAAAAAAAATGATGTCAGGATTTCTTTTTTCCCTCTATTGGAAATCATAGAATGGCTCCTTGTACTGTTATGGCTGGCAATCAGGCAACACAGCGTGCAGTAATCAGCGCACATACAGAGATCTGGCAAAAACCCAAAACAATAGGACGAGCTCTGAGACGTGGAATCTCTGTAGACTGCAGAACCTGAACTATCCTCACACAACTGGAAGCAGCAGTGGATTGCGCCTATCAACTACCTATGCAACTCGGCACTGCCTGAGGAGCTGACTAGCCTGAAGATAGAAATACAAGCCTGACTTACCTCAGAGAAATACCCCAAAGGAATAGGCAGCCCCCACATATAATGACTGTTAGCAAGATGAAAAGACAAACGTAGGAATGAAATAGATTCAGCAAAGTGAGGCCCGATATTCTAGACAGAGCGAGGATAGCAAAGAGAACTATGCAGTCTACAAAAAACCCTAAAACGAAAACCACGCAAAGGGGCAAAAAGACCCACCGTGCCGAACTAACAGCACGGCGGTGCACCCCTTTGCTTCTCAGAGCTTCCAGCAAAAGATAATAACAAGCTGGACAGAAAAAACAGAAAACAAACTAGAAGCACTTATCTAGCAGAGCAGCAGGCCCAAGGAAAGATGCAGTAGCTCAGATCCAACACTGGAACATTGACAAGGAGCAAGGAAGACAGACTCAGGTGGAGCTAAATAGCAAGGCAGCCAACGAGCTCACCAAAACACCTGAGGGAGGAAGCCCAGAGACTGCAATACCACTTGTGACCACAGAAGTGAACTCAGCCACAGAATTCACAACAGGTAGGTATATTCATAAGGGTTAACTTAGGGTGGGGGCTCATAGTTAAGGGTTTATAAGGGGCAGCTGTTTGGGGCTCAAGTCCTTTTTGGAAGTGCATTTGAACAGCAAGGTTGATTGCTGTTGAGGGGAACTAGAAAAAAAAAAATCTATAAATCTTCAGCAGAGCGAGTGTGAGCGAGCTGAGTGTGTCCTGAGCGTAAGTGTGGACGGCGGTAAGTGTGACTTGTGATTCAGTGAAGAGGTATTTGGAAAGCCTTTAACAAATACCTGTGTGAATTGGTGTGAGTTGCTGAATTGGGGGTAGGTATATTCATAAGGGTTAACTTAGGGTGGGGGCTCATAGTTAAGGGTTTATAAGGGGCAGCTGTTTGGGGCTCAAGTCCTTTTTGGAAGTGCATTTGAACAGCAAGGTTGATTGCTGTTGAGGGGAACTAGAAAAAAAAAAATCTATAAATCTTCAGCAGAGCGAGTGTGAGCGAGCTGAGTGTGTCCTGAGCGTAAGTGTGGACGGCGGTAAGTGTGACTTGTGATTCAGTGACTTTGGATTCAGGGAGTTTCCAGGGGAGGAATTGCTGTCTGATTTTTATTAATACTTTGTATTTATTTTTTTTTTTTTAATTGAACTGTTCTGTCTGGTGGAATCCCCATAGGGAAATGTGCTCCACGATTGTTAATGCCATCCAGTGCACATCTTGCCACATGTATGCAGTCCTTGAGCAGCCGATCGAGGGTGCATACTGCTGTGCGAGATGTGAGCACGTTGTGCATTTGGAAACCCAGATTCTGACTCTAAATGTGCAGCTGGCAACACTGAGATCCATAGACAATATGGAGAGGAGTCTTCTGCTCACGGAGCAGACGCTCAATGAGACAGATGAGGGGGGTGATGGTGGGATGGAGCTGCAGGACAATGAAGTAGCAAGCTGGGTGACAGTTAGGAAGCGGGGTAGAGGGAAGAGTGCCAGGGAGGCTAGTCCTGATCTGGAACACCCCAATAAGTTTGCTAAGTTGGCAGATGAGGGGGGTGCCAGTACAGGGGTAGCACTGCTGCAGCCAGGCATGTCCTCTGAAAGCCGGAGGAGTGACTGCTCCAGTAAGGAGGGAAATAGGAGAGCAGGGCAGGCCAGACAGGTGCTGGTAGTGGGGGACTCAATTATTAGGGGAACAGATAGGGCAATCTGTCACAAAGACAGGGATCGTCGAACGGTGTGCTGCCTACCTGGCGCTCGAGTCCGACACATCGCTGATCGGGTGGACAGATTATTGGGAGGGGCTGGTGAGGACCCAGCGGTCATGGTGCACATTGGCACTAATGACAAAGTTAGAGGTAGGTGGAAGGTCCTTAAAGATGATTTCAGGGAATTAGGCTGCAAGCTGAAAGCAAGGACCTCCAACGTGGTATTTTCCGAAATACTGCCGGTACCACGTGCCACGCCAGAGAGGCAACGGGAGATTAGGGAGGTTAATAAGTGGCTCAAGAATTGGTGTAGGAAAGAGGGGTTTGGGTTCCTGCAGAACTGGGCCGACTTCTCAGTTGGCTACAGGCTCTACGCTAGGGACGGGCTGCACCTCAATGGGGAGGGTGCAGCTGTGCTGGGGGAGAGAATGGCTAGAAGGTTGGAGGAGTGTTTAAACTAGGAATTGGGGGGGAGTGTATTCATTTTATAGGAGGGGAAGATAGTGCAGACAGAGACCTGGGCACAAATAAGGAAGTTGGGGGTGGCGGTGGCATGGGGGTTGGGGTCAGAACAGTTAATAATTTAAGAAATAGAAGTACAGAGAGGAACATAAAGTGCATGTATACTAATGCCAGAAGCCTCGCCAACAAAATGGACGAATTAGAACTAAGGTTGTTGGAGCATAATTATGACATGGTGGGGATATCTGAAACGTGGCTGGATGAGAGCCATGACTGGGCTGTTAACTTGCAGGGCTACAGCCTGTTCAGAAATGACCGTACAGATAAGCGAGGGGGAGGGGTGTGTCTATATGTAAAATCATCCTTAAAACCCATCCTGCGCGATAATATAGGTGAATTTAATGAAAATGTAGAATCCCTGTGGGTGGAGATAAGGGGAGGGGGAAAAATAATAAATTACTGATAGGGGTTTGTTATAAATCTCCAAAAATAATGGAAGCAATGGAGAATATCCTCGTAAAGCAAATAGATGAAGCTGCGACTCAAGGAGAAGTCATTATTATGGGGGACTTCAACTACCCTGAAATAGATTGGGGAATAGAAACCTGCAGTTCCAGCAAAGGTAATCAGTTTTTGACAATTATGAGAGACAATTACCTTTCACAACTGGTTCAGGACCCAACAAGAAGGGAGGCACTGCTAGACCTAATATTAACCAACAGGCCAGACCGCATATCAAATATAAGGGTTGGGGGTCACTTGGGAAATAGCGATCACAAAATAATAAGTTTTCAAGTATCCTTTAAAAAGATGTGTAGTAGAGGGGTTACAAGGACACTAAACTTCAGGAGGGCAAATTTCCAACGGATGAGAGAGGATCTTGGTGCAATTAACTGGGACGATATCCTGAGACACAAAAATACACAAAGAAAATGGGAGACGTTTATTAGCATCCTGGATAGGACCTGTGCACAGTATATACCGTATGGGAATAAACATACTAGAAATAGTAGGAAACCAATATGGCTAAATAGAGCTGTAAGGGGCGCAATAAGTGACAAAAAGAAAGCATTTAGAGAATTAAAGGAAGTAGGTAGTGAGGAGGCATTAAATAAATACAGAAAATTAAATAAATTCTGTAAAAAGCAAATCAAGGCAGCAAAGATTGAGACAGAGAGACTCATTGCCAGAGAGAGTAAAAATAATCCTAAAATATTCTTTAACTACATAAATAGTAAGAAACTAAAAAATGATAGTGTTGGCCCCCTTAAAAATAGTCTGGGTGAGATGGTGGATGAGGATGAGGAAAAAGCCAATATGCTAAATGACTTTTTTTCATCAGTATTTACACAAGAAAATCCCATGGCAGACAAAATGTCTAGTGATAAAAATTCCCAATTAAATGTCACCTGCTTAACCCAGCAGGAAGTGCGGCGGCGTCTAAAAATCACTAAAATTGACAAATCTCCGGGCCCGGATGGGATACACCCTCGAGTACTGCAGGAATTAAGTACAGTCATTGATAGACCATTATTTTTAATCTTTAAAGACTCCATAATAACAGGGTCTGTGCCACAGGACTGGCGTATAGCAAATGTGGTGCCAATATTCAAAAAGGGGACAAAAACTGAACTCGGAAATTATAGGCCAGTAAGCTTAACCTCTACTGTGGGTAAAATACTGGAGGGCATTCTAAGGGATGCTATTGTGACGCCCAGGAGACCGGGATACCCAGCACCGGACCAATGGAGTCTGTCTCTTGAGGGGGATGTCACGGGTGGCTTGACCCGGTGCTGTGGCCTCAGGCAATGCACAGTGTAAGGGGTATCATGAGGGGACAGGCACTTACTTGATCAGCAGCAGGTTCTCCCAGCGGTGACGATCCCGATCCTGGATAGATGGCTATTGTCCAAATGAAAGACTGAGGCACTGAAACGTTTAACCAGTTTACTTTAACATAAAAGGATTTACAACCAGTCCTGTCACCGGAGTCTGTATGGGAACTCTGAGTTACTTTGACCCTGCCGGGGTCTTCGCCTCTTATTGTGCGCAATTTCTGTGTGGCCCTGCTGCTGTATGTGAACTGGCTGCCGGCCCAATCTGTCCCCTCCGGGTCCTGGTTCGACGGGCAACCCGAGTCCTTTTATCGGTTTACCCCCTCTGGGAGTACCGCTGAACTCTGTGTCTGTTGCTGCATCCGACCCTAGTGAAGCTGATATCACCTCACGTTTTTCCGGTTGCTGTATTATATATAATGAATACAGCCACGGATCCGGTATCCGTCTTTGCGCCTGTTCTGGGTAGTGATTAATGCTACCCGGTTCTCACAATGTCCTTTTTCTCTATCCCTCTTCTCCTCAGGCCGGTGATTTAGGCCTGGTAACAGTCACAGGGCTGTTAGTGAGAGGTCATACAGTTGAATCTCTATCAGCTCCTTGGCCCAACTGCCATTTCTTCTCTCAGACCAGAATGGATCAAGGGGAGTCTCTGGAGCTCCCCCTTCTGGCCGGAGGTGGTAGTGCAGTCTTGCTATTTTAGTATTTGTACTTACTGTCAGTAACTATTTTTGTGGCAAATACCCCTAGGGGTGCCACATTCCCCCTTAGTTAAGAACAGTACTCCGGGACTGTGGGACAATAACATTTTGAAATAACAATTAATATGTACAGTCTTAAAAATGAAAAGTTACAAAAACCACTCAAGGAAACAAAAATAGAGTTCTGTAAAAAGTCACTTCAAATAGCGTCCATTAATACAGTTCTATCCTTGAAGGTATTAGGAACGGCACTGTACTTAGTGTCCAGGAATTTAGTTCCATTTTTCCAACGGAGTTATCAATATAAAGTCTAAAGAAAGATCAAAAAGAGCAAAAAGCAAAGTTCAAAAAGCAGTCTTTCCGGAGCTTTGATTTAGTGCCTCCGGGCTGATAAAAAGTTCAAGAATATGCAATAAGTTCATACAGACAAGTCTCTGTAGGCACTGGGCTTAAACGTTGCAGACTGATAGCAATGACTATACTACATTTTCTGTTTAACTATATACGGCATAACATATATACAATTCACATTATGAGCTTTATAGTTGGTAATCTGCATACCTGGCCGGTAATTGACCCTGGGTACTACGCTGTGATCTACGTAATAGCGGTGTCTCTTCATGTGGTGTACTACTGTCTACTGCGGATGTAGTATCTGCCCGCTCTGCTAAAGATAATTCCACGACTATGGAGTTGGCAAGTCCACCGTGAATGGGATTACTCTGACCAGGAATCTGTTCTTCCTGGCCTGGAACCTCCTGTAGTACGGGGTCAGCCTCTTCCTGTCTTGGGACTTCTGGTATTGGGTTCGGTGTTGGGTAAAAGGCCACCATGGGAACCACTACTGCACCATGGTATGTTAGTAGGGTTTTGGGAAAGTCTCCTATACAGGTGTGATACACTTCCTCTTCTTTTTCCTTTACTGGTTGAACCTGTATGGGTTGAATAACTTCTGGTTCTGGCTGGACAACATCTGGCTCTTTCAATGCTTCCGGACATAATTTAAGATTGTCTCTTGACACTAGTACAGATGTTAAGCCTCCGTTTTTGCTAATGAGACACATTTTAGGATTATCCACTCTTGTTGGTAAAACTGTGTAGGGTACGGCTTCCCACTGATTGTCCAGTTTATTGGTTCGACGATTTCTCTTGAGCACTTGGTCACCCAGTCTTAATGGGGTCGCTAGAGCATTCTGGTTGAAAGTTCGCTCTTGTCTTTCTCTAGTTTGCTGAAGGCTTCTTTCCACACTCTCTTGCACTTGGCGATACTGCTTTTGCCGTATGATATCCCAATTGGAGTCTTGAACTTCTGCGTCTGGTTTCAGAATTCCCATTTCTAGATCGATTGGTAATTGGCCGGGTCTTGCACGCATAAGGTAAGCTGGGGTGCAGTTGGTGGAGCTCACCGGGACATGATTATACAGATCCACCAAGTCAGGCAATTTCTCTGGCCATTGATTCCTTTCTGTCTCAGGTAAAGTCTTTAGTAGGTCTATTACAATATGGTTCATCTTCTCGCATAAGCCGTTCGTTTGTGGATGATAGGCCGTCGTCCGGATCTTTTTGCAACCATACATATTACAGAATTCTCTGAAGATCTCTGATTCAAAGGCTGTACCTTGGTCGGTGAGAACCTGTTCCGGATATCCATGGGGTCTACAAAAGTACGTTTGGAACGCTTTGGCTGCTGTTTTTGCTGTCAGATCTTTTACGGGTACTACTACCAAGAAACGTGAATAATGGTCCACGATGGTCAAGGCATAGACATAGCCGGACCGGCTTGGTGTCAACTTCACGTGGTCCATGGCTACAAGTTCAAGTGGTTGTTTGGTGATTATGGGCTGCAGTGGTGCTCTTTGGTTCTTTTGATCGTTTCTTCTGAGGTTACACGGGCCACAATTTCTGCACCACTGTTCGATTGATTTTCTCATCCCGACCCAATAAAATCTTTCTCTTAGAAGTACTTCTAACTTTTTCCAACCGAAGTGACCAGCACCATTATGGTAAGCTTCGAGGACCATCTTCACATCTTGTTTAGGCACAATAATCTGCCAAACCAATTCATGTGTTTTCGGATTGGTGTATCTTCTACAGAGCTTCCCTTGATACAGGAACATTTTGCCTCTCTCTTTCCAGAGTTGATGCGTCTCTTCTGGGGCATCCTCATAGGGATATGCACTTTGCTCAGTCAACAGTTCCTTCACCAACTTCACAGCCAGGATTGCTGTCTTGGGTGTCAGCCCATCTATGGTGTGCTAACGGATTAAAATTCACCTCTTGTTGTTTCTGATAGGTACTTGACTGATGGAACTTGGGACGATGGAAGGCTGGTAGTTCAATTTCTTCAAGCTCCCCCGTTTCCTCTTCTACATCTCTCAAGTGTGGCATCCGGGATAGGGCATCGGCATTTCCATTCTTGCGACCTGCTCGATACTTGATTATGAAGTTGTAATTAGATAACCGGGCTATCCATCGCT
This sequence comes from Ranitomeya imitator, assembly GCF_032444005.1. Lineage (NCBI taxonomy): Eukaryota > Metazoa > Chordata > Amphibia > Anura > Dendrobatidae > Ranitomeya > Ranitomeya imitator. The sequence goes on along the minus strand of NC_091284.1, from coordinate 725,731,210 downwards.
GTTCTAACGCACCTAATTTGGCTGTGTCCAGGTGGGTCAACGGATTGTTGTCAGTATAGACAATAAATTCTGCAGCGGCCAGATAGTGTTTGAAACGCTCCGTCACAGCCCAAACTACTGCCAGTAGTTCCAATTTGAAGGAGCTGTAATTTTCTGAATTTCTTTCAGTAGGCCGGAGCTTTCTACTTGCAAAGGCGATGACTTTCTCCCGACCTTCTTGCTTTTGTGACAGCACCGCTCCTAGTCCCACATTACTGGCATCGGTGTAGAGGATGAAAGGTTTATGGTAATCTGGGTATGCCAGAACCTCTTCTCCGGTTAGTGCCTTCTTTAGTTGTTCAAAGGAGTCTTCCCTTTCGTCGTTCCACTGAAAAGGAGGGTTTCGGTTTGAAGGTTTCTTCGTCTGCCCTACCAAGGTGTCTTGCAAGGGTGCTGCAAACTTGGTAAATCCTTTTATAAATCTGCGATAGTAACCCACCAATCCCAGGAATTGTCTCACTTCTTTTGCGCTGGTAGGTCTTGGCCAATCCCTTATGGCGCTTATTTTCTCGGGATCTGGTGCTACTCCCTCCGAACTCACGATGTGTCCCAGGTACTGTACCTTTGGCTTGAGAAGGTGACATTTGGATGGCTTGACTTTCATGCCATACCTGGATAAGGCTTCGAACACTTCTGCCAGGTCTATTAAGTGTTGTTCGTAAGTCTTTGAGTAGACGATCACATCATCTAGGTACAGGAGGACGGTCTCGAAGTTCTTGTGTCCGAGGCAGCATTCCATCAGCCGCTGGAAGGTACCGGATGCGTTGCAGAGTCCGAACGGCATGCGATTAAATTCACATAGACCCATTGGTGTGGTGAATGCCGTCTTTTCCTTATCTCTCTCAGCCACAGGGACTTGCCAATACCCGCTTGTTAAGTCTAAGGTGGAAAAATAATTAGCAGATTTCAAAGCAGTTAAGGACTCTTCTATCCTAGGCAAGGGGTAGGCGTCTTTATGGGTGATGTTATTAATCTTCCGGTAGTCTACGCACATTCTCATGGTTCCGTCCTTTTTTTTGACAATCACTAGAGGGGCCGCCCAGGGGCTACAGCTGTCTCTTATTACCCCGGCCTGTTTCATTTCCCTCAGCATATCTTTTGCACATTGATAGTGAGCGGGCGGTATGGGTCTATATCTTTCTTTTATTGGGGGATGGTCACCTGTGGGGATTGTGTGTTCTACCCCTTCTATCCGTCCGAAGTCCAATGGGTGTTTACTGAAGACTTGTTCATATTCCGTCACTAGCCTATACACCCCTTGTTTTTGATGGGTAGGTGTTGAATTTATGCCCACGTGTAGCTGTTGGCACCAATCCTCCATTTCTCCATCTGAGCCATTGCCTTCCACCTGACAGGTTGGTTCTAAGGGCTCAATGGTTGTGATGGCATTGTTGTCAACAGTATATAGCTTTGCCATTGTAGCATACCTTGGCAAAGTGACCTCTTCCTCTCCACAGTTCAAAAGTCGTACCGGCACTCGTCCCCGGTGTACCTCGACTATCCCTCGTGCTGTGAGTATAGTGGGCCTGCTGTCGGTGTACACTGGTTCTATTAAGGCTTGATAATCTCGTCCCTTAGTACCAATGGCTGCTCTACACTATACCAGCATTTCTGTTTTTGGTGGGATTACAATAGACGTTGGATCACTTACCCTCACACTGCCGATTTCTCCACCTGCAACTTCTACCTGTTGCCTTAACATCAATACTTTTATTTCCCTCCGGAGAACTCTCTGCTGGCAGGATTGGGCAGTTTCAGCAATTTGCTGTAAGACAGAAATGACTTCGGAAAAGCAGTTCTCTAACACATTCATTCCTATCAATACAGTTGGTTCACAGTTCCGCCGGTCAACATCAACAACAATTATACCCTGTTTCTTCAGTTCTACTTTACCAATCTTTATGGTCATCTCCCTGAATCCTAGTTTCGGTACCAACTTACCATTACTGGCCCATATATCTAGTTCAACATCAGAGGGCCCTTTATCAATATCTGCATCAGCCCAGTACCTCTTATAAAGGATATACGGTATAGATGAAATCTGGGAACCTGTGTCCAGCAAAGCGTTGAGGGGAATTCCGTCCAGCACGAAAGGGATAATGGGTCGTCCTCCGATGTACCTGTCGTGCCAGGGTGTTGGGCCTTGAAAGTTCATTCCTGCGAAGCGGCCCGCATTCCCAGGGGATTCCCGTTTAAATCACAATCTCGTGCAAAGTGGCCTGGCTGCTGGCAACGGGGGCAAATGGGCTGTCCATCCGGTTGGTAGCGGTCGCGGGGTCGTCCTCTCCATGTCGGGTATCTCCGGGGTCTCATCCATGGAACATCTTCTCTACGGTTTGCCAACTCCATCTTGGGTCCTCTCATCTCCTGCATGGTTTTAGCCATTGAAGCAACAACATCAGCTAAAGAGTCAAGCTTTTGTTGAAGAGCCTCATTAGTACTGGGCCCCAGGGGCTTAGCAATGGTCCCAGACATAGCTGATGTCACTGGCACTCCCTGTTGTTGAGGTGCATCTGCCATGGGTTGCGCAGGATCCTGATCCCGAGGTGCCTCTGCCAGCTGGAGACGTATAGCGCTCTCCTTTAATTGGGCAAATGTCAATTCAGGGTTCTTAAAAACAAGCATGCTCACATGCCCCCGGTGAGAAGGGGTGTAGAGTCCCTCAATAAATTGATCTCTTAGCAGTTTATCCGCTCCGGTGATAAAAATGGGTTCAGCCAGTGTAAGTGATTTAAGGGCTTCCTGCAGGTTTAAGGCAAAGTCTCTCACGCCCTCATTAGCTTTTTGTTTGCAATTAAAGAATCGTATTTTAGCTTTGCTGCTGGCCGTGGTTTCAAATGTAGCTTTTAATCCAGCAAATATGCGTTCAACAGTGCCTTTTAGATCAGCTGCCCATGCTGTGACTTCTGCTTAGCATGGCCACTTAACTGCATCATCAGGAGACTAACACGCTGAACTTCACCCACAGGGAACATGTCAAAATGGGCCAGCATCTTTTCTCTGAAATCGTCAAGGGTATTAGGCTCACCTTCATACATTGGAAGCCACGGGCCACCCGGGGTATATGGCATCAGCACCGGCATGATGGGCGCCACTCCTTGCACCGCTGCGCTGCCGGACTCTCTATTGACACTCTGTCTTTCAGCTGCATTAGCGTCGCCGGGTGCTGCGGCGTCTCCGTGCTGCGACATACTGTGCCCCCTTGGTTAATCCGGACCCTTCCGGTCCTCCGCTTCCGTCGGGATAGTGTAGATTCGTTCCGCTGTGCAGCAGGATCGATTTTCCCCTTGCTCTGATGTCAGAGCGCTCAGCTTGGTGCCGCCCACAATGACACGCCCCCTGCTGCTCCCACCCACCGCGCTCTGTAATGGCGGATTCTGAAGTTTTTCAGTTAGACTGGGGCTCAGGTGATGGCGTAGCTCAATTAACAGTCTCGTGCCTAACGGTTATGAAGTGATTACCTCAGGGGATGGCGGCCATCTTTACTCCATTATAACCAATGGGGAAAAGTCACTTTCAATAGTTTTCAATGGGGAATGGATTTTTCTTTAATAAAGTCAATTTTCAAGATTTTTCATCCCAGTTTTCACAGTTTTGGGCTCCAATCACAGCACACAATACCCGGTATACGGGCTGGCTAGATCCTGTTCGTGACGCCAATTGTGACGCCCAGGAGACCGGGATACCCAGCACCGGACCAATGGAGTCTGTCTCTTGAGGGGGATGTCACGGGTGGCTTGACCCGGTGCTGTGGCCTCAGGCAATGCACAGTGTAAGGGGTATCATGAGGGGACAGGCACTTACTTGATCAGCAGCAGGTTCTCCCAGCGGTGACGATCCCGATCCTGGATAGATGGCTATTGTCCAAATGAAAGACTGAGGCACTGAAACGTTTAACCAGTTTACTTTAACATAAAAGGATTTACAACCAGTCCTGTCACCGGAGTCTGTATGGGAACTCTGAGTTACTTTGACCCTACCGGGGTCTTCGCCTCTTATTGTGCGCAATTTCTGTGTGGCCCTGCTGCTGTATGTGAACTGGCTGCCGGCCCAATCTGTCCCCTCCGGGTCCTGGTTCGACGGGCAACCCGAGTCCTTTTATCGGTTTACCCCCTCTGGGAGTACCGCTGAACTCTGTGTCTGTTGCTGCATCCGACCCTAGTGAAGCTGATATCACCTCACGTTTTTCCGGTTGCTGTATTATATATAATGAATACAGCCACGGATCCGGTATCCGTCTTTGCGCCTGTTCTGGGTAGTGATTAATGCTACCCGGTTCTCACAATGTCCTTTTTCTCTATCCCTCTTCTCCTCAGGCCGGTGATTTAGGCCTGGTAACAGTCACAGGGCTGTTAGAGATTCAACTGTATGACCTCTCACTATCAGCTCCTTGGCCCAACTGCCATTTCTTCTCTCAGACCAGAATGGATCAAGGGGAGTCTCTGGAGCTCCCCCTTCTGGCCGGAGGTGGTAGTGCAGTCTTGCTATTTTAGTATTTGTACTTACTGTCAGTAACTATTTTTGTGGCAAATACCCCTAGGGGTGCCACATTATACTGGAGTATCTGAAGAGGAATAACCTCATGACCCAGTATCAGCACGGGTTTACTAGGGACCGTTCATGTCAGACTAATTTGATCAGTTTCTATGAAGAGGTAAGTTCCAGATTGGACCAAGGGAACCCAGTGGATGTAGTGTATATGGACTTTTCAAAAGCTTTTGATACGGTGCCACACAAAAGGTTGATACATAAAATGAGAATAATGGGGATAGGGGAAAATATGTGCAAGTGGGTTGAGAGCTGGCTCAGGGATAGGAAACAAAGGGTGGTTATTAATGGAGCACACTCGGACTGGGTAGCGGTTAGCAGTGGGGTACCACAGGGGTCAGTATTGGGCCCTCTTCTTTTTAACATATTTATTAATGACCTTGTAGGGGGCATTCAGAGTAGAATTTCAACATTTGCAGATGACACTAAACTCTGCAGGGTAATCAATACAGAGGAGGACAATTTTATATTACAGGATGATTTATGTAAACTAGAAGCTTGGGCTGATAAATGGCAAATGAGCTTTAATGGGGATAAATGTAAGGTCATGCACTTGGGTAGAAGCAATAAGATGTATAATTATGTGCTTAATTCTAAAACTCTGGGCAAAACCGTCAATGAAAAAGACCTGGGTGTATGGGTGGATGACAAACTTAAATTCAGTGGCCAGTGTCAGGCAGCTGCTACAAAGGCAAATAAAATAATGGGATGCATTAAAAGAGGCATAGATGCTCATGAGGAGAACATAATTTGACCTCTATACAAGTCACTAGTTCGACCACACTTAGAATACTGTGCACAGTTCTGGTCTCCGGTGTTTAAGAAAGACATAGCTGAACTGGAGCGGGTGCAGAGAAGAGCGACCAAGGTTATTAGAGGACTGGGGGGTCTGCAATACCAAGATAGGTTATTACACTTGGGGCTATTTAGTTTGGAAAAACGAAGACTAAGGGGTGATCTTATTTTAATGTATAAATATATGAGGGGACAGTACAAAGACCTTTCTGATGATCTTTTTAATCATAGACCTGAAACAGGGACAAGGGGGCATCCTCTGCGGTTGGAGGAAAAAAGGTTTAAGCATAATAACAGACGCAGATTCTTTACTGTAAGAGCAGTGAGACTATGGAACTCTCTGCCGTATGATGTTGTAATGAGTGATTCATTACTTAAATTTAAGAGGGGACTGGATACCTTTCTGGAAAAGTATAATGTTACAGGGTATATACACTAGATTCCTTGATAGGGCGTTGATCCAGGGAACTAGTCTGATTGCCGTATGTGGAGTCGGGAAGGAATTTTTTTCCCCAATGTGGAGCTTACTCTTTGCACATGGGGTTTTTTTGCCTTCCTCTGGATCAACATGTTAGGTTAGGCTATGGGTTGAACTAGATGGACATATAGTCTTCCTTCAACCTTAATAACTATGTAAATATGTAACTATGTAACACACTCCGGCTCCACTGCAGGTGTGTCTTCAAGAAAATGGCGCCGGAAAGCGCGGACTGCGCAGGCGCCGATTCCTGCTGCCGGAATCGGCACCTGCGCAGTCCCCGCTTTCCGGCGCCATTTTCTTGAAGACATACCTGCAGTGGAGCCGGACGATAGGTGAGTATGGTATTTTTTTTTTTTTTATATATGGCAGCAGCATTCGGGGGCATACACACTGGAGCGGGGGGCATATAATACAATGGTGGCGCAGGATGGGAGCAGCATATGACAGAACGGGCGCAGGATGGCAGCAGCACATGACAGAACGGGCGCAGGATGGCCGCAGCACATGACAGAACGGGCGCAGGATGGCCGCAGCACATGACAGAACGGGCGCAGGATGGCCGCAGCACATGACAGAACGGGCGCAGGATGGCAGCAGCACATGACAGAACGGGCGCAGGATGGCCGCAGCACATGACAGAACGGGCGCAGGATGGCAGCAGCACATGACAGAACGGGCGCAGGATGGCAGCAGCACATGACAGAACGGGCGCAGGATGGCAGCAGCACATGACAGAACGGGCGCAGGATGGCAGCAGCACATGACAGAACGGGCGCAGGATGGCAGCAGCAAATGACAGAACGGGGACGCAGGATGGGAGCAGCAAATGACAGAACGGGCGCAGGATGGGAGCAGCAAATGACAGGATGGGAGCAGCAAATGACAGAATGGAGGCGCAGGATGGGAGCAGCACATGACAGAACGGGGGCGCAGGATGGGAGCAGCACATGACAGGATGGGGGCGCAGGATGGAGCAGCACATACCAGGATGGAGACCATATACCAATATAAATGCTCGCCACCTGGGCGTAGAACGGGTTCAATAGCTAGTATATATATATATATATATATGTATGTATATATATATATATGTATATTTCATACAGCGCTAGATAGCAGAAAAGTCGGTAATTCAATTGCCGGCTTTTGCTATCTCCTTCCCAAAACCGACATGATATGAGACATGGTTTACATACAGTAAACCTTTTCATATCCCTTTTTTTTTTTGCATATTCCTCACTACTAATGTTAGTAGTGTGTGTGTGTGTGTGTATGCAAAATTTTGGGGGCTCTGTTAAAATAAAGGGTTAAATTGCGGAAAAAACTGGCGTGGGCTCCCGCACAATTTTCTCCGACAGAGTGGGAAAGCCAGTGACTGAGGGCAGATATTAATAGCCTAGAGAGGGACCATGGTTATTGGCCCCCCTGGCTAAAAACATCTGCCCCCAGCCACCCCAGAAAAGGCACATCTGTAAGATGCGCCTATTCTGGCACTTAGCCTCTCTCTTCCCACTCCCTTGCAGTGGTGGGATATGGGGTAATAAAGGGTTAATGCCACCTTGCTATTGTAAGGTGACATTAAGCCAGGTTAATAATGGAGAGATGTCAATAAGACACCTATCCATTATTAATCCAATAGTAGTAAATGGTTAATAAAACACACACACATTAGGAATAAAGTATTTTAATGAAATAAAGACACAGGGTGTTGTAATAGTTTATTATACTCTTAATCCAAATGACGACCCTCGTTCTGTAAAAAAGGAAAAATAAAAAATCAACAATATCCCATACCTTTCCGCCGTTACAGTCATGTCCCACAATGTAAATCCATCTGAAGGAGTTAATTAATTTTACAAGCAGGAGCCTGCTAATGCAGCTGTGCTCCTGACTGTAAAATCTGGGGAATGAATTGAAAGCAGGAGAACGTAGCTACCTAGACTTGCGGTGCTGCTCCCCCTGCTGGCATAACCTCATATGAACTCGAGGGTGGGAATTTTTCTGAATATTTTCTCACGCTCGAGTTCATATGAGGTTAATAATAAATGAGGTTAGGAATAAAACAAGAACAAAAAATGTGTTAGTCAGTAATGGTTACTTTTTTTAACCAAGCATAGGGGAAAAATTATGGAATCACTCAATTCTTAGGAAAAAATTATGGAATCACCCTGTAAATTTTCATACCCAAAAGTAACACCTGCATCAAATTAGATCTACTCGTTAGTCTGCATCTAAAAAGGAGTGATCACACCTTGGAGAGCTGTTGCACCAAGTGGACTGACATGAATCATGGCTCCGACACGAGAGATGTCAATTAAAACAAAGAAGAGGATTATCAAACTCTTAAAAGAGGGTAAATCATCACGCAATGTTGCAAAAGATGTTGGTTGATCACAGTCAGCTGTGTCTAAAATCTGGACCAAATACAAACAACATGGGAAGGTTGTTAAAGGCAAACATACTGGTAGACTAAGGAAAACATCAAAGCGTCAAGACCGGAAACTAAAAGCAATATGTCTCCAAAACAGGAACTGCACAACAAAACAAATGAGGAATGAATGGGTGGAAACTGGAGTCAATGTCTGTGACCGAACTATAAGAAACCGCCTAAAGGAAATGGGATTTACATACAGAAAAGCTAAATGAAAGCCATCATTAACGCCTAAACAGAAAAACACAAAGTTACAAAGGACTAAGGAAAAGCAATCGTGGACTGTGGATGACTGGATGAAAGTCATATTCAGTGATGAATCACGAATCTGCATTGGGCAAGGTGATGATGCTGGAACTTTTGTTTGGTGCCGTTCCAATGAGATTTATAAAGATGACTGCCTAAAGAGAACATGCAAATATCCACAGTCACTGATGATATGGGGCTGCATGTTAGGTAAAGGCACTGGGGAGCTGTCCAAATGCAGAAGAAGGGAGAGGAACGCACTCACCGATCAGGTAAAATCCAATCCTTTATTCAAGCATGGACAAACTTAGCAGGGAGGGGAGTGGAGGATGACGGTCGACGGCCGTTTCACGCTGACAAGCACTTCTATGGGTCCTGATAACAGGAAGCGGGGAGATCCCTTTTCACCTGTGCTGGCTCAAGGTGAACTCCCACACGTCCTGCATCATAGCCAAAAGCTCCGCCTAACAGAGCGATTTACATGTGACTTAAAAAACAATAAAAACAACAGTACAAAAAGACAAATCACAGGAGTACAAAAAGACCATCATAATAATCACCATTTTACAAAAAAACCGCCATATCGATTTTATAATTGAGCCCAGCGGGTCCAGCGGCATTAGTCCGTAATATCCACCTGGCTTCTCTTCTCAAGAGAAGCCGATGCCAGTCTCCTCCGTGGCGTGGTGTGTTGTGAATTCTGTGGCAGAGCTCCCTCCTGTGGTCGCAAGTGGTACTTCGGCTGATTCTCTCTGGGAGCTTCCGTTTGTGGAGGAAAGTGGTGCTGCGGCTTCTGAGTTTCCTCCCTCAGGTGATCTGGTGAGGTCGTTAGGTGCTTCTCTACTTAACTCCACCTAATGCTTTGATCCATGCTTCCTGTCAATGTTCCAGTGTTGGACTTGTTTTTTCCCTGGATCATTCCTGTGGCCTGCAGCTCTGCATAGCTAAGTTCTTCTTTGCTATTTGTTTGCTATTTTTTCTGTCCAGCTTATCTAATTGTTTTGCTGGAAGCTCTGGGACGCAAAGGGTGTACCTCCGTGCCGTTAGTTCGGTACGGAGGGTCTTTTTGCCCCCTTTGCGTGGTTTTCTTTAGGGTTTTGTGTAGACCGCAAAGTTATCTTTCCTATCCTCGCTCTGTTAAGAAAGTCGGGCCTCACTTTGCTGAATCTATTTCATCCCTACGTTTGTCTTTTCATCTTAACTCACAGTCATTATATGTGGGGGGCTGCCTTTTCCTTTGGGGTATTTCTCTGAGGCAAGGTAGGCTTATTTTCTATCTTCAGGCTAGTTAGTTTCTCAGGCTGTGCCGAGTTGCATAGGCAGAGTTAGGCGCAATCCACGGCTGCCTCTAGTGTTGTTTGGAGAGGATTAGGGATTGCGGTCTGCAGAGTTCCCATGTCTCAGAGCTCGTTCTATTATTTTGGGTTATTGTCAGATCACTGTATGTGCTCTGACCGCTATGTCCATTGTGATACTGAATTGCCTATCACAACAGAACAGGAAGCCTAAAGTGCTAATGATTCTCAATAGAGGGAAAAAAGAAGTTCTGAGACCATTTTTTTTTCTTTGCACTGTGTTTTGCCTTTTTTTTCCCCTAGACATTTGGGTGGTTCAGGACACAGGTGTAGCAATGGACATTAAAGGTCTGTCTTCATGTGTGGATCAGCTCACGGCAAGAGTTCAAAATATTCAAGATTTTGTGGTTCAGAATTCTTTGTTAGAACCGAGAATTCCTATTCCAGATTTGTTTTTTGGAGATAGAACTAAATTTCTGAGTTTCAAAAATAATTGTAAACTATTTCTGGCTTTGAAACCTCGCTCCTCTGGTGACCCAGTTCAACAGGTTAGGATCGTCATTTCTTTTTTGCGTGGCGACCCTCAGGACTAGGCATTTTTGCGTCAGGAGATCCTGCATTAAGTAATATCGATGCGTTTTTCCTGGCGCTTGGATTGCTGTACGATGAGCCTAATTCAGTGGATCAGGCAGAAAAAAATTTGCTGGCTCTTTGTCAGGCTCAGGATGAGATAGAGGTATATTGCCAGAAATTTAGAAAGTGGTCCGTGCTCACTCAATGGAATGAATCTGCGCTGGCAGCTATATTCAGAAAGGGTCTCTCTGAAGCCCTTAAGGATGTCATGGTGGGATTTCCTATGCCTGCTGGTTTGAATGAGTCTATGTCTTTGGCCATTCAGATCGCTCGACGCTTGCGTGAGCGTAAATCTGTGCACCATTTGGCGGTATTACCTGAGATTAAACCTGAGCCTATGCAGTGCGATAGGACTATGACCAGAGTTGAACGGCAAGAACACAGACGTCTGAATGGGCTGTGTTTCTACTGTGGTGATTCCACTCATGCTATCTCTGATTGTCCTAAGCGCACTAAGCGGTTCGCTAGGTCTGCCACCATTGGTACAGTACAGTCAAAATTTCTTCTGTCCGTTACCTTGATCTGCTCTTTGTCATCGTATTCTGTCATGGCGTTTGTGGATTCAGGCGCTGCCCTGAATTTGATGGACTTGGAATATGCTAAGCGTTGTGGGTTTTTCTTGAAGCCCTTGCAGTGTCCTATTCCATTGAGAGGAATTGATGCTACGCCTTTGGCCAAGAATAAGCCTCAATACTGGACCCAGCTGACCATGTGCATGGCTCCTGCACATCAGGAGGTTATTCGCTTTCTGGTGTTGCATAATCTGCATGATGTGGTCGTGTTGGGGTTGCCATGGCTACAAGCCCATAATCCAGTATTGGATTGGAAATCCATGTCGGTGTCCAGCTGGGGTTGTCAGGGGGTACATGGTGATGTTCCATTTCTGTCAATTTCGTCATCCACCCCTTCTGAGGTTCCAGAGTTCTTGTCTGATTACCGGGATGTATTTGATGAGCCCAAGTCCGATTCCCTACCTCCGCATAGGGATTGTGATTGTGCTATCAATTTGATTCCTGGTAGTAAATTCCCAAAAGGTCGACTGTTTAATTTGTCCGTGCCTGAGCACACCGCTATGCGCAGTTATGTGAAGGAATCCCTGGAGAAGGGGCATATTCGCCCGTCATCGTCGCCATTAGGAGCAGGGTTCTTTTTTGTAGCCAAGAAGGATGGTTCGCTGAGACCTTGTATAGATTACCGCCTTCTTAATAAGATCACTGTTAAATTTCAGTACCCCTTGCCATTGTTATCTGATTTGTTTGCTCGGATTAAGGGGGCTAGTTGGTTCACCAAGATAGATCTTCGTGGCGCGTATAATCTGGTGCGAATCAGGCGAGGCGATGAATGGAAAACTGCATTTAATACGCCCGAGGGTCATTTTGAGTATCTAGTGATGCCATTCGGACTTGCCAATGCTCCATCAGTGTTTCAGTCCTTTATGCATGACATCTTCCGAGAGTACCTGGATAAATTCCTGATTGTGTACTTGGATGACATTTTGATCTTCTCGGATGATTGGGAGTCTCATGTGAAGCAGGTCAGAACGGTTTTTCAGGTCCTGCGTGCTAATTCTTTGTTTGTGAAGGGATCAAAGTGTCTCTTTGGTGTGCAGAAGGTTTCATTTTTGGGGTTCATCTTTTCCCCTTCTACTATCGAGATGGATCCTGTTAAGGTCCAAGCCATCCATGATTGGACTCAACCGACATCTCTGAAAAGTCTGCAAAAGTTCCTGGGCTTTGCTAATTTTTATCGTCGCTTCATCTGCAATTTTTCTAGTATTGCCAAACCATTGACCGATTTGACCAAGAAGGGTGCTGATTTGGTCAATTGGTCTTCTGCTGCTGTGGAAGCTTTTCAAGAGTTGAAGCATCGTTTTTCTTCTGCCCCTGTGTTGTGTCAACCAGATGTTTCTCTTCCGTTCCAGGTCGAGGTTGATGCTTCTGAGATTGGAGCAGGGGCTGTTTTGTCGCAGAGAGGTTCTGATTGCTCAGTGATGAAACCATGCGCTTTTTTTTCCAGGAAGTTTTCGCCTGCTGAGCGAAATTATGATGTGGGCAACCGAGAGTTGCTGGCCATGAAGTGGGCATTCGAGGAGTGGCGTCATTGGCTTGAAGGAGCTAAGCATCGCGTGATGGTATTGACTGATCATAAGAACTTGACTTATCTCGAGTCTGCTAAGCGTTTGAATCCTAGACAGGCTCGTTGGTCGCTGTTTTTTGCCCGTTTTGACTTTGTGATTTCGTACCTTCCGGGCTCTAAAAATGTGAAGGCGGATGCTCTGTCTTGGAGTTTTGTGCCCGACTCTCCGGGTTTATCTGAGCCGGCGGGTATCCTCAAGGAAGGAGTAATTGTGTCTGCCATCTCCCCTGATTTGCGGCGGGTGCTGCAAAAAATTTCAGGCTAATAAACCTGATCGTTGTCCAGCGGAGAAACTGTTTGTCCCTGATAGGTGGACAAATAAAGTTATCTCTGAGGTTCATTGTTCGGTGTTGGCTGGTCATCCTGGAATCTTTGGTACTAGAGAGTTAGTGGCTAGATCCTTTTGGTGGCCATCTCTGTCGCGGGATGTGCGTACTTTTGTGCAGTCCTGTGGGATTTGTGCTCGGGCTAAGCCCTGCTGTTCTCGTGCCAGTGGGTTGCTTTTGCCCTTGCCGGTCCCGAAGAGGCCTTGGACACATATCTCTATGGATTTTATTTCAGATCTTCCCGTTTCTCAAAAGATGTCAGTCATTTGGGTGGTCTGTGATCGCTTTTCTAAGATGGTCCATCTGGTACCCTTGTCTAAATTGCCTTCCTCCTCTGATTTGGTGCCATTGTTCTTCCAGCATGTGGTTCGTTTGCATGGCATTCCAGAGAATATCGTTTCTGACAGAGGTTCCCAGTTTGTTTCGAGGTTTTGGCGAGCCTTTTGTGGTAGGATGGGCATTGACTTGTCTTTTTCCTCGGCTTTCCATCCTCAGACTAATGGCCAGACCGAACGAACCAATCAGACCTTGGAAACCTATCTGAGATGCTTTGTTTCTGCCGATCAGGATGACTGGGTGTCCTTTTTGCCTTTGGCTGAGTTCGCCCTTAATAATCGGGCCAGCTCGGCTACCTTGGTTTCGCCATTTTTCTGCAATTCTGGGTTCCATCCTCGTTTCTCTTCAGGACAGGTTGAGTCTTCGGACTGTCCTGGTGTGGATACTGTGGTGGACAGGTTGCAGCAGATTTGGACTCATGTAGTGGACAATTTGACCTTGTCCCAGGAGAAGGCTCAACGTTTCGCTAATCGCAGACGCCGTGTGGGTCCCCGACTTCGTGTTGGGGATCTGGTTTGGTTATCTTCTCGTCATATTCCTATGAAGGTTTCCTCTCCGAAGTTTAAACCTCGTTTCATTGGTCCGTATAGGATTTCTGAGGTTCTTAATCCTGTGTCTTTTCGTCTGACCCTCCCAGATTCTTTTTCCATACATAACGTATTCCATAGGTCATTGTTGCGGAGATACGTGGCACCTATGGTTCCATCTGTTGACCCTCCTGCCCCGGTTTTGGTGGAGGGGGAATTGGAGTATATTGTGGAGAAGATTTTGGATTCTCGTGTTTCAAGACGGAAACTCCAGTATCTGGTTAAATGGAAGGGTTATTCGGTGACCCCTCCTCAAGGGGGGGGGTACTGTTGTGAATTCTGTGGCAGAGCTCCCTCCTGTGGTCACGAGTGGTACTTCGGCTGATTCTCTCTGGGAGCTTCCTTTTGTGGAGGAAAGTGGTGCTGCGGCTTCTGAGTTTCCTCCCTCAGGTGATCTGGTGAGGTCGTTAGGTGCTTCTCTACTTAAAGGCCCCTTCACATTTAGCGACGCTGCAGCGATACCGACAACGATCAGAATCGCTGCAGCGTCGCTGTTTGGTCGCTGGAGAGCTGTCACACAGACCGCTCTCCAGCGACCAACGATGCCGGTAACCAGGGTAAACATCGGGTAACTAAGCGCAGGGCCGCGCTTAGTAACCCGATGTTTACCCTGGTTACCATGCTAAAAGTAAAAAAAAAACAAACAGTACATACTTACCTACAGCCGTCTGTCCTCCAGCGCTGCGCTCTGCTTCTCTGCTCTCCTCCTGTACTGTCTGGGAGCCGGAAAGCAGAGCGGTGACGTCACCGCTCTGCTTTCCGGCTCACAGCCAGTACAGGAGGAGAGCAGAGCGCAGCGCTGGAGGACAGACGGCTGTAGGTAAGTATGTACTGTTTGTTTTTTTTACTTTTAGCATGGTAACCAGGGTAAACATCGGGTTACTAAGCGCGGCCCTGCGCTTAGTTACCCGATGTTTACCCTGGTTACCAGTGAAGACATCGCTGGATCGGTGTCACACACGCCGATCCAGCGATGTCTCCAGGGAGTCCAGCGACGAAATAAAGTTCTGGACTTTATTCAGCGACCAACGATCTCCCAGCAGGGGCCTGATCGTTGGTCGCTGTCACACATAACGATTTCATTAACGATATCGTTGCTACGTCACAAATAGCAACGATATCGTTAACAATATCGTTATGTGTGAAGGTACCTTAACTCCACCTAATGCTTTGATCCATGCTTCCTGTCAATGTTCCAGTGTTGGACTTGTTTTTCCCTGGATCATTCCTGTGGCCTGCTGCTCTGCATAGCTAAGTTCTTCTTTGCTATTTGTTTGCTATTTTTTCTGTCCAGCTTGTCTAATTGTTTTGCTGGAAGCTCTGGGACGCAAAGGGTGTACCTCCATGCCGTTAGTTCGGTACGGAGGGTCTTTTTGCCCCCTTTGCGTGGTTTTCTTTAGGGTTTTGTGTAGACCGCAAAGTTATCTTTCCTATCCTCGCTCTGTTAAGAAAGTCGGGCCTCACTTTGCTGAATCTATTTCATCCCTACGTTTGTCTTTTCATCTTAACTCACAGTCATTATATGTGGGGGGCTGCCTTTTCCTTTGGGGTATTTCTCTGAGGCAAGGTAGGCTTATTTTCTATCTTCAGGCTAGTTAGTTTCTCAGGCTGTGCCGAGTTGCATAGGCAGAGTTAGGCGCAATCCACGGCTGCCTCTAGTGTTGTTTGGAGAGGATTAGGGATTGCGGTCTGCAGAGTTCCCACGTCTCAGAGCTCGTTCTATTATTTTGGGTTATTGTCAGATCACTGTATGTGCTCTGACCGCTATGTCCATTGTGATACTGAATTGCCTATCACAACAGTGGTGTATCTACTCGTTCTAGTCCTGCAAAACATAACGTATTTATGTCCCCTGCATGTACCTGCCTGACATGAGTGATCAGACGGGGAGCCCCCTTCCCGGTACGTATAGAATACAAGTGCTCCCTAGTTCTTTTAAATAAGGGTCGAATTGTCTTGCCAATGTAAAAAAGCCCACATGGGCAAAAGATGATATATACGACGTATGTGGTACGACATGAGATGAAATCCTGAACCTGATGATAAATGGGACCCACTTGTATTCTATCACCTATGATATGTAGTTGACAAAAATTGCACTGGCCACATCTAAAGTTGCCCTTGGGGATACCGGATTCCAACCAACTATCATTTTTTGTTTCAAAACGATTTCGTACAAGTAAATCCTTGATGTTCTTACTACGCCTGCAGGCGAAAAGTGGACCTTTTTCTACCATTTCCTTTAAATCGGCATCTCCCCCCAGGATATTCCAATTTTTCCTCACTGCCGACCTAATTTGAGCATCCATGGGACTGTACTTAAAACTAAATACAAATTTCTTATCATTTCTATTCGTCTGTCTACTTTCTACCGCATGTCCCCCAGGATGTCCGTTATTTTTTATAGCTTTATCCAATGCCCTGTCTAAAACAGGACGAGGATAGCCTCGTTGGACAAACCTAGCATAAAGATCTTGTGACTGGCACATGAACCCCCCTTCAGTGTTATTAACTCTTTTGACCCTTAAAAACTGACTGTATGGTAGAGCATGCCTAGTGTACACTGGATGAGCACTATTATAATGTAGCAATGAATTGGATGCGGTAGGTTTTCGGTAAATTTCAGTATAGATGTCTCCTGATTCCACCCGCATTTTAATATCCAAAAACGCCAATTCTTTTCCCCCAAAATTAGAGGTAAATCTCATGTTCATGGTGTTGGATGTACCCAGGTGGTGAACAAAAGCTTCAAACTCATCCTGGGTGCCATCCCACACCATGAAGATGTCATCGACGTATCTTAAGTACAACTTAATATGTTTAAGGAACGGATTATCGATAGAATAAACATATTGATCCTCGAAAACAGCTAGGAACTGACCGCCTCCACCCCCAACACCTGCGGTATTCTAGTATACGTACAAGCTTTCAATGTCAATCGATGTTAAACAAAACCCCTCCTGCCAAACAAAGCTTCGTATTGCCCTTAAAAAGTCCTTTGTATCCTTAACAAAGGACGGCATATCCGACAGGAGGGGATTGAGTAACCAATCCAAATAGCAAGAAAGCGGCTCTGTGACAGAGCCTACCCCTGAAACAGTAGGGCAGCCTAGCGGCCTGCTCAGGGACTTGTGGATTTTGGGTATCTGATACCAGTGGGGTTGTCTAGGAAATTGTGGTAAAAGCTTTTCAGCCAGTCTCTGGGATAGAATCCCCAATTCCACATAGCCCCTGAGCAAGGATCGTAGTTCACCCTTTATTTTGTTCGTTGGATCTCCCTTCAAAACTGCATAAGTGTTCCTATCAGAAAGTTGCCTTAGACATTCCGCCACATATAATTCTCCCAAAATTTTGCACACACACACACACACACTACTAACACTAGTAGTGAGGAATATGCAAAAAAAAAAGGGATATGAAAATTTCCACAGTCATTGATGATATGGGGCTGCATGTCAAGTAAAGGCACTGGGGAGATGTCCTAATGCAGAAGAAGAGAGAGGAACGCACTCACCGATCAGGTAAAATCAAATCCTTTATTCAAGCATGGACAAACTTAGCAGGGAGGGGAGTGGAGGATGACGGACGACGGCCGTTTCACGCTGACAAGCGCTTCTATGGGTCCTGATAACAGGAAGCGGTGAGATCCCTTTTCACCTGTGCTGGCTCAAGGTGAACTTCCACACGTCCTGCATCATAGCCAAAAGCTCCGCCTAACAGAGCGATTTACATGTGACTTAAAAAACAATAAAATCAACAGTACAAAAAGACAAATTACAGGAGTACAAAAAGACCATCATAATAATCACCATTTTACAAAAAAAACGCCATATTGATTTTATCATTGAGCCCAGCGGGTCCAGCGGCATTAGTCCGTAATATCCACCTGGCTTCTCTTCTCAAGAGAAGCCGATGCCAGTCTCCTCCGTGGCGTGGTGTATCTACTCGTTCTAGTCCTGCAAAACGTAACGTATTTATGTCCCCTGCATGTACCTGCCTGACATGAGTGATCAGACGGGGAGCCCCCTTCCCGGTACGTATAGAATACAAGTGCTCCCTAGTTCTTTTAAATAAGGGTCGAATTGTCTTGCCAATGTAAAAAAGCCCACATGGGCAAAAGATAATATATATGACGTATGTGGTACGACATGAGATGAAATCCCGAACCTGATGATAAATGGGACCCACTTGTATTCTATCACCTATGATATGTAGTTGACAAAAATTGCACTGGCCACATCTAAAGTTGCCCTTGGGGATACCGGATTCCAACCAACTATCATTTTTTGTTTCAAAACGATTTCGTACAAGTAAATCCTTGATGTTCTTACTACGCCTGCAGGCGAAAAGTGGACCTTTTTCTATCATTTCCTTTAAATCGGCATCTCCCCCCAGGATATTCCAATTTTTCCTCACTGCCGACCTAATTTGAGCATCCATGGGACTGTACTTAAAACTAAATACAAATTTCTTATCATTTCTATTCGTCTGTCTACTTTCTACCGCATGTCCCCCAGGATGTCCGTTATTTTTTATAGCTTTATCCAATGCCCTGTCTAAAACAGGACGATGATAGCCTCGTTGGACAAACCTAGCATAAAGATCTTGTGACTGGCACATGAACCCCCCTTCAGTGTTATTAACTCTTTTGACCCTTAAAAACTGGCTGTACGGTAGAGCATGCCTAGTGTACACTGGATGAGCACTATTATAATGTAGCAATGAATTGGATGCGGTAGGTTTTCGGTAAAAATTTCAGTATAGATGTCTTCTGATTCCACCCTCATTTTAATATCCAAAAACGCCAATTCTTTTCCCCCAAAATTAGAGGTAAATCTCATGTTCATGGTGTTGGATGTACCCAGGTGGTGAACAAAAGCTTCAAACTCATCCTGGGTGCCATCCCACACCATGAAGATGTCATCGACGTATCTTAAGTACAACTTAATATGTTTAAGGAATGGATTGTCGATGGAATAAACATTGATCCTCGAAAACAGCTAGGAACAGGTTTGCCAGCGTACAAGCTACCGGCGTGCCCATGGCCGTACCCTCTATTTGCGTGTACCATGTCGTATCAAATTTGAATGTATTATGGTTCAAAATGAAGGTAAAACCTTCACAAATAAAGTCCACTGTGATTTTATCAGTGGGTGTATTTACTAGAATTTTTCTGACCGCCTCCACCCCCAACACTTGCGGTATTCTAGTATACAAGCTTTCAATGTCAATCGATGTTAAACAAAACCCCTCCTGCCAAACAAAGCTTCGTATTGCCCTTATAAAGTCCTTTGTATCCTTAACAAAGGACGGCATATCAGACAGGAGGGGATTGAGTAACCAATCCAAATAGCAAGAAAGCGGCTCTGTGACAGAGCCTACCCCTGAAACAATAGGGCGGCCGGGCGGCCTGCTCAGGGACTTGTGGATTTTGGGTATCTGATACCAGTGGGGTTGTCTAGGAAATTCTGGTAAAAGCTTTTCAGCCTGTCTCTGGGATAGAATCCCCAATTCCACAAAGCCCCTGAGCAAGGATCGTAGTTCACCCTTTATTTTGTTAGTTGGATCTCCCTTCAAAACTGCATAAGTGTTCCTATCAGAAAGTTGCCTTAGACATTCCGCCACATACAATTCGACCCTTATTTAAAAGAACTAGAGAGCACTTGTATTCTATACGTACCGGGAAGGGGGCTCCCCGTCTGATCACTCATGTCAGGCAGGTACATGCAGGGGACATAAATACGTTACGTTTTGCAGGACTAGAACGAGTAGATACACCACGCCACGGAGGAGACTGGCATCGGCTTCTCTTGAGAAGAGAAGCCAGGTGGATATTACGGACTAATGCCGCTGGACCCGCTGGGCTCAATGATAAAATCAATATGGCGTTTTTTTTGTAAAATGGTGATTATTATGATGGTCTTTTTGTACTCCTGTAATTTGTCTTTTTGTACTGTTGATTTTATTGTTTTTTAAGTCACATGTAAATCGCTCTGTTAGGCGGAGCTTTTGGCTATGATGCAGGACGTGTGGAAGTTCACCTTGAGCCAGCACAGGTGAAAAGGGATCTCCCCGCTTCCTGTTATCAGGACCCGTAGAAGCGCTCGTCAGCGTGAAACGGCCGTCGTCCGTCATCCTCCACTCCCCTCCCTGCTAAATTTGTCCATGCTTGAATAAAGGATTGGATTTTACCTGATCGGTGAGTGCGTTCCTCTCTCTTCTTCTGCATTTGGATATTTATCGTCTTGTTTTCTTGCATACTGCACCACCGAGGTTGTCGGCAGGAACCTCTAGCATTACCTGGCTATCTGACATGGCGATCTAAGTTGTTGCAGCTGTGCGGAGGTGCTTTTTTCTTTTTCTTGGATGCACTGGGGAGATGGCTGTCATTACATCTTCAATAAATGCACAAGTTTATGTTGATATTTTGGACACTTTTCTTATCCCATCAATTGAAAGGATGTTTGGGGATGATTAAATCATTTTTCAAGATTATTATGCATCCTGCCATAGAGCAAAAACTGTGAAAACATTCCTTGTAAAAAGACACATAAGGTCAATGTCATAGCTGCAAATAGTCCGGATCTCAATCCAATTGAAAATCTTAGGTGGAAGTTGAAGAAAATGGTCCATGACAAGGCTCCAATCTGCAAAGCTGATCTGGCAACAGCAATCAGAGAAAGTTGGAGCCAGATTGAGAAAGAGTACTGTTTGACACTCATTAAGTTCATGCCTCAGAGACTGCAAGCTGTTATAAAAGCCAGAGGTGGTGCAACAATATACTAATGATGTTTTGGAGTGTTTTTTTTTTTTTTTTTGTTTTTCATGATTCCATAATTTTTTCCTCAGAATTGAGTGATTCCATAATTTTTTCCCTATGCTTGGTTAAAAAAAAGTAACCATTTCTGACTAACACATTTTTTGTTCTTGATTTCTTTTAGTGCTTCTTACAGCCAGAAAGTTGCCATTTGAAATTACTTTAGTTTTGTGCCATGTCTGATCTGCTTTTTTTTTTCTACAAAATTAAACAACTGAATGAACAGCCTTCAAGGCCGGTGATTCCATAATTTTTGCCAGGGGTTGTACATGCCTCACACCGAGGCGTGTACAGCGCCCCCCGAGGAAGCAACTATTGCGAAACGCGCGTCGGGGCTCCCTCTTCCACGCATGATAGCAGCAGGTTGGTATATGCCTTAACCCCATACTGGCTTAGTCTTCTCCTTTTGCATGGGACTTCCCAGGATTACATGTGGTACCTGATAGATTATTACTTTAGGAGTTTATAGACTCACACGCCATACTTGTTGGATTATATAGACTTTTATATCCTGTGGGATTTACTTTTGTGCACTGTGCTTTTAGGGGATCTTCCCATATAGTAGTCTATACATATGCATGTTCCTCCTGCTGCCTGGCTAGTAATTTGGAGCTTTGTCATTTATCACTACTTATGTAGCTGTCACGTTTACTTATTTTTAGGTCTTATAGCCTACTATTCTTTACTATTTTGTCATCTCGACTACATTTGTATGGCCTTCTGACCTTATAGCTACTAATGACTTGCCCTGGAGTGCACTTTTATATCAGTGCGTGGTACTAGGTTCGCCTCTATTTTTATCTATTGCATCTTTTGTGTCTTACATATGGTATTTTGCATATATTTATTGTTGTTAGTCCTTATTTGTTCTTAATAAAGTTGTTTATCTTGTTACTTTGAGCTCTTGTGTCCATTGTTTTCTCGGTTTTCTTATATTATATTATGGTGGAGCATTTATATTAATTTGTCTGCCCTCCCTGTAGGTTTATTAATGCCTCACACCGAGCCTGTTCTATAGTGGGGGCATCGTCTTTCTCCAGAGTGTTGCTTACTGCTTATGACTGGGCAACGTCAAAATCAGGAAGAAGTACAAACCCCTAGTAAAATCTCTCTGGTAATGCCCACTTAGACAATTAACTGTTTAGTTCAGGGGTGTCAAACTGCATTCCTCGAGGGCTGCAAAGAGGTCATGTTTTCAGGATTTCCTTGCACTGCACAGGTGATAATTTAATCACCAACTCATTATTTGTGTAGATGATTAAATTATCACCTGTGCAGTACAATGAAATCCTGAAAACATGACCTGTTTGCAGCCCTTGAGGAATGTAGTTTGACACTCCTGGTTTAGTTGCTGAATACTTTGATCGCTAATCTCTCTGCAACAAAGAGGCGAAATTATAAAAAAAAAAAACAACAACTAAAAAAACGAAAGTCGCTTTATTCTGGTCAGCAGCCTCTATTACATTGTGTAGTTCAACATGAACAATTTGGTGAAAGGTCCTCTTTAAATGTAATGTCCATACATGGTTCATAAAAACTAATAATAAAATATTTTTCTCTGTAGTGCATCAGTCTTATTTTTATTGGGTGCATTTATCACACCTCCCATTTTACATTTGTTTTGTGTGTAGTTTATAGTATTTCGGCGTGTGCACCTCGTTATACCTTTTAACTAGCCTATTTTTGGTTTCAATTTTCTTTAAAACATTCAATAAGCGGTCAAATGATCATCTAACTTAATGCTATCTCTGACTCCATAATACAGAGAAATGCTCTGCGAGCGCTCCTGTCCTCTTTATGAGAGCAGCTGTCTATAGAAAAGGTTTGCCTTTTAAAATTCAACAGTCGGGAGGCTCCCGATACACATTAGTCTGTCATCGGACTCTGCCGATGTTGTTGGTTTTGTCCAACTTTAGTCTAATGTGTATAGGAACGTGTACACATATCAGCTCACAGTGCCAGAAAAGAGTTTTGAAAACTAAGAAATTTGGTTTTGGGGAAACATAAATGTTTTGACTCCTCTGCATTTCTTTAGCTATTACTTTTCTATGTTTACCTTACTACTGTCCTATTTACATTGTGGAAAAAGGTGCATATAAGTTGGGGTTCTATATGTAATTTTTTTATAATGAAAAAATGTATGAAAAACATTTTAATGCAGTTTATTGTAACTGACCTGATACATTCATTAAAAGGTGTGAAGAGCAGAACAAAAATGATTACCTCAATGAACAAAAATAAAAAAAAAGAATTTGTGATAAATATTGACCTGTCCATTCAAGGACATTTTAGCTATAGTATGAAATCCTGTTTTTCTTGTCTGTGGAATTGCCTTTGTACTGTTTGTTGTGAAACTGCCGCCCACGAAACTGTTTTCTTTTCTTTTCTCTTTCTTTCCTGTTTTGTCTCTTTGTTTAAACATGCAAAACTTGTATAACCACTAAACCTACTGAAACAACTATATAAAGAAGGGATAGCACTTTGAAGGCAGGCGTGCTTCAGAGACTTCCCAGTGATACACTATACAAGACGTGTCTTGTGTAGTGTTGAGCGATACCTTCCGATATCGGAAAGTATCGGTATCGGATAGGATCGGCCGATATTCAAAAAATATCGGATATCGCCGATACCGATACCCGATCCCAATGCAAGTCAATGGGACCAAAATATCGGAATTAAAATAAACCCTTTCTTGCCTTGTAGGTTCATTCTACATGAAGGAAAACAACTAAGAATAATGTAGGATGTATTGTGGGAGGTGGCGGAGACATTAAAGGCAATGAGGTTTAGCCCAATCAAATAGAATAGCATGTTTTTTTTTTTTTTAAGACGTTCAGAGTGAAAAAGATATTGAGTATGTAAATTTTTTTTTATTTTGTCAGATATTGATGTTTCACTATTCCACGCCCTTCCCCTTCTTTTTTTTTCTTTTTTTTTTTTACTTTTCCCACACTTTCATCTTCATCATCATCAGCATCTTTGACATCAACTTCTTCTTCACCTTATTCATCTTCTTCTTCATCTTCTACCTATTTTTTTTTTTTATTACATTCTTCATATTCATTTTATTCAACTATTATTATTCTTCCTATTCTACATATTCTTTTTATTCCACTGTTATTATTCTTCCTATTCTACTTCTTCATCATATTCTCATTTGTGACAGGCATTCCCGTAGTTGTTATCTATAAAAGTTGGAAGATTACACCTTCCGTTCTGCCAGTCACAAAAGTTACATTTGTCCGCATTCAGTTTGGCCTGCAGCATCAGGCTTTATCCAGGGGCACCACGAGGAGGAACGGACTCACCCCCATACACTGCTTAGTCTTCTTCTGCATATAATTTAGATAATATCTTTTGCTCTGATATTAAGTCTTATGCTTAATGTTCTTCTGCTCTTTGTTCTGCAGCCTCTTGTTCTTCTGCTTCTCGGTCTTCCATGTCGTCGTCTCCAGGGTCGTCGTCTCCAGTGTCGTCATCTCCGCCGTCGTCGTCTCAGCCGTCGTCGTCTCCGCCGTCGTCGTCATCGGGGTGGTCTTCCGGGTCGTCGTCGTCGTCATCGGGGTGGTTTTCCGGGTCGTCGACTTTAGGGTCTTCAACTTGGAAATGTAGCAGAAGGTACAAGAAGGCTGAGAAAATGCCAAGAACCAGCTGATGGAACTGGAACTCGGATGGCTACCCGAAGGTTCAAGAGCCTATGGAACTACCGAGGACCAGCTGACGTTACTGGAACCCGGTTACTAAGCAGGAGGTACCCGTGCTAAAAAGCACTACCAAGGATCGCCTGACGTTGGCGGAACTCGGATACCCAGAAGGAGGCACTTAAGCCAAAGGCTCTGCCCGGAACCAGCTGACGGTACTGGAACCAGGATGGGGAGCAGAAGGTACAAGAGCAAAAGACACTGCCGAGAACCAGCTGACGGTGCTGGAACCAGGTGGTGGACCCCAAGGCCCACAGGAGAGGAGAGAACAGCTAGGCCGCGAGGCAGCCGCAGTTACCGAACCCCAACAGTCCTACAGGGGGAGCTGGGCCTACTGGCACTACAGAACCAGCCTTGACTACCAGTTCACGCAGCCCACATAGGAAGCTCCTAAACTGGAGGCACCCTGGAGTTGGCTAACCCGACCGCACCACGACGGGGCAAGCATAGGCGTCTCAGTGAGCTTGACACAACCCGGAAACAGCTGGCGGTGCTGAAACCAGGCTTGGCACGAGGGAGTACCTGTGACAAGAACACTGCCGAGAACCAGCTGGCGGTGCTGGAACCCAGATGCGTTGCCCCAGTGTGCAAGAGCCAATGGCACGACCGAGGACCAGCTGGCGGTGCTGGAATCCGGTTACTAAGCTGTAGGTGCCCGCGCTTAAAAGCACTACCAAGGACCGCCTGACGTTGGCGGAACTCGGATACCCAGGAGGAGGCACCTAAGCCAAAGGCTCGGCCTGGAACCAGCTGACGGTGCTGGAACCAGGTGGTGGACCTGAAGGTCCACAGGAGAGGAGAGAACAGCTAGGCCGCGAGGCAGCCGCAGTTACCAAACCCCAACAGTCCTACAGGGGGAGCTGGGCCTACTGGCACTACAGAACCAGCCTTGACTACCAGTTCACGCAGCCTACATAGGAAGCTCCTAAACTGGAGGCATCCTGGAGTTGGCTAACCCGACCGCACCACGACGGGGCAAGCATAGGCGTCTCAGTGAGCTTGACACAACCCGGAAACAGCTGGCGGTGCTGAAACCAGGCTTGGCACGAGGGAGTACCTGTGTCAAGAACACTGCCGAGAACCAGCTGGCGGTGCTGGAACCCAGATGTGTTGCCCCAGTGTGCAAGAGCCAATGGCACGACCGAGGACCAGCTGGCGGTGCTGGAACCCGGTTACTAAGCTGTAGGTGCCCGCGCTTAAAAGCACTACCAAGGACCGCCTGACGTTGGCTGAACTCGGATACCCAGGAGGAGGCACCTAAGCCAAAGGCTCGGCCCGGAACCAGCTGACGGTGCTGGAACCAGGTGGTGGACCCCAAGGCCCACAGGAGAGGAGAGAACAGCTAGGCCGCGAGGCAGCCGCAGTTACCGAACCCCAACAGTCCTACAGGGGGAGCTGGGCCTACTAGCACTACAGAACCAGCCTTGACTGCCAGTTCACGCAGCCCACATAGGAAGCTCCTAAACTGGAGGCACCCTGGAGTTGGCTAACCCGACCGCACCACGATGGGGCAAGCATAGGCGTCTCAGTGAGCTTGACACAACCCGGAAACAGCTGACGGTGCTGAAACCAGGCTTGGCACGAGGGAGTACCTGTGTCAAGAACACTGCCGAGAACCAGCTGGCGGTGCTGGAACCCAGATGCGTTGCCCCAGTGTGCAAGAGCCAATGGCACGACCGAGGACCAGCTGGCGGTGCTGGAACCCGGTTACTAAGCTGTAGGTGCCCGCGCTTAAAAGCACTACCAAGGACCGCCTGACGTTGGCGGAACTCGGATACCCAGGAGGAGGCACCTAAGCCAAAGGCTCGGCCCGGAACTAGCTGACGGTGCTGGAACCAGGTGGTGGACCCCAAGGCCCACAGGAGAGGAGAGAACAGCTAGGCCGCGAGGCAGCCGCAGTTACCGAACCCCAACAGTCCGACAGGGGGAGCTGGGCCTACTGGCACTACAGAACCAGCCTTGACTACCAGTTCACGCAGCCCACATAGGAAGCTCCTAAACTGGAGGCACCCTGGAGTTGGCTAACCCGACCGCACCACGACGGGGCAAGCATAGGCGTCTCAGTGAGCTTGACACAACCCGGAAACAGCTGACGGTGCTGAAACCAGGCTTGGCACGAGGGAGCACCTGTGACAGGAACACTGCCGAGAACCAGCTGGCGGTGCTGGAACCCAGATGCGTTGCCCCAGTGTGCAAGAGCCAATGGCATGACCGAGGACCAGCTGGCGGTGCTGGAACCCGGTTACTAAGCTGTAGGTGCCCGCGCTTAAAAGCACTGCCAAGGACCGCCTGACGTTGGCGGAACTCGGATACCCAGGAGGAGGCACCTAAGCCAAAGGCTCGGCCCGGAACCAGCTGACGGTGCTGGAACCAGGTGGTGGACCACAAGGCCCACAGGAGAGGAGAGAACAGCTAGGCCGCGAGGCAGCCGCAGTTACCGAACCCCAACAGTCCGACAGGGGGAGCTGGGCCTACTGGCACTACAGAACCAGCCTTGACTACCAGTTCACGCAGCCCACATAGGAAGCTCCTAAACTGGAGGCACCCTGGAGTTGGCTAACCCGACCGCACCACGACGGGGCAAGCATAGGCGTCTCAGTGAGCTTGACACAACCCGGAAACAGCTGACGGTGCTGAAACCAGGCTTGGCACGAGGGAGTACCTGTGACAAGAACACTGCCGAGAACCAGCTGGCGGTGCTGGAACCCAGATGCGTTGCCCCAGTGTGCAAGAGCCAATGGCACGACCGAGGACCAGCTGGCGGTGCTGGAACCTGGTTACTAAGCTGTAGGTGCCCGCGCTTAAAAGCACTACCAAGGACCGCCTGACGTTGGCGGAACTCGGATACCCAGGAGGAGGCACCTAAGCCAAAGGCTCGGCCTGGAACCAGCTGACGGTGCTGGAACCAGGTGGTGGACCACAAGGCCCACAGGAGAGGAGAGAACAGCTAGGCCGCGAGGCAGCCGCAGTTACCGAACCCCAACAGTCCTACAGGGGGAGCTGGGCCTACTGGCACTACAGAACCAGCCTTGACTACCAGTTCACGCAGCCCACATAGGAAGCTCCTAAACTGGAGGCACCCTGGAGTTGGCTAACCCGACCGCACCACGACGGGGCAAGCATAGGCGTCTCAGTGAGCTTGACACAACCCGGAAACAGCTGACGGTGCTGAAACCAGGCTTGGCACGAGGGAGTACCTGTGACAAGAACACTGCCGAGAACCAGCTGGCGGTGCTGGAACCCAGATGCGTTGCCTATTAAAGATTGTCTTCCTAGAGCCCCAACTAGCGGTGTTGGAGCTAAGGGTAAGCAGGGGGAGCAGAGTGTAGGCCGAAGCCTGCACTGGAGGCAGCTTTGTGTCTGCGTTGCGTTTGAAGGACACTTTGCCGGCTACACAGTGGGGGAACAGCTGGCGTTGCTGAACCCCACTAACACATTGACTGGTGTTTTTCTCTGTGCAGCTAGCAGTTCCGGGCAAAAACTAGCGGTGTTTGAGCCCAGGGTCAGCAGGAGGAGTAGAGGAGCAGAGTGTAGGCCGAAGCCTAGTTGAACCAATTTCAAAGGTTACCTTTAACCCCCCCCCCTCAGGTGTTGCAAGGTACAAGAGCCACACCTTGAACAGCATTAATGATGCACAAGTCAAAGGCTGCTCTATTTAATTTTGCTCCTTGCACACGCTGAATAAAACACGTACACTATTTAGCCCATTATACTGTCAAACAGTAGTGGAGGCGTGACTACTAGTCTTTTTAAGGAGATGCAGCACAGGTGTCAAAATTTACACCTAGCTGCTGTGCGCAGATTCCTGAGCGTTGTTATTTGCTGTACAGGAGTCTGCACTATTGGGATCCCTTGGCCATGCGCTGTGAGCGCTTCCTGTCTTCTGACCTCATTTAATGTCGGCCGTTACGGTTAGCGATGGACATGAATACCAGACCCACAGTGTGTTTTCAAAAAATCACACTGCGTGGCTGGGATTCGTGGCCTTGTTCAGTAAATATGTTCGCCGCTCACACATGTCCTTACACGTGCTTCAGACTGGGCGGCCTCAGCTGATCCCTTCTCGCATGCCGCGGCCATGAGGCTGCACAGTCTGAAGAAGGCGGAAGGAGATGAGTTAAGACAGGTGAAGATATGCACTGCTCGTGCCCATCAATCACACCCTCGCAGTCAAAATAAGACAACGAGGAGCATTGTTTCAGGCAGGGCGGACGCACAGGCGCAACAAGCCAACCAATGATGTCAGAAGACGGGAAGCGCTACCAAGGGGGGTGCTGCGTATCATTAGAAACTAAAGTCACACCTCAGGGACAGTGGAATGGTCTCAATGAGACACATTTTGTACGTTTTGAGTTCCACGTGGGCAAGGACAAAAAGTCAGCCACCTTGTACAAATGCAGCAGTACTGCTGTACAAGGTGGCTGTTATACATAGAAACACCTGGGGGTGGGGGGCAGGCTCCCTTCAATTTCAGTTCATGTGCCTGCGTGGCGTTTGCAGGACACGTTGCCAGCTACACAGCAGGGGAACAGCTGGCGGTGCTGAACCCCACTAACACATTGGCTGGTGTTTTTCTCTGTGCAGCTAGCATGTCCGGGCAGAAACTGGCGTTGTTTGATCCCAGGGTCAGCAGGAGGAGGAGAGGAGCAAAGTGTAGGCCGAAGCCTGCACTGGTGGCAGCTTTTGTTCTGTTGTGCCAGCGTGGCTTGTGCTGGACACGTTGCCGACTACACAGCAGGGGAACAGCTGGCGTTGCTGAACCCCACTAACACATTGACTGGTGTTTTTCTCTGTGCAGCTAGCAGTTCCGGGCAAAAACTAGCGGTGTTTGAGCCCAGGGTCAGCAGGAGGAGTAGAGGAGCAGAGTGTAGGCCGAAGCCTAGTTGAACCAATTTCAAAGGTTACCTTTAACCCCCCCCTCAGGTGTTGCAAGGTACAAGAGCCACACCTTGAACAGCATTAATGATGCACAAGTCAAAGGTTGCTCTATTTAATTTTGCTCCTTGCACACGCTGAATAAAACACGTACACTATTTAGCCCAGGGCCGGCGTCAGCACCCGGCACAGCGGGCAAATGCCGGGGCCTTGGGAAGAAAGGGGGGCCCACTAGCAGCTGGGAGAGCAGAGTAGGAGATAACATGCTCTCTCCGCCCACAAAGTCACTGCTGGCTGCGTTCTCTTAACCCCTATGTGCCAGCTCTGACACAAGCATCTTCTCACTCAGTCAGTGCAGCCAGGCAGGCACACATAGGGGTTAAGAGAAGGCAGCCAGTGTGACTGTTTGTGGGCGGAGGGAGCAGTTCTCTGCTCTGGCCCCTGGCTGGCTGCAGACAGTGCTGCTGAGCTGAACTTATCAGGAAGATTCCGGAGGAGCTAGTCCTACCAGAGTGCAAAGGTATCCAGCAATAATTGCAGTTGGTCCTGTGGCTCAGTCTGCTGCTGTCTGTCTCTGCTGCCTAAAAATGTGGGTGATGTCTGGAGGAGCAGCTGGTGGGGTGCAACCTGCAGCCACCCAGCTCTCCCAGAACCCCAGAATACATGCATGCTGCACCAAACCTGCACCAGTGGGGTAGGAAGAAGCTTAACCCCTTCCCATCTGTATGAAGGTTATTGCTAAACCTTAAATATAACAATCTGACCCGCATAAATGGGGTTAACCAGATGCCAGGAGGAAGGGGAGCTGCTGCCATGTGGGCTGTATGTTGGGGCCCCGTGGCCCCAGGCTGGTGACTGGAGGGACTCTGCCCAGTGCTGGCATGTGGGTGATTTCTGCTCCGGAGTCTCAGCTTCTCTCCTCCAGGTCACACTGTGCAGTCACAGCAACATTGGTTGTGTCTGTCCAGGTCCCAGCAGCTGCCACTGCTCCCACCAAGGACATGGCATCACTTAACCCTTCCCCTGCAGCCACCGGCAACAAATCCACATTATTCCTTGATTAAATCAGGTTCCAACCCAATAGAGGAACAGACATTTCCTGCTGCCATTAGGGTCCGGGAGGGGGTGACATTGGCTGCCCTGCTACTCTGTAGTGGGGGGTGACAAGTGTAACATGGGGTAACGATGACGGAGAAATGCACAGGATAATAGTGAGAGCGACAGAGGGCAGTGTATGGTATGGAGCACTCAGGGGGTGGGCTGCAGGATCCCCCCATACTGTACATGACTGCTCGGGACAGGGAGGCGTTTAATGAGCTTCTAATGACAGGGCACTAATTGGGTCATTAGGGTTTGTGGAAACGATTCAGCATCAGGTCCCTCATTAATGCCCGAGCGATGTTACTTTGTAGCACAGATCTGTTAGGGCCGCAAAACCAAACAACGTTGTTTATGTAGAAAAGTCTTTGTTTCATAGAAAAACTCAAAACAGAAAAGATTTTCTGATACAACAACGCCCTGCTCACGACACTGCACAGCACCTCTCCTGTATATATACACTGCACAGCACCTTTCCCCCTGTATATATACACTGCACAGCACCTTTCCTCCTGTATGTATACATTGCACAGCACCTCTCCTGTATATATACACTGCACAGCACCTTTCCTCCTGTATATATACACTGCACAGTACCACTCCTCCTGTCCTGTATATATACACTGCAGAATTTACAATAGCTGTCACTCATGTAAGAAGTGAAATCTGGCATTGTACTATACATTTCTCTGCCGTATCTGTGCATCATAAATCGGGTATGTGTTAAAGGGGGGGGGCCCACTGAGACTCTTTCGCCCGGGGCCCTCAAAAACCTGGAGCCGGCCCTGATTTAGCCCATTATACTCTCAAACAGTAGTGGAGGCGTGACTACTAGTCTTTTTAAGGAGATGCAGCACAGGTGTCAAAATTTACACCTAGCTGCTGTGCGCAGATTCCTGAGCATTGTTATTTGCTGTACAGGAGTCTGCACTAGTGGGATCCCTTGGCCATGCGCTGTGAGCGCTTCCTGTCTTCTGACCTCATTTAATGTCGGCCGTTACGGTTAGCGATGGACATGAATCCCAGACCCACAGTGTGTTTTCAAAAAATCACACTGCGTGGCTGGGATTCGTGGCCTTGTTCAGTAAATATGTTCGCCGCTCACACATGTCCTTACACCTGCTTCAGACTGGGCGGCCTCAGCTGATCCCTTATCGCATGCCGCGGCCATGAGGCCGCACAGTCAGAAGAAGGCGGAAGGAGGGGAGTGAAGACAGGGGAACATATGCACTGCTCGTGCCCATCAATCACACCCTCGCAGTCAAAATATATGAGACAATGGGGGGCGTTGTGTCGGGCAGGGGGGACGCACAGGCACAGCCAGCCAACCAATGATGTCAGGAGACGGGCAGCGCTAACAATGGGGGTGCTGCGTGTCATTAAAAAGGAAAGTCACACCTCAGGGACATTGTAATGGTCTGTAATGAGACACATTTTGTACTTGTTGAGTTCCACGTGTGCAAGGAGAAAAAGTCAGCCACCTTGTACAAATGCAGCAGTACTGCTGTACAAGGTGGCTGTTATACATAGAAACACCTGGGGGGGTGGGGGGCAGGCTCCCTTCAATTTCAGTTCATGTGCCTGCGTGGCGTTTGCAGGACACGTTGCCAGCTACACAGCAGGGGAACAGCTGGTGGTGCTGAACCCTACTAACACATTGGCTGGTGTTTTTCTCTGTGCAGCTAGCATGTCCGGGCAGAAACTGGCGTTGTTTGAGCCCAGGGTCAGCAGGAGGAGGAGAGGAGCAAAGTGTAGGCCGAAGCCTGCACTGGTGGCAGCTTTTGTTCAGTTGTGCCAGCGTGGCTTGTGCTGGACACGATGCCGACTACACAGCAGGGGAACAGCTGGCGGTGCTGAACCCCACTAACACATTGACTGGTGTTTTTCTCTGTGCAGCTAGCATGTCCGGGCAGAAACTGGTGGTGTTTGAGCCCGGGGTCAGCAGGAGGAGGAGAGGAGCAGAGTGTAGGCCGAAGCCTGCACTGGTGGCAGCTTTTGGTCGGTTGTGCCAGCGTGGCTTGTGCTGGACACGATGCCAACTACACAGCAGGGGAACAGCTGGCGGTGCTGAACCCCACGAACACATTGACTGGTGTTTTTCTCTGTGCAGCTAGCAGTTCCGGGCAGAAACTAGCGGTGTTTGAGCCCAGGGTCAGCAGGAGGAGTAGAGGAGCAGAGTGTAGGCCGAAGCCTAGTTGAACCAATTTCAAAGGTTACCTTTAACCCCCCCCTCAGGTGTTGCAAGGTACAAGAGCCACACCTTGAACAGCATTAATGATGCACAAGTCAAAGGTTGCTCTATTTAATTTTGCTCCTTGCACACGCTGAATTAAACACGTACACTATTTAGCCCATTATACTGTCAAACAGTAGTGGAGGCGTGACTAGTCTACTAGTCTTTTTAAGGAGACGCAGCACAGGTGTACAAATTGACACCTAGGTGCTGTGCGCAGATTCCTTACCGTTGTTATTTGCAGTACAGGAAACTGCGCTCTTGTGCTATCCCTTGGCAATACCCTGTTAGTGCAGGCCGTCTCATGACCTCATTTCATGTTGGCCGGTGCGGTTAACGATGGCCATAAATCCCAGACCCACAGTGGCTTTTCCTAAAGTCACACTGCGGTGCTGGGATTCGTGGCCTTGTGCAGTAAATATGTTCGCCGCTCACACATGTCCTTACACCTGCTTCAGACTGGGCGGCCTCAGCTGATCCCTTATCGCATGCCGCGGCCATGAGGCCGCACAGTCAGAAGAAGGCGGAAGGAGGGGAGTGAAGACAGGGGAACATATGCACTGCTCGTGCCCATCAATCACACCCTCGCAGTCAAAATATATGAGACAACGGGGGGCGTTGTGTCGGGCAGGGGGGACGCACAGGCACAGCCAGCCAACCAATGATGTCAGGAGACGGGCAGCGCTAACAATGGGGGTGCTGCGTGTCATTAAAAAGGAAAGTCACACCTCAGGGACATTGTAATGGTCTGTAATGAGACACATTTTGTACTTGTTGAGTTCCACGTGTGCAAGGAGAAAAAGTCAGCCACCTTGTACAAATGCAGCAGTACTGCTGTACAAGGTGGCTGTTATACATAGAAACACCTGGGGGGGTGGGGGGCAGGCTCCCTTCAATTTCAGTTCATGTGCCTGCGTGGCGTTTGCAGGACACGTTGCCAGCTACACAGCAGGGGAACAGCTGGCGGTGCTGAACCCCACTAACACATTGGCTGGTGTTTTTCTCTGTGCAGCTAGCATGTCCGGGCAGAAACTGGCGTTGTTTGAGCCCAGGGTCAGCAGGAGGAGGAGAGGAGCAAAGTGTAGGCCGAAGCCTGCACTGGTGGCAGCTTTTGGTCAGTTGTGCCAGCGTGGCTTGTGCTGGACACGATGCCGACTACACAGCAGGGGAACAGCTGGCGGTGCTGAACCCCACTAACACATTGGCTGGTGTTTTTCTCTGTGCAGCTAGCATGTCCGGGCAGAAACTGGCGTTGTTTGAGCCCAGGGTCAGCAGGAGGAGGAGAGGAGCAAAGTGTAGGCCGAAGCCTGCACTGGTGGCAGCTTTTGGTCAGTTGTGCCAGCGTGGCTTGTGCTGGACACGATGCCGACTACACAGCAGGGGAACAGCTGGCGGTGCTGAACCCCACTAACACATTGGCTGGTGTTTTTCTCTGTGCAGCTAGCATGTCCGGGCAGAAACTGGCGTTGTTTGAGCCCAGGGTCAGCAGGAGGAGTAGAGGAGCAGAGTGTAGGCCGAAGCCTAGTTGAACCAATTTCAAAGGTTACCTTTAACCCCCCCCTCAGGTGTTGCAAGGTACAAGAGCCACACCTTGAACAGCATTAATGATGCACAAGTCAAAGGTTGCTCTATTTAATTTTGCTCCTTGCACACGCTGGATAAAACACGTACACTATTTAGCCCATTATACTGTCAAACAGTAGTGGAGGCGTGACTACTAGTCTTTTTAAGGAGATGCAGCACAGGTGTCAAAATTTACACCTAGCTGCTGTGCGCAGATTCCTGAGCGTTGTTATTTGCTGTACAGGAGTCTGCGCTAGTGGGATCCCTTGGCCATGCGCTGTGAGCGCTTCCTGTCTTCTGACCTCATTTAATGTCGGCCGTTATGGTTAGCGATGGACATGAATCCCAGACCCACAGTGTGTTTTCAAAAAATCACACTGCGTGGCTGGGATTCGTGGCCTTGTTCAGTAAATATGTTTGACGCTCACACATGTCCTTACACCTGCTTCAGACTGGGCGGCCTCATCTGATCCCTTATCGCCTGCCGCGGCCATGAGGACACCCAGTCTGAAGAAGGCGGAAGGAGATGAGTGAACACAGGCAAACATATGCACTGCACATGCCCATCAATCACACCCTCGCTGTTCAAAAAAATAAGACACCGAGGGGCGTTGTTTCGAGCAGGGCAGACGCACAGGCGCAGCCAGCTAACCAATGATGTCAAAAGACGGGCAGCGCTAACAAGGGTGGTGCTGCGTATCATTAGAAAGGAAACTCACACCTCAGGGACAGTGGAATGGTCTCAATGAGACACATTTTGTACGTGTTGAGTTCCACGTGGGCAAGGAGAAAAAGTCAGCCACCTTGTACAAATGCAGCAGTACTGCTGTACAAGGTGGCTGTTTTACATAGAAACACCTGGGGGTGGGGGGCAGGCTCCCTTCAATTTCAGTTCATGTGCCTGCGTGGCGTTTGCAGGTCACGTTGCAAGCTACACAGCAGGGGAACAGCTGCCGGTGCTGAACCCCACTGACACATTGACTGGTGTTTTTCTCTGTGCAGCTCGCATGTCCGGGAAAAAACTGGCGGTGTTAGAGCCCAGGGTCAGCAGGAGGAGGAGAGGAGCAATGTGTAGGCCGAAGCCTGCACTGGTGGCAGCTTTTGGTCAGTTGTGCCAGCGTGGCTTGTGCTGGACACGATGCCGGCTACACAGCGGGGGAACAGCTGGCGGTGCTGAACCCCACTAACACATTGGCTGGTGTTTTTGTCTGTGCAGCTAGCACTTCCGGGCAGAAACTGGCGGTGTTTGAGCCCAGGGTCAGCAGGAGGAGGAGAGGAGCAGAGTGTAGGCCGAAGCCTGCACTGGTGGCAGCTTTTGGTCAGTTGTGCCAGCGTGGCTTGTGCTGGACACGATGCCGACTACACAGCAGGGGAACAGCTGGCGGTGCTGAACCTCACTAACACATTGACTGGGGTTTTTCTCTGTGCAGCTAGCAGTTCCGGGCAAAAACTAGCGGTGTTTGAGCCCAGGGTCAGCAGGAGAGGAGCAGAGTGTAGGCCGAAGCCTAGTTGAACCAATTTCAAAGGTTACCTTTAACCCCCCTCAGGTGTTGCAAGGTACAAGAGCCACACCTTGTGCAGCATTAATGCTGCACAAGTAAAAGGTTGCTCTATTTGTTTTGCTCCTTGCACACGCTGACTAAAACACGTACACTATTTAGCCCATTATACTGTCAAACAGTTGTGGAGGCGTGACTTGTCTTTTTAAGGAGACGCAGCACAGGTGTCAAAATTTGCACCTAGGTACTGGGCGCAGATTCCTGAGCGTTGTTATTTGCTGTACAGGAGTCTGCGCTATTGTGATCCCTTGGCCATGCGCTGTGAGCGCTTCCTGTCTTCTGACCTCATTTCATTTCGGCCGTTGCGGTTAGCGATGGACATGAATCCCAGACCCACAGTGTGTTTTCAAAAAATCACACTGCGTCGCTGTGATTCGTGGCCTTGTGCAGTAAATAGGTTTGCCGCTTACACATGTCCTTACACCTGCTCCAGACTGGGCGGCCTCAGCTGATCCCTTATCGCCTACCACGGCCAGGAGGCCGCACAGTCTGAAGAAGGCGGAAGGAGATGAGTTAAGACAGGCGAACATATGCACTGCTCGTGCCCATAAACCCCACCCTCGCTGACAAAATAAATATGACAACGAGGGGCGTTGTTTCTAGCAGGGCGGATGCACAGGCGCAGCCAGCTAACCATGATGACAAAAGACGGGAAACGCTACCAAGGGGGGTGCTGCGTATCATTAGAAAGGAAAGTCACACCTCAGGGACAGTGGAATGGTCTCAATGAGACACATTTTGTACGTGTTGAGTTCCACGTGGGCAAGGAGAAAAAGTCAGCCACCTTGTACAAATGCAGCAGTACTGCTGTACTAGGTGGCTGTTATACATAGAAACACCTGGGGGAGTGGGGCCAGGTTCCCTTTAATTTCAGTTCATGTGCCTGCGTGGCGTTTGCAGGTCACGTTGCCGGCTACACAGCAGGGGAACAGCTGGCGTTGCTGAACCCCAGTAACACATTGGCTGGTGTTTTTCTCTGTGCAGCTAGCACTTCCGGGCAAAAACTAGCGGTGTTTGAGCCCAGGGTCAGCAGGAGGAGGAGAGGAGCAGAGTGTAGGCCGAAGCCTGCACTGGTGGCAGCTTTTGTTCTGTTGTGCCAGCGTGGCTTGTGCTGGACACGTTGCCGACTACACAGCAGGGGAACAGCTGGCGGTGCTGAACCCCACTGACACATCACCTAGTGTTTTTTCTGTGTAGACAACACTTCCAGGTGGCAACTGACAGTGTTGAAACCCAGGGAATCAAAGAGGAGCAGAGTGTAGGCCGAAGCCTGCAGTGGAGCAAGTTGAAAGGGAACCTTTAACACCCCCCGCCCCCCCCCAGGCATTTGTTGCTGAAAGAGCCATCTTGTACAGCAGTAATACTGCACATGGAAAATGGTGGCTCCGAAAATTATGCTCCTTGCAAACGCTGAAGTACACACTCATATAATGTGTCCCCTCACACCGTCAAACCATCCCGGAAGTGGGACTTTCCTTTGTAATGTGACACAGCACAGCCGTCATTCCAACCCCCTTGGTGCCGGGCGCCACCTCCTCAACGTTGTTTGGTTCTGTCACGGAGCCCGCGCTGTAATGTTATCCCTTGGCCATGCACAGTTAGCGGTGCCCATCTTCTGACATCATGTAGGTGTCAGGCTGGCAGTGCCTGTGCGTCCAAGCTGCCCGAGATCCAACCTTGCAGTGTCATCTAATGTAGTCCCACTGCGGGCCAGGGATCCATGGGCATGCGCAGTGCATATCATCGCCTCTCACTCACCTCCTTCCTGCTTCTTCAGACTGTGCGGCGTCACGGCCGTGGCATGCTATTAGGGATCAGCTGACGCCGCCTAGTCTGAAGAAGCGTGAAGAAGGGGAGTGAGAGGCTAGTATATGCACTGCGCATGGCCATGGATACCAGGCCCACTGTGGGATCACATTAGACGACACTGCGAGGTGTGATTTCGGGCAGCGTGGACGCACAGGCGCAGCCAGGACGACAACAAATGATGTCAGAGGACGGGCAGCGCAAACTGTGCATGGCCAAGGGATAACATAACAGCGCAGGGTCCATGACGGAATCAAACAACGCTAAGGAGGCAGCGCACGGTGCCAAGGGGGTAGCAATGACGGCTGTGCTGCGTCACATTACAAAGGAAAGTCCCACCTCCGGGACGGTTGGACGGTGTGAGGGGACACATTACATGAGTGTGTAGTTCAGCGTTTGCAAGGAGCATAATTTCAAGAGCGACCTTTCCCTTGTGCAGTATTAGTGCTGCACATGGTGGCTCTTTCAGTAACAAACGCCTAGGGGGGGGGGGGGACAGGTCCCCTTACATTTTAGTTGTGCCAGCGTGGCGGTCGCATGACACGTTGCCGGATACACAGCTGGGGATCAGCTGACGTTACTGAACCCCAATAACAGAGGAGCGACTGTTGACTGTGCACACAGCACTTCCAGGCACCAACTGGCGGTGTTAGAGCCCAGGGACAGCAGGAGGAGCAGATTGGAGGTATTGCCGCACACACAGCTGGGGATCAGCTGACGTTACTGAACCCCAATAACAGAGGAGCGACTGTTGACTGTGCACACAGCACTTCCAGGCACCAACTGGCGGTGTTAGAGCCCAGGGACAGCAGGAGGAGCAGATTGGAGGTATTGCCGCACACACAGCTGGGGATCAGCTGACGTTACTGAACCCCAATAACAGAGGAGCGACTGTTGACTGTGCACACAGCACTTCCAGGCACCAACTGGCGGTGTTAGAGCCCAGGGACAGCAGGAGGAGCAGAGGAACAGAGTGTAGGCCGAAGCCTGATTGGAGCAAGTTGAAAGGAAACCTTTAACCCCCCCCCCCAAGACGTTTGTAGCTGAAAGAGCCATCTTGTGCAGCACTAAGGATGCAAAAGGAAAAGGTTGCTCTTTTAATTATGCTCCTTGCAAACACCGAAGTAAACACTAAAAATGTGTCCCTTTATACCGTTAAACCGTTCCGGAGGTGCGAATTTCCCTCGTAATGGGACACAGCACAGCTGTCATTCCTATCCCCTTGATGCCGTGCGTTGCCTCCTCAGCATTGTTTTAAGCTGTCACGGAGCCTGCGCTGTTCTGTTAGCCCTTGGCCATGCCCAATTAGCGCTGCCTGTCTTCTGACATAATTTGGTGTCAGGCTGTCAGTGCCTGTGCGTCCACGCTGCTCCAGATCCCACCTCGCAGTCTCGTCTAACGTAATCCCACTGCGGGCCTTGGAACCATGGGCATGCACAGTGCATAACCTCGACTCTCACTCCCCTCCTTCCCTCTTCTTCAGACTGTGCGGTGTCACGGCCGTGGCATGCTAGGGATCAGCTGACGGCGCACAGTCTAAAGAAGGCGGAGGGAAATGAGCGAGAGCCCGAGGGGAAGATATGCACTGCGCATACCCATGGATCCCAGGCCCGCAGTGTGACTCAATCAGAAGACACTGCGAGGCGGGATCTCGGGCAGCGCGGCCGCACAGGCGCAGCCAGCCTGACACCAAATTATGTCAGAAGACAGGCAGCGCAAATAGGGCATGCCCAAGGGATAACAGAACAGCGCAGGCTCCGTGACAGCTTAAAACAACGCTGAGGAGGCAGCGCATGGCACCAAGGGGGTAGGAATGACGGCTGCGCTGCGTCACATTACGAAGGAAAGTCCCAGCTCCGGGACGGTATAACGGTATCAGTGAACACATTTTATAAGTGTTAAGTTCTGCGTGTGCAAAGAGCTAAAAAAAAAGAGCTACCTTTTCCTTGTGCAGCATTACTGCTGCACAAGATGGCTCTTTCAGTAACAAACGACGGGGGGGGGGGGGACAGGTTCCCTTACATTTAGGTTGTTGTGCCAGCGTGGCGGTCGCAGGACACATTGCCGGCTACACAGCTGGGGATCAGCTGACGTTACTGAAACCCAATAACACTGGGTCGTATGTTTTTACTGTGCAGCCTGCACTTCTGAGCCGCAACTGGCGGTGTTGGAGCCCAGGAATAGCAGTTCATGTGGTAGAAAGATGACCACAGCAGGAGACCTGGATGACACCCAATTACTTAATCAGGCAGAGGAGTGGCAAATTCCTGCGAGATCCAGGCCTGGTTCATTTTCAGGAAAGTAAGCCGGTCAACGTTATCGGAGGATAGTCGCATGCGACGGTCTGTTAGTACACCACCTGCGGCACTAAAGACACGTTCCGATAAGACACTAGCCGCAGGGCAAGCCAGCACCTCCAATGCATACTGGCTTAGCTCTGGCCATGTATCCAGCTTAGAGACCCAAAACTTGAACGGGGAAGAGCCGTCTGGGAGTACAGTAAGAGGGCAAGCCATGTAGTCTGTCACCATCTGACGGAACCGTTGCCTCCTGCTGACTGGAGCCGCCGGTGATGGTGTAGACATTTGGGGCGGGCACACAAAAGTGTGCCAGAGTTGTACCATACTGGGCTTGCCTTGGGCAGAGGCACTGCTTCTGCTCCCTCTTTGGGCAGAGCCTCCCCCACTGCCTCGACGCACTGAGCTGCTTTGTAAAGCACTAGCAGCACTCCTCTCAGTTGGACAGGAGAAGATGATGGAATTCACCAGTGTGTCGTAGTACTCCCGCAATTTACGCTCCCGGGTCAACGCAGGGATGAGGTTTTGGACGTTGTCCCGGTAGCGAGGATCGAGGAGGGTGAACACCCAATAATCAGGCATGTTGAGAATGTGGTCGATGCGGCGGTCGTTTCTCAGGCACTGCAGCATGAAATCCACCATGTGCTGCAGAGTGCCAACTGGCCCAGAAACGCTGTCCCCTGCTTGAGACATGATCTCTGCCCGCTTGTCATCACCCCACCCTCGCTGTACACACTGACCACTGGACAATTGTGTCGCTCCCTCCTCTGGACGGAGCTCTTCCTCCTCCATTGACTCCTCCTCATCCTCCTCACAAATTGGCCCCTGCGTACCCCTTTGTGAGGAACCACGTGGCGCTGACTCTCCAGAAGCTGATGGAAAAGGTGACTCCTCATCCTCCACCTCTTCCACCACATCATCCCTTAACCCTTGCAAAGTTTGCTGAAGCAGGCAGATAAGGGGGACAGTCATGCTGACTAGTGCATCATCTGCACTTGCCATCCGCGTGGAATAATCAAAAGGACGCAAAACCTGGCAGACGTCCTTCATAGTGGCCCACTCTGTGGTTGTGAAGTCTGATCGGCGCTGACTGCGACTTCTTTGCGCCTGATGCAGCTGGTACTCCATAACTGCTTGCTGCTGCTCACACAACCGCTCCAACATATGTAACGTGGAATTCCACCGGGTAGGTAGGTCACATATGATGCGGTGTTCCGGAAGGCGGAATCGGCGCTGCAGAGCAGCAATGCGGGATCTGGCCAAGCTGGAACGCCGCAAGTGAGCACACTCTAGGCGGACCTTGTGCAGCAGGGCATCAAGATCCGGATAGTCCCTCAGAAAACTCTGCACAACCAAATTGAGCACATGTGCCAGACATGGGATGTGAGTGAGGTTGCCAAGGGCCAAAGCTGCCACCAGATTTCGGCCATTGTCACACACTACCATGCCTGGCTGGAGATTCGCTGGCAGTAACCACACATCGCTCTCCTGCTTGATGGCATTCCAGAGCTCCTGCGCTGTGTGGCTTCGATGCCCCAATGAAACTAGTTTCAAGACGGCCTGCTGACGTTTGGCCACGGCTGTGCTCATGTCGGTCATAGGTAAACGTTCACGGGTCCATGTGGAGGTGGACTGTGACGGATCCTGCAGAGAGGAATCAGAGGAACTGGTGTAAGAGGAGGAGTCGATGCGTACAGACTGGATTCCTGCAATCCTTGGAGTGGGCAGGACACGTCCTGCGCCACTCGCACGATCTGTACCTGGCTCAACAACATTAACCCAATGGGCAGTGAGGGAAACATATCGCCCCTGTCCATGCTGACTGGTCCACGCATCGGTGGTGAGGTGGACCTTGCTACTGACGGCGTTCAGTAGCGCATGTTTTATGTTTGCCTCAACATGCCTGTGCAGGGCAGGGACAGCCTGCCTGCTGAAGTAAAAGCGGCTGGGCACCTTGTACTGTGGGACTGCCAATGCCATCAAGTCACGGAAGCTGTCAGTCTCCACCAGCCTGAACGAGAGCATTTCCAGGGACAACAGTTTGGCAATGCCTGCATTCAGAGCCTGTGCTCGGGGGTGGTTGGCCGAGAATGCCCGCCTTTTCTCCCATGCCTGGACTACCGATGGCTGTAGAGTAGACTGGGAGTGTGAGGATGACTGGGAAGATGGTGCTGTGGGTGGAATTACACAAGGTCTCTGGACAACAGTGGAGGAAGAGGCAACACGAGATGAAGAGGTGGTAGCTGCCGCTGTTGGTTGGCCTACGTCTTCACTGTGTTTCTGTAACTCCACCGCGTGCCTGTTCCGCACATGTTTCCACATATTTGTGGTATTGAGGTTGCTGACACTTTTACCTCTTTTTACTTTCTGATGACACAGCTTGCATTTGACAAAACAAATGTCATCTGCAACTGTGTCAAAAAAGGACCAGGCACTGCAAGTCTTGGGAGCGCCCTTTTTGGCTTTGGAAAGAGACAGGCTCCTAACAGGTGCCAAAGTGGAGGCTACAGGCTCCGCAGTCTTCCCCCTCCCTCTCCCTCTTTGGCCCGTAAGGGGAAGCTCTTCCTCAGAGCTGCTCCCACCACCTTCCTGTTCCTCACGCCACGATGGGTCAAGGACCTCATCATCTCCACTACCCTCTGCCACCAACTGCTCCTCCTGGGTAGTCTCGGCAGCACAGTACGCATCAGAAAGCGGCACCTGAGTTTCATCATCAGATGCGTACTGCGCTGTGGTCACCGGAGGCACTGGCCCACCTGCCTCTTCAGAGTCAGAGAGATAAAGCTTTTGGGCATCACTGCACACTGCCTCTTCTTCCATTTCTCCAATGCTGCTTGGCTGGCCCCCTGTTTCCAAGCCAAGAGATTCAGAGAACAGAAGTAGAGACGGCTCCTGTCCTGGGCTCTCTGACTGCCTGGCCAATTTGGCAGGTGGTGAAGAGACAGATGGCTGCTCTCCAGTGCTCTGTGCCTGAGAGGATGTGGCACTAACTGAAGTCGATGCCGAGGCGTTAGCTGCCATCCACCCGACAACGGCTTCAATTTGGTCTTCACGTAGCAGCGGTGCACGGCGCTCTCCGACAAAGCTGCGCATGAAGGACTGTTCCCTGCTGAAACTGAGTGACGACGAGTCACCGGCGCCCGCAGCAGGCACAGAATCACCACGTCCTCTCCCTGCTCCTCTCCCTGCTCCGCGCCCACGCCCACGTGCCTTACTCCCTGCCCTCTTCATCTTGGTTGACAGATAAAGATAAGCAGAAAAGTACTAAGGCCTTAGTGTGCTTATTCCTGAAATGCTCCTCCTAACAGGTGTAAGAAACACTAATGTTGTAAATTGTGGACTAAACTTTATTATTTTTCAAATGTGGCCTACACAAGTGTTAAGTTGTGTTTGGTGAACTTAACTTTTTTTTGGTGCAGATCGGGCTACAGAGCTAGTTTAAATCACACGGAGACCGTGTAGACAGCCGTAAACGGCGCTGCAAGGCCAAAAAACCCTCCTCTCGGTTATCCTATATAGTGTTTTTCCACTATTTAGCTGGATACGAGTGGAAAGACACTAATAGGAATTTTTTTTTTCAAATTTTAAACAGGCTGCACTATTAGAAAAAAAGTAAAATTTTTCTCAAGGTATGAGGCAGTAACGAACCCTGAGCTGAATTCAACCGGCTATGGCTGCACACAGACTACAGGGCGAGCTGGGCTCACACGGAGACCGTGCAGACAGCCGTAAACGGCGCTGCAAGGCCAAAAAAACCTCCTCTAGGTTATCCTATATAGTGTTTTTCCACTATTTAGCTGGATACGAGTGGAAAGACACTAATAGGAATTTTTTTTTTCAAATTTTAAACAGGCTGCACTATTTGAAAAAAAGGAAATTGTTTTTCAAGGTATGAGGCAGTAACGCACCCTGAGCTGAATCCAACCGGCTATGGCTGCACACAGACTACAGGGCGAGCTGCGCTCACACAGAGACCGTGCAGACAGCCGTAAACGGCGCTGCAAGGCCAAAAAACCCTCCTCTAGGTTATCCTATATAGTGTTTTTCCACTATTTAGCTGGATACGAGTGGAAAGACACTAATAGGAATTTTTGTTTTTCAAATTTTAAACAGGCTGCACTATTTGAAAAAAAGTAAAATTTTTCTCAAGGTATGAGCCAGTAACGAACCCTGAGCTGAATCCAACCGGCTATGGCTGCACACAGACTACAGGGCGAGCTGGGCTCACACGGAGACCGTGCAGACAGCCGTAAACGGCGCTGCAAGGCCAAAAAACCCTCCTCTAGGTTATCCTATATAGTGTTTTTCCACTATTTAGCTGGATACGAGTGGAAAGACACTAATAGGAATTTTTTTTTTTCAAATTTTAAACAGGCTGCACTATTTGAAAAAAAGTAAAATTTTTCTCAAGGTATGAGCCAGTAACGAACCCTGAGCTGAATCCAACCGGCTATGGCTGCACACAGACTACAGGGCGAGCTGGGCTCACACGGAGACCGTGCAGACAGCCGTAAACGGCGCTGCAAGGCCCAAAAACCCCCCTCTAGGTTATCCTATGTAGTGTTTTTCCACAATAGAGCTGGAGACTGGTGGAAAAACACTAATAGGAAATTTGAGAAAAAATGTGCAGCAGGCTGCACTAAGAGCAAAAAAGGACAACTGTGTGAGGCAGTGTG
Source organism: Ranitomeya imitator (assembly GCF_032444005.1). Lineage (NCBI taxonomy): Eukaryota > Metazoa > Chordata > Amphibia > Anura > Dendrobatidae > Ranitomeya > Ranitomeya imitator. Next base: position 725,686,732 of record NC_091284.1, on the reverse strand, counting down.
AACCCCCCCTGAGCTGAATACAACCGGGTATATGGCTGCACACAGAGACCTTGCAGAATGCTGTTAAAACAGCGCTGCAAGGCAAGAGCAAGGTGAACAGTGAAGAACACACAGCGTTTTGCTAAATTAGCCTTTGGAAAGGAAAATAAAGCAATTAGCTAGCTCGACTGGCCCTCAGTTAGAACACAGCGTCCTGTCCCTAACTGAAATCACAGCAGAGTGACCGCAAAATGGCGGCAGCGTTTTTTATAGTGCAGAGTGACATCATTTCAGCAGCCAATCCAAGCCTTGCCAGTACTTACATGCCCACCATGCTAAACAGGATGTGCCCACACTTCCAATCATTCCTCATTGGCTGCTGCGTTCAGTTTGAATTCTGGGAACTTCCGATTCCGGTATCCGATACGCGGGAAGTATCGGAATTCGGTATCGGAATTCCGATACCGCAAATATCGGCCGATACCCGATACTTGCGGTATCGGAATGCTCAACACTAGTCTTGTGTATTATTTCTGGGGATTCCCCACTTCCAAAGGCTGCTCCGACTGAGTGTGATCCCGACATTTCCTGGCGCCCAAACAGGGAGCCGAGGTCTGTGTATTCCTTCAAGAACACCGGCAGAATACGAACGAAAAGAGAATCTGGGATAATGGACGGCAGATGAACAAAAACCTGGCCAGGTAAGAGACACTGTTAGATCTCTTATATCTGCCCTGCACTGTCCGTAAGATTTTCTGTGTCGTGTTCTTTAGCGGGTAGTTCTAGTAGAGGAGGATACCTATAGCTCGGGTTCTTGAACTATTTAGGAATTGATCACCTCACGGAGTACGGCATTGAATGAGAGTGAATGTGAATAGAAGGTGTGTGGAAGTTGGGAATAGCCCTATAAGCCGCCCAGGGGGTTGAAACAGAAGAAGTGACTGTCCCACTGGGCAACGTGGTTGCGTCCTTTCGGGGAGACCTCCGCGCCTATGTTCAATCTCTGATCCTGTCTTTGACAAAAACCTGGTGACGGATAAGTGTATGATAGTATGAGCCCAGGACAGATAAATTAGCCTGGGACAAGAATACGTTGTATGTGATAGTATAAGCCCAGGACAGATAAATTAGCCTGGGACAAGATACGTTGTATGTTCTTTTTCTTTTTCTGTCTGGTTGCATTTGTGTTGTTTGCTATAGGTGTAGGAATCAGGATTTTCTTACATCAACACAGTTTAAACATCCTAGCTCCTTAGGAAGAAGGTAACAAGGTATTCTCATACCCAAACGCCACCTAGGGCAAGAAAAAGACATCCTAGCTCCTTAGGAAGAAGGTAACGAGGTATTCTCATACCCAAACGCCACCTAGGGCAAGAAAGCTTAGGATAAGAAAATGGGGAATAAGCAAACAAAGTCGGAACCAGAAGAATTAGATATCTATACTATCATAAAGGAGAGAAGTGGTGAAGATGCCACTAAGGGGCTGAAAAAGATTTTTAGTAAGTTTGGAGTTACTAGGGCAGAAGCTTTTAGTAGAAAACTATGGGAAGGAATTCAGGAAAGGAAAAAAGGCATAATCAGAGACAAGAAATGGATAGATCAGATCCAAGCATTGATTGATGTCTCTAGGGTAGCAGAAAATGAGGGATGGACATATAATCAACAGAGTAAAAAGTGGTGTATTAGACCCACAGGTTGTGGAGAAAAACAAAATGTGGAATCTAAAAATACCCCACCCCCATACCTTAACCCACATGCCCCATCTTTTCTCCAAACACCACCTCAAAGTTTAGCCGGACCAGGAGGATGGGTATGTCCGCACTGTGGACAACAAAATCCAGACTGGAGAAATGATTGCCTAGCCTGTGGTACACCTAGACATGGCGCTGTACTTGCCCCTGTTAGGGTAGTACCAAGACCCTTTAGGGAACCTGGTGCTGACGGAGTAATGGGAACTAGATATCACCAAACTCGACAATATTTCCCTTGGTCCCCCGCTGAAGGCATGTCTCTCTTGCATAACGCACCAGATCCCACCCAGTGTCCAGTTAGATTTGCACAATATATACAGCAAATTATGCAGACTCACGCTGGAGTTTGGGCAGATGGAGAAGAATTATGTAGAATGAAAATGACTCCTGGACTCTTCCAGGAGCTATTAGCAAATCTACAGGTACATAGGCCCCAAGCAGGAGATGGTGCCTTACAAACGATAGAATCAGGTACACAATTTGTAGATCACTTAATGGTTTTCATGAGGGAGAGACAGAGGCAGAGAGGAGGAACAACGGGAGTGGTGGCTCAGAAATCTGGACAATCAGTAGACGAATATTATCTAAGTGTAGAAAATAATTTCAGAGATGAAGGCATGGATCTAACCGCTCCAGGAATGATGAGGTTAGTTACAAAAACCTTTATAGATGGATTGTCTCCAAAAGTGAAGGAAAAGCTTAAGGCCACAACCCCTGATTGGAGAACCTTGGAAGACCCACACCTGGCTAGACAGAAAGCTGTAGGGATAGAAATGGACTTAAGAGAAAATTCTAAGCCAGTAAGAATTGCACAGGCTAATACTGGCTCTGCTAATCAAAAGTTTACTTGTCATTACTGTAAGAAGCCAGGACATTTCCAAAGGGAATGTAGGAAGAGAAAAGCAGATATAGATTCAGGAACCTTTGTACCCAAAAATAGGATAAATAACCCAGTGCCTGATCAAACAGACAGCTCAGAATGACTGAAAGTTATGCAGGTCTCTCTTCCTTCTAGAAGACCAATAATACAAGTTGAAGTTGAGGGTAAAAATGTACCTTTTCTGATAGATACGGGAGCAACATCCTCCATTTTAAATTAGGACTTTTTACCATATCCTGACAATATATCCTCAAAGGTTACATATGCAGAAGGGTATGATGGTAAAATTCAGGCGTTGCCCTTTACAAAACCTTTAAATGTGAGCTTTGGCCCTAAAACTTTTGTATCCAAATTTTTATTTGCTAAAGGTGCACCTACCTGCTTGTTGGGTACTGATGTCTTAAGTAAAATGCATGCAAACATCCATTTTAGAGAAGATGGCACAGTTATGCTGACCATCCCTGAAGATGCGGAAACTCTGGAACCATATGTTAGAATACAGGCAATGGAGGATTTTCCCGAAATTTACACTCAACAAGCAAAAATTGACTTGTCTCGGGTTCCTGACAGCCTATGGGCAAAAGGAGACACTGATGTAGGATTTTTATCAGTAGCTCCTATACTGTTAGAAACTGCCCCGGGAACCGTATTACCTCAGCTTAGGCAATACCCCATCAGCGCCCAGCAAGAACAGGCGATTTCTCAACAAATTCAGGATTATGTGTTACAAGGTGTTTTGGTAGAAATCAGGTCACCCGCCAATACACCCTTATATCCTGTTAAAAAGAAAGTGTCCTCCAAAGAAACTATGGTGAAATATCGCATGGTGCACGACTAACGGGAAATCAATAAGGTTTTGGCACCGGTCACCCCTGTGGTACCGAATCCTCATACCTTACTGTCTCAAATTCCCAGCACTGCTGCATATTTTACGGTAATTGACTTATCAAACGCATTTTTTTCTGTGCCACTACATAAGAACTGTTGGCATTTGTTTGCCTTTACATTCAAGGGTAAACAATTAGCATGGACAAGATTGCCACAAGGTATGGTACACTCACCAACTTTGTACTCTGAAGCAATGCAGACCGTGCTAAAAAATTTCATCCCAGAACCAGGAGTAGTCATTCTACAGTATGTAGATGACTTACTTATTTGTTGCCCTGATGAGCAGACGGCAGTTACCTCAACTGTTAATTTCTTAATTTTCCTAGCGCAAGAAGGCTGTAAAGTAAATAGACAGAAACTCCAGGCTTGTCAACAGTCGTGTTTTTAGGTCACTGCATATCACAGGGCATCAGACACCTCACACCTCAACGTACGGAAGCCATACGTAACATGCTTGAACCCAGGAATCACAAACAGCTGCGTGCTTTCCTAGGTATTGTTTCACACTGTAGACAGTGGATCATACATGCAAGTCAACTCATGCAGCCTTTATATGACTGTATTGCCAACACACCATATTCACTCAGTGAAGAGGCTAAACAGTCATTTTCCTCTTTGAAAACAGCACTGGTATCAGCTCCGGCTTTGGGACTCCCAGACTACACTAAACCTTTTCAATTGATGGCAGCTGAGATATCCTCACATGCTACAGGGGTGCTCACACAAAAACATGGAAACAAACAGAGACCTGTGGCATACATATCAGCTCATCTGGACCCTGTAGCTAGAGCCGCACCTTCTTGTGTAAGAGTAGTAGCCGCAATTTCACTGTTATTAGATAAAGCTTCTGAGATTGTTCTTGATCACCCACTTCTAGTTCAGACCACTCATGATGTACATGGCATTCTTAACCAGGTCCAACCTAAACATATTTCAATGGCCAGACACCTCCGTCTCCAATGTTCCCTACTACTGCCGCCCAACATTTCCTTTGCCAGGATTCAGACTCTTAATCTCGCGTCTTTGCTCCCTTTAGAGTCTGAGTGGGGTACCATACCTGAGGAAACTGCACTCTCCAACTCCTTTGAAACTGCACTCTCCAACTCCTTTGACCCATCAAAGTCAATGCATGATTGTGTACAATTAATGGAATAAGAGACTCAGGGCTTATGTAATGTACGTGACAAGCCACTCTGTAATGCTACATTTGAACTTTTCATAGATGGCAGTAGATATGCAGATATGAATGGACAATTTCATACAGGTTATGCGGTAGTAACTCAGCATGAAGTGCTGAAAGCAGAACCTCTCCCTGCTAATCAGTCTGCACAAGAAGCAGAACTTACGGCATTAGTTGAAGCTCTAAAAATAGCCAAAGATCAGACAGCAAACATATACACTGATTCTAGATATGCACATGGCATTATTTTCGATTTTGGCGTAATATGGAGAGCCAGAGGTTATATGACTGCTTCAGGCCAACCTGTTAAACATGCCTCCCTCATTAGACAGATTCTGGAGGCAGCACAAGCAGCAAATTTGGGTTGTTATTTTCCACAACAACTGATGTTGAATACTGAGACTTTAACTGCTTATGTACAAGAATTACAAAAACGTTTAACTAAAGTGCATTCGCAAGTTTTTGCTTCCCTTCCAGATCCAGAAAATCTCGAAGGAGGCCACAAGTTGGAACCTGGTGATCAAGTCTACGTGAAAAGACACACCAGAAAGACTCTGGAACCGAGATTTGACGGACCTTTCCAAGTCCTGTTAACAACTCCAACAGCAGTCAAGCTTGAAGGAAAGGCATCATGGATACATGCAAGCCATTGCAAAAAAGCAGTATAAGACTCATGATATTGATGTTAATAATGTTAACCTCAACGGAGGCATGGGAAAGACTGAATTCTCTAGCCCCTTTGAACAATAGATTCGTACAACATCATAGAAAATTAGTGCATGACTTGTTAAATAATACGCAACCCCTGGCAGATTGTTGGATCTGTACCCATTCACCAGTATCAGCCACAAGTATACCTTTTCTAGCAGTTCCCGTGTCAGCTGAAGAAATATTCGCTTGGCCTAATTGTTCAGACAACCTGGCCAACAACCAACCTGGCAATACTAGACTATGGAATACTACAATCGCCATACCAATTGTGGGATGGGTAGAATTTCCTTGGTGGCAGGGCAATCTTACAGGAAAAATAGACAACTTACAATATTTAGCATTCAAGGGAGGAAAATGGGTACCTAGGAATAAGACTGGATTAACTGATTTAGGACAGGTCCCCACTGAAAATCTACAGCTCAGTTTCAGTACAACCACCCCTTCCTCTGATGCTTTCAAACCTACAGTATTGGAAAGATACATACATAATAGAAAATGGGAACATTCTGAGTTGTTCCCCCAAGGTGATGCAAACAGTTGTACAAGTAAGCCGGGGAACCTGGTTTGTAATGAATCCAATGAGTATGTCAACGGAATGCATGTATGTGGGAATCCCGCAGCCGGGTACTGTAGCCCCTTGGGACAAAAACCCTCTTGGTGTATGCTTCAGAATGTATCTAGTTTTGTGGATTTGGCTCACAGATTGGTATTGCAGCACTCAGCTTTGTGGGATCTGCCTGAGGGTACATTTTGGATATGCGGAGAAGGAGCATATAAATGGCTTCCCGTAGGTATAAAGGGTACTTGTACATTAGGACGCCTAACCCCGGCTACTTTCATAATTTCAAATAAACAAGTGAATATGCAAGCCGTGCCCAAGCACACACTGTATAAAAGAGCTGCAGATAACTCACCACGTCCCTCGGGGAGGCCGCATATAGTACAAATGGGAATTCCCAACAAAATTGCTAGTACCATTTTTATTTATCCTATGTTAACACAAATGTGGGATAAATTAGTTAGAGCCACGGATTATCTAGATGATCAGATTTGGGATATATTGGACATATTAAATACTAGTATAGCTGTACAGAATCAGCGTATAATAGTCACTAACCAACATACCCTGGTATTGGATTACCTAACTGCCTCACAAGGGGGTATGTGTCAAATCATCGGACCCACCTGCTGTCATTATATAGACCCGAATAGTACTATGAGTATGAGATTTAAATTAAAAGACGTACAACGACTCAGGGATCAGTATGACAAAGACAATGACCAAAATAAGGATAGCTGGTGGTCAGATACCTTTTCTTTTCTTAACCCGGCCAATTGGTTCAGAGGGATCGGTGGGTGGGTTACCGGGATTATGCAAAGCCTAATACATACAGTTATGGTTATTGTAATTATATATGCATTATTCAAGGTTGTACTCAAGGGTATCTCGGTATGCACAAATAAATTTTGTGTAATGGATGCGAGAATATAAAGTTTTTTTTTTTTGTAATATCACAAAAAGAATGACTAAAATGATCGACAAGGTTTTGAATGGAATATGTCAAAGGGGGGATTGTGAAGAGCAGAACAAAAATGATTACCTCAATGAACAAAAATTAAAAAAAAGAATTTGTGATAAATATTGACCTGTCCATTCAAGGACATTTTAGCTATAGTATGAAATCCTGTTTTTCTTGTCTGTGGAATTGCCTTTGTACTGTTTGTTGTGAAACTGCCGCCCACGAAACTGTTTTCTTTTCTTTTCTGTTTCTTTCCTGTTTTGTCTCTTTGTTTAAACATGCAAAACTTGTATAACCACTAAACCTACTGAAACAACTATATAAAGAAGGGATAGCACTTTGAAGGCAGGCGTGCTTCAGAGACTTCCCAGTGATACACTATACAAGACGTGTCTTGTGTATTATTTCTGGGGATTCCCCACTTCCAAAGGCTGCTCCGACTGAGTGTGATCCCGACAAAGGATTGTTAGGAATATGAAGATATCAAACTTGTCTGTTTTCCATTATTATTTAAGACAATGTCTTAGCCATGAACTGCGACCCCAAACTACTAAATTGCTTCAAAGCCACAGATTCCAAATGTTTGCCCTGGCTAGTGTTCCCCAACAGTATGCCCACAAACAGTGTGTGATGTATGGAGAGTCATACCCCAGACTTCTAAGCTTGGTTAAACAGTTGAGCGGAAGATGCTTCATTCGCAAACAGAAATGCAAGTAGAGGAGCTGCGTAGACACCATCACGTGTTTCTCAACGCAGGCAGTGAATAGCCAGGCCTTTCACCGGGAAGGAACAACCACGGGAAGGGCAGCATCCAATAAAGGAAAACATCCAATAAAGGAAAACCACCTATGCCAAGCATGGTATCCATCCACAGACAGCTGTTTCGGGATTTTTTCCCCCTCATCAGTGTGGAGTAGGAAACTGGCTATCAGGAGCAGTGCCTAGTAGAAAGTCTATAAAGGCATGGATGATTGACTGCGTTGAGAAACACGTGATGGTGTCTCCGCGGTGTTGGATGTTTCATTCGCAAACAGAGCACGGGCAAACACAAAAACTAAATTTTCAGGATTTGTGTCATTTTAATCTAATAATTGATTGCAGTATTTTAATGTTTTTCCTTTTTCGACCGATTCCATTTCAGCAGCAATTGTGTTTTTATGGTGGTTACCCCAAAACCTCCTATGTGAGCATTTTTTCTCCTCAAGTAGGGTCCCCCTTTTGTGTGCAATTTTCTTTCTACAGCATCTCCTGAATATACACTGATCATGTCAGGTCATGCACTTGATTACTGGATGAAAATTGCCAATTGAAGTCAATGAATACCAAAAAAATTGAATCTGTTAAATGGATAAAAAACCAACCAAACAAAAAAAAATAGAGCCATTTGACAACCCATATATTAAAATGCTACTATGAATGAGGAGAAGAGTGCGTGACATATTGGTGATGAGGCTTCTGAACCCAAAGGTTGGAAGAGCAGCGGATTGAATGGAAAGTCACTGTCAGAAAATAGTGTAGAGATTAAATCGCGTGACCATCAGCAAGATGGTGACTTACAAGCAAGAAAGGTGATAAAAGCTAAATACAAAAATGATCGATTGACTGCAGCTGTTAGGACAAAAGAGGATGTTATAAAGTAGTGGCTAACTCGTTTAAGCGATCTATACACCTAAAAAGGAGTTATTTGCTACATTTATTTAACATAAAATATTCCCATGGTGGCCCTAACATAACAAATCCTACAGAATCAACTGTAGGACAAACCGCTCCTCTGTACTTCTGCTTGTGTCCCCTGTGGGCTTCCTTCTTTTTCTTCTGGTTGGAGCATCAGATGACCGCTGACACAAGTCAGCAACCACTGCTCAGCTGCAATGGTCACATTCTGTTCGAGCCAAAAGAAGATATATTATATTATTACTTCCACCTGATAAAGACGGGGTACCGTTGAAACGCGTTGTGGTTTACACCAATATTTTTGTCCTGGCTTCATTTCAGCGCTCCTGTGACCGTGCTTGGTTTTTCAAGGAAGAAGAAGATAGGTTGCATTGGCCACAATACATCTGGCCCAATCAGTGGCCACTCACTGGCTGCACTGCTCAACTAAGGGAAGAAGAGCCTGGTGGGGTCCACTACTAGTGATTAATCCCTTTATATAGCTGTCGAAAATGGGGGGGACCACACACCGTTTTTTAAATTATTTATTTAAATAATAAAAAAAACCAGCGTTAGGACCCCTCTATTCTTGATAACCATCCTTGCTGAAGCTGACAGATGAGGTTATAGCCCCCAGCTGTGAGTTTTGCCTGGTTGGTTCAAGAAAATAGGGGGGAACTCACGCCGTGTTTTTCATTCATTTATTTAGTTATAGCGCTGGCGTCGGCTGAGGAATACCCCGATCATCCGCTCCTGCTGTCACTGTTATTAGCGGCAGCAGGTGTCGGTTGATGGGAGTAATAGTCCCAAAAGCCCCACCTGCTGTCATTGTTCTGACTTTAATATAACTCTCATCATTCTTCTCTGCTTGCGCTGATCGCCGGCAGAGCAGGGGAGAATGATGATGAAAGCCGTCTTCAGCACCTGCCGCCGGGGATCAGCGCTTACCGTAACGCTTCTTCCCCGGCAGCCTTCCGTGTGGTACTGATGCGGCACACGGTTGCCACACGTGTGCCGCAAGTATTACACACACGGACACGGACATCTCCGGTACCGGTTTTTCTGGTACTGGAAATAAGCGGACGTGTGAAACCGACCTAAAGCAGATTTATCACCATAATTGACAATACAAAACAATAGCTATTCCTCACGATCCCCCTACGTGCATGTGAGCTTGTCCTGGCCAGGTGCATGTTTATTTCAATGGGAACAGAGGAATAAGTGGGGCCAAACATCTTGTCTCACCTCCCATGATGTTCTCCTGACATCTGCTGTCAATGCATTCTGGATAGTGGGCTGGTTTTGCCCCATTCATTTCTTATATTTAAAAAAAACACGACTAGACTCCCACATACCCAACATCTCGCTTCTTGACTATTACAACATAAGCTGTACTTTACCTGTAGCCTCAGACTATGCTGTGATATGGTGGCGATTGTTGGGTTTTTCTTTGCGGATTTGCTATTGGAACAATTTATTCTTCTTGTCTTCCTGCAATGTGTAAAAATAAATGTAAAATAAAGATAATGTGAACTGACAATGAGGCCATGTTCATATTTCACAGTATGATAGTTACATAGGTTGACAAAAGATCTAGGTCCAGCAAGTTCAACCTTTCTCCACCAATACAAGACAAAGCTGCAACAAAATGACACTGCGCACTGCAGAACTGTAAAATAAACAGATGAAGCTCCTTTTCGAAAGGACCTTTTACACTGTAAATATTATCCCAAGAGTCGTGCAGTTGAAACATGCTACTGATTACCCTACAAAAGAGCAACACGCTCGCTCGTCGGGTGAAATGTTTGTTTTGGGGTCTTTTTTAGCTGGCTTTAAAGGAATTGGTCGCAAGATCTTCAGTATCCCATCTGAGAGGAGCATGATGAAAAGACAGAGACTCTGATTCCTGCGATGTGTCACTTACTGGGCTTCTGGCTGCAGTTTAAATTAAATCACTGTTTTCTCTGCTCAGGTCTAGCAGTTCTCTGAATGCAGAGCCTGTGTAACCCCGCCCACGCTACTGATTGACAGCTTCGTGTACACTGTGTGTAGGCAGAAAGCTGCCAATGATCGCTGACTATGAAGCATGTTGCTGGTTGGCAGTTATTTAATGCACGTTCTGCAGTGTGGATGGACCCCAACGCTCTCCGGATCCCGTCAGTCTCTGCACTTCCTCTTCTGCCAATAATTGACTGCGGCGGTCACAAGACTGGGATTTACAGTCTCTGTACTGGAGGACTGGTACGATGCGTTATTTTCCACTATGCAGGAGGGTTCTGAAATGTTTCATGTGTAGATAATTATGTAAATTAGATAAAAATAAGTATGCTTCCATAAGGGCAGAGACAGACGGCCGTATAACTCGTGCGAGGGTCGCATGGTACTGCACGGACTGGCCGCCACCTCTGCTGACCTGAGCCAAACAGTATGATGGATTACTATGCAGCTGTCAAGCTCAGGTCAGGAGAGCGACAGCCAGTACGAGGTTTACGATTCGATTCTCGCAGAGAAATACGGCAGTCTGTCTCTGCCCCAATGTGGAGAGGCGCCTGCCTCATCTCTGCTCGGGAACATCTTATAGACGATGGTTCCGGAAGAATCCGCCGCTCTCCTTCCTGAAGCTGATTCACTGGCGCTTTTTCTGTAGTCTTTGTGGCGGCATCTATTTTCTAGAATTTAGCAATGAATGTGCTGCTTTTGTAACCGTTTCATTGTTTCCAAATCCTGAAGTGGTTAGAACTAAGGAAAGGCCGAACACGTGTGCAGCAATGGCGTTTTTACATTGCGATGTTACTTTTTTGCAGCAGTTTTTTGTCGTTTTCTTAGGCCATGTTCACAGGTTCAGTATTAGGTCAGAATTTTACCTCAGTATTTGTAAGTCAGTATCAGGAGTGGAACAATCAGAGGGAAAGTATCATAGAAACATATGCACCACTTCTGCATTTATCACCCACTCCTGGTTTTGGCTTACAAATACTGATGTAAAATACTGACCAAATACTGATAGTGTGCAGGGACAAATACGCAAGAAAATGTTTACCAAAATCCATAACAGCAGCAAACCCACGACATGACCTTACACAGACCAAAGTGAAACTACATAAAAAAACAGCATAAAAAATAGAAAAGCTTCTTTTTGTAAGTGCAATTACATGACACAATGAGACGAGCATCAGTGGCTGTTTCTGCTGTGTCATCATCACGACAGCCCGGTCATGTGTGCGCCAGAAAGACGCTGCTGGGTGACGACTGTCACTCCTTCCACGGGAGGGGAGAGGTTAATGCTGCTCACACTGCGGTACAGATAACCTGGGTGTGTCACGAGGTCAGGGGGCGGCACCTACTGCTGGGGCGGGGCTTCTCAGGGAGTGACGAGACACAGAGTCCAATCAGAGGCAGAGCTGCCGAGTGGGCGTGATCGTAAATAAAAAATAGTCCAAAGTCTCCCGGAAGAAGACAAAATAAGCGACGAGCGAGAGAAGCTTCTACCTGACAGGTGCGTATCCCTGCGCTCCCGTGTCCTGTATAGCCGCGGGTGGGTCACATGACTGCGCTATACCGCTGACCCTATAGATGTGCATTCCTCCGTTCACATCTCCCCGCTGCGCCATGCAGTTCTTCCACCTCCTGGTAGCTGCATCTCTCACGTGATAGTGCAGGACAGAGATGTCAGGACCTTTTTCTCCCAGATAATGATGATCACTAGTGATCGTGGATAAATCTACGGTTTATAAATGACTGGGTCCCTTTAACTGTCCCATCAGCAGCAGTGACCCCCTCAGGCCTGTGCCAGTGGCGGGTGAGGTGTGCCAGGGGTGTGCGCCCCTTCTGTCTGAGTGTCCTGTCGGGCTGCCACTGGTCTATTGATTGAGGTAGCGCTAAGTGCTGGCACAGCCTCAGTGATCCACGCCGTGGTGTGTGCGCTGACCCTGAGCCTGGTTGTGGGCCATCAGAACCAGCACAGAGCCCAGTACTCTGCGGGCACACGGGTGGCGCAGACACGGTGTGCGTGTGCCGGGGTCCAGCTCTGCCACACAGGCCGTAGAGTCATGGTGTAGTGATTACTAGTACCCCACATACTATTGTGCAGCCATATAGGGGCCCAGGAGGTAAAGGGGCCACTACCGATCCGCTTCTGCCATAGACACATTATTGGACTGTAAGCGGCCCACGTACTGTTCTTGGCCCTCTTGTCTGTGTCCGCCCCAGGGCAAGGCTTCGCAAAGGTTGACCAGGAGGCTTGAAGGGCTCAGATACGCCCAGCGGAGACTTCAGCCTTCATTTGGGGCAGGACTTTTCTGGTTCTCTTTATAAGATATGCAGTGGTAAAATTGACTAATGGATGTGACTTTAGGAAGGTCTTTACAGGTCGGATATGGTGGTGGCAGCGGTTTATAGGTCAGCCTTGATTCTCCTTAAAAGGGACACAACTGCCGGGAGCCTTAAAAATTGCTAAATTGAAGGGACGGCTCCTCTGAGCGCCTCAGGGATAATTGGCCTAGAGTTCTCCACTGATCTATCCTGTGAACAGTATAAGAGTGGGGTTTGAACAATTCGATAGGCATCTTATTAGTAGAAGTGACTGCACTGAAGCTATAGGCCATATGTGTGATCACTGTCTATTAAAATGCTTTGGAGATGTGAGGCCACCCAAGCAAGGTCCCATCAGGTTGGTTCCTGGTCTGGGACCATAAAAGATGACGACAGTTTCTGAACTCTAGATGGTTAAAGGGTATTCCCAATGTGCCCCAGGGAATTCTGCTGTAGATCTATACATTAGTATTGCTCACACGAGCCTATACATCGGATGGGTGGGATCCGATAGCCTCGGACCAGTGTTATTCTTTGGGGCAGTGCTGATCAGCGCTTTTTTTTCTTATGCTGATTCTGCATATGAAAAACAAACAAACAGTATGCTACGCAAATCTGAACCCACTCCCCTGTTCAAGTCTATGGATGTGTGGAAAACCTCAGACTGCACTTGGATGACCTGAGTGCAGTCCGATTTCCGCTTACTTACAGAATGGAGAAGTTGGAGAAATCTTGTTGTCCATCTTCTCCCTTGAGCTAATACTCTGATCAGAGTTTGAACCCAGTGTCATTTACATAATCGACCAGATTCTCTCGCATGAGGGAATCGACGTTCGTGTGACCCCGGCCTCACTTGTATTGGAGTCATGGAAGCTGCCAAGCCCATAGAAGGCAATGCTTAACTGTATAATTGACGTCATTTTATGGCATAAGTAGTAGTAAATCCAGCCTGTCACTTCCTCATAAACCCCATCTACTTTTTTAGAAAAGTGGTGAGGGGGGGAGGTTTAAAAAGTTACCCAGGTATGGCTTTGGGTATACTACATGTCTGATGCAGGGCCCTATGTACCGTAAATGTCCTTTATTATTGCATAAGTCCTAAAAGTTCTAGGAAGTTAGAAGGGTCTGCTTTCTCCCCAGAAGTTGTCCCACCTTTGTGTGTGGGCATAGTCACTTGCCTGAGCTGTAATACCTGGGCAGCTCATAGACAAGCGTTGCTGGACATAAGAAAACGCAGAACTCTTTCTAATCTTGTACAACGATGTTAAGATTTTTCCTTCCCAAGGCTTAAGGTTACACATTACAGAGTGACTCATAGCCGTATCTTGGGCTACCGAGGCTCTGGTTAATGTTCATAGTATAATTACTCCTCTCCTGGCATTGTTAGGACCCCACCCTTCTCTTGTACTGACCATACGGCCAGTGTTCAGCTCAGGGAGAGGCTTGGATACACAGGATACACTTGGATACACAGGGATAGTCTACCAGTATGATCAGCAAGGATTCCTAAGAATCTGAAGACTGGGGCTCAAAGGCGTCATATCACTTGTGATGCCATCTTGTGTGAGATTACAGCACAATCTGTCCTGTGAGGTGGTAGAGGAGCAACGACTCTAAAGGCCCCCATATAGAAAGCTGTCGATCGACTGATCGTTTAGTTGGCAACTTCCTCACCCAGACCCTCCCATACATGAGAAAGCTCCTATGTTCTCTGTGAAAGTATCATAGCGTCTCATCTCTTTGCTGAACAAAAGGATCGGTCTTTGAAGTACCAATGGGTCGGACCTTTCTCTCCCCAGACATTGTCTGTGGAAGGAGAGCTGGGAGACCCCCAAACGTGAGATGGTAGGCCAATCACGCTGACTTATCTAAGGTGTATGGAGGCCTTAAGTGGCAGCTGTAGCCACACTGTGACAGCCACTGGGGTGGAATTGATTATTTCAGTCACACCCTTGGACAACTTTACACGGAAATGTTACCAGTCATTACCCCAGTCTCATTTACATGACGCAATACAGCGAGTCAAACAGTGGGTGCCTCTTAGTCAGTTTGGGACATTTTTCAGCTTGTATTTCCCATCACAAGAAATGTCCTACAGTGAGGGGGAGAATTGGACCATGCACAACCATAGATGTCTATGGGTGCTTGTGCTGTGGGATTATGTCAGACGCCGGTAGTGGAGAAGATGGAGATATTACTTTCTCCGTCTCCTCCGCACCTGTCTTATGTGAGAGGATCAGACTCTGACAGACTTTGAGCTGAGTGCCATTTCCATAATCGCCCGATTCTCTCTGGTCAGCGGGGGCCAGCCTCCATGACCAGGCAGCTCGGTCTCCTGTGAAAAGCTTTCTGTAAAAGACCACGGGGTTTCACGGTAAAATAAAGATATCTGGAATAATGGAGCCGATCTCTGATTCATACTGTCCATGGTTCTGGCAGCAGGAGGCACCAAACAGGTTCTAGCATTGACACCTGGAATCTAATTACGGTACACGGCTGAATGTGTTTTTAGGGCCACGTGCACACATAGAGTATTTAGTCAGTATTTTACCTCAGTATTTGTATGCCAAAATCAGGGGTAGAGGAATCGGAGGAAAAGTATAATAGAAACACGTCACCACTTCTGCATTTATCACCCACTCCTGGTTTTGGCTTACAAATACTGAGGTAAAAAAGCTCACCAAATACTGAACGTGTGCACGAAGCCTTAAGGATTTTTACATACAACTCCATTATAAGGTTTTTCACTTTTTGGAAATTCTGTCAAATGTCCATACTAGTGAGAAAGGTGTTCACTACTTGCTGACCAGTCCTGCTTGTCTGCCCACTGAGGCGCTTCGGAGATCCTGAGCCTTCCCTATATTCTCCCTCCTCCTCGCTGCTTGTGAATATTGTCACTTCCCGCATGTTCAGTGGATCTTTGTCACATGATTGCGGTCACACTCCGCATGCCCAAAGTCGCGGTATTCACAAGCAGGCGCGGGATTCAAAGTCCCGGGAGGAGAATGTGAGGACGGCTCAGGGGTCTCGAGGGGGGGGTGTGTTATGCTATCGGCAGGCTGGTCGGCGTGTAGTGACTTCCTTTCTGACTAGTCTGGACATCTCAATATGCAGCAAAAGAAGTGAGTATTACTATAGTTAAGTCCATATATATTCGGACAGAGACATTTTTCTAATTTTGGTTATAGACATTACAAGCAAATTACAAAATATCCGGATTGTGCAGAACACAGATTTTTGTAAAAATTTTAGTGGAATTGAAGTTGCCTGTCTCTAGTTATCACCTTTTTGGTGCAGATAGTGTAAATATTTACATTTTATTATGTTTTTTTAGGTGGAGAGGGAAGTATTAGGAAAATAAATTAATGAATTCAAAACCATTATTTGATGCTCGTGCATTCACATATTATCTATGTTACGTCAAGGTATCACGTCCTAAATAGACTGTGGAATCTGAATGGTTGAACACTTATTATAGGGGAAACCAAGAGCATGTGACGGTGCAGGTGGTGAGGGAAACTACATCTCCCAGCAAGTCCTGAAGGTATACAGGGATCAGTGAATGCTTGGACTTAAAGTTCCCAGAAGTGAAGAGGAAGGCTATCACGGGTTTGCATCCAATCAGTGGCCGCAATGTGAAGATTTTGTCACTGATGGGGCCACAGATTGACAGCAGCCATCACATGACATTCAAGTGATAAGAGAAAGTGAGGACACCAGAGGAACATGGGTAGTGGTCCGGCAAGCTGCAGGGGCTGTGTAGGTAATTTTAAGTTCCAAGAGCCAACTTAGTAACATAATGATATTTTTTTATTTCTATAGCCCCAATAAACCATTACATAAAAGCTTATTTATTGCGTGACGCGTTGTAGTTTTGAAGTAACCTCATTCATTACATTCATTACATACAATGTACTGGAAAATGGGGTGAAAATCCAATTTAATAGAAATTGAAAAAATACAAAAACTCCACAACTTCGCTATTGTTTTTGCACTTTTGATTTTAGGTCATTAATTGTGTGGTAAAAGTGATTTGGAAGTATGATCCTCCAGGACCGCACAATTACCGTATAATACTAATCCTGTTCTAAACTTTAAAAAAAGAAAAAATGGCAAGATAACTTTTTTCGGCATGTACCATGATGTAATTTTTAGATTTTGATGATAAATCAAACTTTTCCTGGACATGATGCCAAATATATTATTTATGAAGGAATAGATTGGTGTGATACATTCCTGTAGGTGACCGTTCCTCCTGTTCTTTAGGTTTCAACCTGAAGACTGTCAGTGGGTTTTGGAATTGTTACATGTTCCAATGTTTAACTACAATTAACAATTAATGTACAAACGAAGTTATGCTGACTGCTTCAGTCCCTTGTTGCTCCAGTACCGACTTCTCCGGTAGTCCTTGCCTTGACCATAAGTGATGGCGTCCCATTCAGCAGTGACCTATAAGTGCAGTTTATGGCAGCAGCAGTCAAGAGACTGGAATGTGTCATCATTGAATGGCATCCTATTCTAGTTAGCTGGCGGTGAAATTTAGTGTTACATGACAATTATTCAGAAGGGTTTGGGGGCCATCTTACGTAACAAAAAAGAAAAGCATTACTGCAAAAATACGCACTCCATCAAAGAATACAAACAAAATAAATAAATAAGATAAATAGACTGATTTTATTAACAGATCAAAAAAACACACTACAAAACGATAAAAACACAATTAAAAACAAGTAGACAACATCACAACAACACAGGTGATAAAGACCATACCTAGATGTAATAGGCGACTAAACACAGACCAATTGGCTCATGGGGTATATGCGCTAGTAATGCCTAGAAAAAATCAAAAAATCGTGCCATTTAGGTCTGGCTTCTCAGCCCTTTCTTTGGCTCATATCTTGCCTATTTTTATTGTTATAGATTAAATCCTTGTGCCTTATTTTTTTTTTTTTTTGGATTGGTTCTTTAGGGACCTATATGGCACGATTTTTTGATTTTTTTCTAGGCATTACTAGCGCATATACCCCATGAGCCAATTGGTCTGTGTTTAGTCGCCTTATTACATCTAGGTATGGTCTTTATCACCTGTGTTGTTGTGATGTTGTCTACTTGTTTTTAATTGTGTTTTTATCGTTTTGTAGTGTGTTTTTTTTGATCTGTTAATAAAATCAGTCTATTTATCTTATTTATTTTGTTTGTATTCTTTGATGGAGTGCGTATTTTTGCAGTAATGCTTTTCTTTTTTGTTACATGGTTTATGTTTATTGCTGCTTCCGCACCCTCATAGTTTTGTATCTATTGGCATTTGTTATTAGCAGTGCGCTCGACTCTTTTGCTTATTGGGGGCCATCTTACCACTTGGCTTTCTGCTCATAGAGGGGGCCCTAAGTGTTTTCTGTGTTTCCAATGCATATGAACAAATGTAGAGATGAGAGCATTCCCCTAAAACCAACATTACTACCATTCAAAATTTGTCAGTTGGAGCCCACAATTTGATGCTATAAAGTCACCACGGCATTTTTTCTTACATCTTAATTGGACCTGATTTGGCCACAATACACATTAGGGTACCGTCACACTATACGATTTACCTACGATCACGACCAGCGATATGACCTGGCCGTGATCGTAGGTAAATCGTAGTGTGGTCGCTGGGGAGCTGTCACACAGACAGCTCTCCAGCGACCAACGATGCCGAGGTCCCTGGGTAACCAGGGTAAACATCGGGTAACTAAGCGCAGGACCGCGCTTAGTTACCCGATGTTTACCCTGGTTACAAGCGTTAAACTAAAAAAAAACAAACAGCACATACTTATATTCTGGTGTCCGTCAGGTCCCTTGCCGTCTGCTTCCCGCACTCACTGACTGCCGGCCGTAAAGTGAAAGTGAAAGCACAGCCGCTGTGCTCTGCTTTCACTTTACGGCCGGCAGTCACAGTGCGGGAAGCAGACTGCAAGGGACCTGACGGACACCAGAATGTAAGTATGTGCTGTTTGTTTTTTTTTAGTTTAACGCTTGTAACCAGGGTAAACATCGGGTAACTAAGCGCGGTCCTGCGCTTAGTTACCCGATGTTTACCCTGGTTACAAGCGAACGCATCGCTGGATCGCATCGCTAGATCGCTAGATCGGTGTCACACACACCGATCTAGCGATGACAGCGGGAGATCCACCGATGAAAGAAAGTTCTAAACGATCTGCTACGACGTACGATTCTCAGCAGGATCCCTGATCGCTGCTGCGTGTCAGACACAGCGATATCGTAACGATATCGCTGGAACGTCACGAATCGTACCGTCGTAGCGATCGAAATGTTATAGTGTGACGGTACCCTTAATTGAAATTTTGCGGAACATGCTGGTTTCAGTGGGGATCATAAGATGTGAATATAGCATCCTGTTGATTCTCCCCAAGAGCTAATGTTGCATTTTAAATGCCTAATCCTTTTGTTTTCAGAGAAGATAAGCTGATGCCAGATATATCTGGGGGCGGCTTTTTCCTCTATCGCCGATGAAAGCAAGCCAATCATTTGTGTCTATGGGGGGAGTTGGAAGAACACAATCTCATGTATATGGCCAGGTTTAACGCAACACCCCCCCCCCCCCCCCTTAGTAACCAGACAAAAAATTTTAAATCTGACCAGCATCGCTTTACACCATGTTCCAAATTATTGTACAAATTGGATTTAAGTGTCATAAAGATTTAATTGTTTTGTTTTTCAAATAAACTCATGGATGGTATTGTGTCTCAGGGCTCAATGGATCTCTGAAATCAATCTTAAACACATGTGATAATTAGTTTTCCAGGTGACTATAATGAAAGGAAAACTACTTAAAAATGATGTTCCACATTAGTAAGCAGACCACAATTTTCAAGTAACATGGGAAAGAAAAAGGATCTCTCTGCTGCCGAAAAGCATCAAATAGTGCAATGCCGTGGCAAGGGATGAAAACATTAGATATTTCCCGAAAACTTAAGCGTGATCATCGTACTGTTAAGAGATTTGTGGCTGAATCTGAGCACAGACATATTCGTGCTGATAAAGGCATAATGAGGAAGGTTTCTGCCAGGCAAGTTCATTGGATTAAGAGATCAGCTGCTAAAAAGACATTACAAACCAGCAAACAGATATTTGAAGGTGCTGGTGCCTCTGGAGTCCCTCGAACCTCAAGGTGTAGGATCCTTCAAAGGCTTGCTGTGGTTCATAAACCTACTATTCGGCTACCCCGTGTTCACAAGCAGAAACGGTTGCAGTGGGCCCAGACATGCATGAAGACTCATCAGTAAACAAGACTTTTTGAAAATTAGTGTCCAGCAACCCTGGATGGTCCAGATGGATGGTTGGTTGATGGCTACCTTGACCCAACAAGGCTGCGACGTCAGCAAGGAGGTGGAGGAGTCCTGTTTTGGGCCGGAATCATGGGGAAACAGCTGGTAGGGCCCTATAAGGTTCCTGAAGCTGTGAAAATGACCTCTGCAAAATATATAGAGTTTCTGACTGACAACTTTCTTCCATGGTATAAAAAGCAGAAACGTGCCTTCAGGAGCAAAATCATCTTCATGCATGACAATGCACCATCTCATGCTGCAAAGAATACCTCTGAGTAATTGGCTGCTATGGGCATAAAAGGAGATAAACTCATGGTGTGGCCACCATCTTCACCTGACCTCAACCGTACAGAGAACCTTTGGAGTATCATCAAGCAAAAGATCTATGAGGGTGGGAGGCAGTTCACATCAAAACAGCAGCTCTGGGAGGCTATTCTGACTTCATGCAAAGAAATACAAGCAGAAAGTCTCCAAAAACTCACAAGTTCAATGGATGCAAGAATTGTGAAGATGATATCAAAGAAGGGTTCCTATGTTAACATGTAACTTGGCCTGTTAGGATGTTTTGGAGTTAAATAGCTTTTTTGTTCAGTGAATGTGACCTCCTAATGCTGCAAATTCCACCAATGAGCATTTTAAGCTACGGTAGTTAAAACATTTCAAATGTTGAGAAATTCTACTACAGGAAAGATATATATCTTGGTACCGTGTTAGCCAGTGGATAGAATAATATTTAGAACCGAGAGCCCTCAGTGGTTGATGGATTAAATGCCTGCAAATTCTTCCTGGAAAACACAGGGACTGATGCAAATTCTGTGGTGAAACTTATAAATTTCATCCTCACCCACAATTACTTTGAGTTTGACAAGAAGATCTATCTACAGGAGACTGGCACAGTAATGGGAAGTAAAATGGCCCCACAGTATGCAAATCTTTTCATGGCCAAGCTTGAAAGCGACTTTTTGTCCTCATGTCCCATCAGACATCTGGCGTACTACCGCTACATTGATGAGATTTTAATCATCTGGACGGAGTCTGAGCCACAGCTAAAGACGTTCCATGAACAGTTTAATCAATTTCATCCTACCATCAACTTGACACTTAACTCTTCCTGCACTGAAATTAACTTTCTGGACACCATCATTAAGCTGCAGAACAATAAAATAGAGACATCCCTGTATCAGAAGCCAATCGACCGTCCAACATACCTTAAATGGGACCGTTTCTATCCAAAACGCACAAAAAACTCTATTGTCTACAGCCATGCCATCAGATACAATCGTATATGTTCCAACCCAATGGATAGGGATGAACGCCTTGGTCGCCTCAGAAAGACCTTTTTGAATCAGGGCTACCATCCAAGAACAATTGAAAACCAGATTACAAGAGCCACCAGAATATCAAGGAATCACCTGCTACCTTACAAAGCTAAAGAAGAAAATAACCGGGTGCCTCTAGTAGTCACCTACAATCTAAATCTGGAGGTGCTAAGGGGAGCTGCACGGAAATTACAACCTTTACTGCAAAAAGATGCCCGCTTACAATCCATTTTTCCAGACCCCCCCACTACTGTGTTTTAGGCAGCCCCCAAATCTAAGAAGCATCATTGTCAGAAGCTCCCTGTCCTCTCCAACAGCTGCAGGTACCTTTCCTTGCAATCAGAATTCAGGATTCGGCCGACCGCGAACAATTAACGAAGCGTGGTTCAAATCCCGCGCCAATTTGCGTCCGGACTGCGCCTGTCGCTGATTGTTCACGGCCAGCCACGTAGTATATAGCAGCTCACGTAGTATATAGCGTAGCCACGAAGTATATGGCGTAGCCACGTAGTATATGGCACAGCCACGTAGTATGTAGCACAGCCCACGGAGTATAGAACAGCCCACATAGCATATAATACAGCCACGTAGTTTAAAACACAGCCCACGCAGTGTATAGCACAGCCCACGCAGTACATTGCACAGCCCACGCAATATATAGCACAGCCCACGCAGTATATTGCATAGCCCAGGCAGTATATAGCAATGTGGGCATCATATCCCTGTTAAAAAAAATAAAATAAAATAAAAAAATAGTTATATATTCACCTTCCGTTGGCCCCGGATCCAAGCGAAGCGTTTACCGATGCTCCTCGCACGCTCCGGTCTAAAGACTAAAGAGTGCATTGCGGTCTCGCGAGATGATGATGTGGCGGTCTCGTGAGACCGCTACGTCATCTTTTCGCGAGACCGCAATGCATGGAGCGCTCACCCGGGCGTCGCGAGGAGCGGGAAAGGCCTGTTCTGGATCCGAGGGGCCGACGGACGGTGAGTATATAACGATTTTTTATTTTAACATTAGATCTTTTTACTATTGATGCTGTGTTAGCAGCATCAATAGTAAAAAGTTGGGGACACACAGGGTTAATAGCAGCGGTAACGGAGTGCCTTACCCGTGGCATAACGCGGTCTGTTACCGCTGGCACTAACCCTGTGTGAGCGGTGACTGGAGGGGAGTATGCGGGCGCCGACAGTGACTGCAGGGGAGTAGGGAGGGACTCAGCGACGCGGGATTTCCGTTACGGAAGTTGCAGACAGAAAGACGGAAGTACCCCTTAGACAATTATATATATATAGATCATTGGGAGGTTTCTTCAATAAAATTCGATGTACAGTATAATCTAATGGGTGTTGACTTTTATTAGACTGACTGTCATTTGCACTGACCATTTAAAATCCTCAAAATGCATGTTGCGTTCAGCACAGCTTCAAAATGATGCATGTGGAGGCATCCGCATATATTCGCATGGCCTGCGTACACAATGTTAAAGATGGGTACGCAGGTCGCATGCCGACGTAGGCGGAGCTGAATGGAAGAGGTGCGGCAGTGGGCGGGGCTTAACAGAGGAACTACACAGCCCTCCGCAGCTCTGCCCAGCGCAAGTGTGCAACCAGCCTAAGGGGTTAACCACTGCATCAAATATGCTGCTTCCCTTGTAGTTACACCCTTCTGAGAGAAGACCATGATGTTATATTGACCCTCATCGAGATCTTAGTTTCCATACGTCCTAGGACTGTTCATACTACTCTATTGAATAGCATTGTCTATTACGCTATTCCCTATACCAAAAAATTACACCAATATATAACGGCCCATACCTGTGTCCTTCATTAGGTGAATGGAGCTTTTTGGATACATTGGGCTGTGCTCAGTGATCTCTGGCCGTCCCACCCCTGCTCCATTCAGAGGGGTCCCCTTCTCTGGAGATGCCAGCGGTCCAACAGGAATTAACTGCTAGACCGATCATATCAGTCGGCAATGACTTTCAATAACTGGAATACCCCTTTCAATTCATGGTTTGTGGATGCGGGGGTTGTTATACAGAAGTAATGCCTGTTTGGTTGTCGGGTGCATACCGGACAGCTGTACATATACTGTATGTGTGCTTACTGTGTGTCTCTGTACGTCATGTGACCATGTTAGTTAACTATTGTCTCTTGAGCCTGTAGATTGATGTATTATAGTATAATAATAGATCTGATCATTGCCAGCCTCTGCCCGCTTCCTGCCCTTTAAAAGCAGGTGCAGGTTGCACATATTGCTGATTTTAGCACATTATGCAAAGTACCATATGTTCAGCCAGAGGACAGTGAGGATGGTACTGGCCCTGTGCCATCCTCAGCCGCGATATGCATCATTCTGATAAAGCCGTGCCCTAAGGGATCTACTGCTCTCTTCACCAGATTCTCTTTGGCATCCTCAGCAAAGAATAAAAAAAGTGTCTGTTATTCCAGAAACTGTCCGAAACCTGTCCGAGGGTTTATCTCTATTAGCATGCGTGAAGACAAGCTACAATATCTGACGGCCATAGAGAAGCGTGCAAGACTGGCGCTGTTGATCCAAAGAATCTTTTTATTAATCCGGTGAAAACACCTTGTCGCCTATCCTCTAGATAAGTGATCACTTGGTGACCGGCGGAGACACAAACCGATCGCTAGAGCTTATGTGCACATATTAAGTATTTGCTGCATTTTTCCCAGTTTTCTTTTTTACTGCACAGGTTTGTCACAAAAACTGAAGGATTTCCTAGTTCCAGAAAAGTGAATGAGCTTCCCGAAATCTGTTGTATATGCTGCTTATTTTTTTTTGCTTGCAGATTTGAAGCAGTGTCAACTACGCAGCATGTTTCAGGGATTTGGCAGCATTTTTCACCTATTCTAATAAATGGGGAAAACATAAACACATGCAAAAAAAACCCCACTTTAAAAATGAACGTATTTTATGCTGCATCTTTCCTATCAATACATCAATATTTGCAACTAATTTTCTGCTGCAAATAATAAATGTGTGTACATACCCTCACTCTGCCCCATTGGGAATGAATGGAGCCGTTGTCAGACCTGACATGCCATCTTACAACTGACATAAAAGTTGCCCAATGTGCCAATCGGTACGAGCCCCACCGGTGTGACCCTCATGATCAATAAAGTTATCACATATTTAAAGCTCTGCTCTAGATGTATTTCCCTCCTGAGCTGTATACAGAATGAGCACATTTATATTTTTGCTTTTTTTTGCTTTTTTTTTTTTAATTTACCTTTTCTAAGAGCAATCATTTAATGTTTCCATCAACCTAGCCATACATAAGTTGTTTTTTTTTTTTGTTTTTTTTTTTTTTTGCAACTCAATTTTTTATTTTTAAAGACATCTTTTGTTTTAACATATAGTGCACTGGAAAAACAGTATTTTTATGTGCGGTAAAATGATCTGGCAACATGATGCTCCATGTCAGTATGGTTTGGGAGATGGCAAACTACTTTTTTTTTTTTTTTTACACCGTTGCTACGCTCAAAGGGGTAATATTTATGATGAAAATTTTCAACAGAAATTGACTTGCTGTGACTTTTGAAATCCACCCCATGTCCATTTAGGTCAAGTGCAAACGGGCGTATTTCACGGTCTGTATACGGACAAGTCTCCTGATCCAAAACATTAGCCTGATAGACACATATGAGGCAGTAAGTTCCGGTTGGAAGGCCCATGGTCAGTTTAGGCCTCGTTATCTGTACAGGGCCCTCTTCATCTCAATGCAACAATCCACCCATTTCAAATCCTGAGACCCCAGCTGCAAAGCAATAGTGCTGGCCATACCCCGCAGAGCTCACAATCTAATCCCTCCCCCCCATCTTGGACACACTCTGGAGCCAGTCCTATGGGACACCAATCCTATCCGTATGTTTTGGATTTGTGGGAGAACCTGAAGACCCACCTCTTCCGGCAAGCCTACAACCTGCAGTAATCACCGATTGACCAAACCACTGCACGACCAGCTCTATCCTCGCCTACTGTATCCTCACCCATCCCTTGTAGATTGTGAGCCCTCGCGGGCAGGGTCCTCTCTCCTGTACCGGTTGTGACTTGTATTATTCAAGATTATTGTACCTGTTTTTATTATGTATACCCCTCCTCACATGTAAAGCGCCATGGAATAAATGGCGCTATAATAATAAATAATAATAACATACAAAGCCCAGATCCTTGGTTGGAGTCGAACTCCGCACCCCAGTGCTGCATGATGGCTGTCCTGCCCAAAGAGCCGAAACCAGACCCTGCCTATAAGGGCGCTCGATAATACACAATGCATATGTGTTTGATAATCCGTCCCTTGTGCCTTCTTAGTTATTTGATGAGCTGTCATTTTTCTGGACTTTGCCCAGATAACAGCCCACGTTTACAGTTCTGCCTTTTACCATAAATGTGTCTATCTAGACAACCCTGACAAGTGATACATTTCTAGTTACTTTTCATTTGTTGGTGTTACAAATATATTTTCTTTGTTCCTATGTGTCACAGTTGCCTTTCTAGGGGATTTCCAAAATGTGAAAAAAAAAAAAAAATAGCCAGGAGTAATGATAAAATAGGAAAAGCAATCTGGTGTCTCTGGTCCTACTCCTAACGCTCCTTCTCTTATCAATGCGATCAGCTTTATCGGCTGGATGCCGATACAGTTGACCCTGTGATGACTGGCGGGGGCCCACTGCTGGCACCAGACAAGTGCTACTTTTGCCAAAATGTACATGTATTTGTTGCATAAAAAAAGTGTTTGTTTTTTGTAGTGGGGGTGGAGCAGTAAATAACCGGTGAATAATTACCGATTGACAGTTGCTTAATAACCTGTTTACACAGGCAGACCACAGTTATCAATGCGCACTGAACGATCTACAGTATAACAGATGGCTCAGTGAGCACAGGCTGCCATTATTCTCGGTAGCACAAGTCCTGTTTATACAGGACAATGTACTACCGAGTGATTCTTTTGTTTAACACAAAAGATTACTTTTGCTGATGAATGATCTTTTTCCTCTTCATTGGGTGATTGGAAGCCTGTTTACCCTTCAAGATTATCATGAAATGGGCATTCCTATGGACGCTCGTTCACAATAATCTTTGAGTATAAATGTAGCTTAGGTGAAGTAATATAGCAGATACAGATACCAGGCCAATAATGTGCTCAGCAGGCGATCATCTGTCCTTTTTATACTTATATTGACCATATATTGTATCATATTAAAGACCCTAATCTTTCTTTTAGCCATTGGGGTAAAGGATAGCCTTATGACACATTAGGCATAGCTGTTGTAACCTGATAGGGCTTCCAGCGTCTTGCAAGATACATGACTGAACATAAAGTATTTCTGCTATAATTATCTCAGTTTTGTTTTCTTGTTTGTCTAGAAAGAATCATCTGCAAGAAAAACCATGTGGAATCCTAACGCTCCGGGTACGTAGCCTGCTGTCCGTATATAATAATCCACAGATCTTTTGGTAGGGCCTTTTTTTTTTTTTGATCCCATCTGTAATATATATACATTATTGGCATCTGTCAAAGGATAAATAGTATATAAAGGCACGGATGATTGACCTCGTGGAGACCAAAACATCCAACACCGCGGAGACACCATCACGTGTTTCTCAACGCAGGCAGTGAATAGCCAGACACGTGATGGTGTTGGATGTTTTGGTCTCCACGAGGTCAATCATCCGTGCCTTTATAGACTTTCTACTAGGCACTGCTCCTGATAGCCAGTTTCCTACTCCACACTGATGAGGGGGAAAAAACCCCGAAACAGCTGTCTGTGGATGGATACCATGCTTGGCATAGGTGGTTTTCCTTTATTGGATGTTTTCCTTTATTGGATGCTGCCCTTTATTGGATGCTGCCCTTCCCTTGGTTGTTCCTTCCCGGGGAAAGGCCTGGCTATTCACTGCCTGCGTTGAGAAACATGTGATGGTGTCTCCGCAGCTCCTCTTCATGCAAAGGATAAATAGTAGGCAGCACCGCCGACTTCACTGAATCAAAATACCTAACACGCAGTGTGCTCATTGAAGCTTAAAGGGAACCTGTCACCTGAATTTGGCGGGACTGGTTTTGGGTCATATGGGCGGAGTTTTCGGGTGTTTGATTCACCCTTTCCTTACCCGCTGGCTGCATGCTGGCTGCAATATTGGATTGAAGTTCATTCTCTGTCCTCCATAGTACACGCCTGCGCTGTGCAAGATTGCCTTGTGCAGTCGTGTACTATGGAGGACAGAGAGTGAACTTCAATCCCATATTGCAGCCAGCATGCAGCCAGCGGGTAAGGAAAGGGTGAATCAAACACCCTGAAAACTCCGCCCATATGACCCAAAACCAGTCCCGCCAAATTCAGGTGACAGAGTCCCTTTAACCTCCGGATCTCGGGTGCTCCTCTGAAAAAACATTGAAATGCAGTCCATGTAACAAAGAGAAGGCAGCACTCACCGATCCTTAAAATGGTTTGTCCTTTATTCAGTCACAATATATATACCTTCATGGCTCGGGGGTGTGTGAAGATAGGAGTGTGCAGGCTCTGACGACGGCCGTTTCGCGCTGGTATAGCGCTTCTACGTAGTGCCTTCAACTGATTGGCTGATTCTTAGCACTGTTGACGGTCCAATGCCTGAAGGGCTGCGCCGGTCCACCAAGCACCGAATCCCCTTTAGGCCCAACGCTGCACTTTTGGTAGTGGGATGTCCCTAGCACTTCAGCTCAGTACTATTTAATTGAAAGAGATTTGGCAGGAGTTTTCCCATGAATACATTTTTGAAGCCCCTGTTGGCTGGCTCAACATAAAATTAATAAGCTATACTCATTGACCACTACTTCATTGCTGACTCTCCACTGCTGCTCCTGGTCTTTGACAGGCCACAGCGACAACATATTTAAGACTACAGCTCAAGTGACCCCTGCAGCCAATCACTGGGCTGGAAAGTGGAGAGCCGGCATTGAAGCACAGGTCAATGAGTATAGCTGATCTTATTACTTTTATGTAGAGCAAGCAAATGGGATTCAATGGTACTGATGGAAAACCCCTTCCAAGTGGTTGTCACGCCCTATCCTTGGGGTAGGTGATCAGTATTAGACTGGTTTGTGCCTGGCTTCGGGCAATATAATAATAATCACATTGATGGTTTACTATAAGGATAAGTCATGACTACTCCTGAAATAGAGTTAAGAGTTAAAAATGTATTAATGAGAAATCCATCTCCTTGCTGTACATAAAAGTAAAAAACACCAAAAAAGGACACATTCAAGAAAAAACACCAAAAACAGGCAAAGATGCTTACCTGTCTAAACAGGCCTCAATACAAATGCACAAGCAGGGTGCAGCGGACCCAAACAAAATAGCAAATGCACAGGTGCGATACCTAATGAAACAGCCAGCCTTCAATAAGGGTTTGGCCGTGTGGTACACCAATGCACTAAGATAAAATACTCTGTATGTGGCGTGTTCACACAAGGAATGCAAAGCGTCTGGCTGCAGCCTATTAATGACGCCATATGGCGGGCTGCCCAGTGCTAAAATGCATCCTGTGTGAACAGAGGCCACAGTGTACAGAACAATTCGGGCCCAGCTGCACCCTGCAAAAAATATACGTGCAAAAAAACATATAAATATATGTAAGGTCTTAGTTGATATTAGGGCCATAATATGGAAGCTGGCAACCCACGCCAAGGGTCCTTACGTATTGCCAGTCCTACTCTAACATGAAAAACACCAAAAAAGGACACATTCAAGAAAAAACACCAAAAACAGGCAAAGATGCTTACCTGTCTAAACAGGCCTCAATACAAATGCACAAGCAGGGTGCAGCGGACCCAAACAAAATAGCAAATGCACAGGTGCGATACCTAATGAAACAGCCAGCCTTCAATAAGGGTTTGGCCGTGTGGTACACCAATGCACTAAGATAAAATACTCTGTATGTGGCGTGTTCACACAAGGAATGCAAAGCGTCTGGCTGCAGCCTATTAATGACGCCATATGGCGGGCTGCCCAGTGCTAAAATGCACCCTTGGCGTGGGTTGCCAGCTTCCATATTATGGCCCTAATATCAACTAAGACCTTACATATATTTATATGTTTTTTTGCACGTATATTTTTTGCAGGGTGCAGCTGGGCCCGAATTGTTCTGTACACTGTGGCCTCTGTTCACACAGGATGCATTTTAGCACTGGGCAGCCCGCCATATGGCGTCATTAATAGGCTGCAGCCAGACGCTTTGCATTCCTTGTGTGAACACGCCACATACAGAGTATTTTATCTTAGTGCATTGGTGTACCACACGGCCAAACCCTTATTGAAGGCTGGCTGTTTCATTAGGTATCGCACCTGTGCATTTGCTATTTTGTTTGGGTCCGCTGCACCCTGCTTGTGCATTTGTATTGAGGCCTGTTTGTACATAAAAGTAATAAAATAAGCTATACTCGTTAATTGTCGGTATCTGTCACATGCACTGTTATCGCCACTGTAACCTGTCAAAGACCGACACAGCGGTGAAGCTGGGGTAAAATAGCTAATTTTATTTTTATGTATAGAAAGCCCATGGGATTCATAATGCATTCATAGGACTTTTCCTTTTAAACTGGTTGTCTATCAAAGATTAATAATTGGGAATGACTGTATACAGTGTCTCTATACACTATGGTCACTGTGAAAGTAGTTTCTACACTGAGCAAGTAGTTACCAATACCCCTTTTGTTTCTTAAAAAAATCCATAGCCAGTGGCTTCTTTCTAGAAGCCCTGTGATACTGAGCCCAAGTACAATACCTGTATCCTGAGCCCCTACCACCGGGACCACCTCCACCACTGTGACCCTCCAGTCCCCATATCTGGGTACAAGAAACTACACCTGTCATAAAGTGATTTGAGCGTTATGTTTTGTGACACCAATCTGGTGTGAGCCTCTGGATGAGATGTTGTCCAACTAGTCAGGAGAAACCGACGCTCCGAAGGGAGAAAAGCAGCAATGTGCAGGGCAGATTCACATCATGTCTATGTGATGTTAGCGTTTGAGGTGAGTTCTTGCTCTCTTGAGTGGAAAAGCCACCCTTAGGACATCTTTCTTTCAGGGGGATTTTCCTATACTTTTCTATGACCAATACATCTAAATAGGGTGCCAAACTAGTTTAATAGAGGCCGATTTAGGAATATGTAACCCTGATTTCCTTTCTAACAAGAGGTGAATGATGAATTGTTAGGAGATTCTCATCTAGGCAATCATCTTTTCGTAATTAATTTTGTCTAATTATTTTTTTCAATTCCTAAACAGGACAACCTGCTTACCCACCAAATCCAGCATATCCACCATCCACTAATCCTGCACACCCTCCAGTTCCACCCCTACAGCCTGGTTATCCAGCAGGCCAACCAGTCTATCCCCCAGGTCAGCCTGCGTACCCTCCTGGTGGGCCCGGATATCCTGCAGGACACCCATCTTATCCTGGGCAACCCGGTTACCCTCCTCCACATTCTGGTCCTTACCCACCAGGTGTGCCTGGGTATCCAGTGAACCCAATGATGCCTGGTTATCCTATGGATAAAAAAATGAGAAAGAAAATGAAGAAGGCACACAAGGCAAACAAGCATGGGCATGGGTACGGGAAGGTGAGTATCGGATGTATTATGCACTGTGATATATACTGCATCTTATTCAGGCTGTAGTATATCCCAGTGGTCAGTGACAGTTTCTACATGTTTTATGCTTTTTTACACTGGTGTTTGTCTGTTCTATGGTATTTGCAGTATAACATTAAGGGTCTGTTGCCTGTAAGCAGATCGCAAAATGTTCCCCCCTCCTCCCATGCTAGGTCCATCAGCGTTCAGCCATAATCAATGGGAAAAGTTCTCAGTCAGTGTTTAATTTACCTGCAGCCTGATTATCCATCAGGACAACCAGTATACCCCTCAGGTCAGCCTGCGTATCCTCCTGGTCAGCCTGGATATCCTATAGGACACCCATGTTATCCTGTGCAACCTGGTTACCCTCCTCCACATTCTGGACCTTTTCTACCAGGCATGGCTGGGTATCTTATGGATAAAAAGATGAGAAAAAAGATGAAGAAGGCACACAAGCATGCGAGGGTGAGTATTGGATACACATACGACATGCATATACTCATCTTGGGCTGTTTTTTTTTTTTTTGTTTGTTTGTTTGTTTTTTAACCTGGGTCAGGTCTGACCGATTTGTTTTCAAGCCTGAGACAGATACAACTGGTGCAAAGATGTGGACTCGATGGACCAGTCCAGCATTCGTAGCCGGGTCGGGCAACATTTTCTGATCCGGCTCTAAGACCAATCCAGTGCAAAAAGCGTACTTGGAGGTGCTGGTAGCCAGCGATATCGCAACTGAAAACTTAAACAATCCCTGAATTGACAATTAGACAATTGCAAACTACTATCTGTTCTTCCCAGCGATGGTCTCTGCCGGCTCAGATCAGAAATCAACTGCTCTTGCTAGCGATTTTGCTTTCCGTGACGTCAAATCGACAAAGCAGATTCTTTTACCCTCTGCTCTGTTGATGTCATGATTATTGACAGCCGGCTCCCTGCTACCAAACTGCGGGGAGCTGGCTGTAAATCAGCATGACCTCAGCACTGACACTGCGTCAACAGAGTAGACTGGAAAGAAAAAGCTGCTTTGTTTACGTAGGGTGAAAAGAAGCAGGAGAATCACCGGTCCATAACCGCTGTGGGCTTGCAGAGATCGTCGCTGGGCAGAACAGGCAGGTACTGTAGTTAGCAACTACGTGCTAGTATGTTCTTAAGGTACCTTCACACTCAGCGACGCTGCAGCGATATAGACAACGAGCAGATCGCTGGAGCGTCGCTGTAGAGATGTCAAACACAGCAGCTCCAGAACGATGCAGGAGCGATCCAGTGACATAAGGGTTACTCACTTATCGTTCTCACAGGTCGTCACAGGTCGTTAGCTCCATGTAAATCATTGCAGGCATCTTTGCTTTTGCTGTCAAACACGAGGATACACGCTGATCTGACGACCAAATAAAGTTCTGGACTTCTAGCTCCGACCAGCGATATCACAGCAGGATCCAGATCGCTGCTGCGTGTCAAACACAACGAGATCGCTATCCAGGATGCTGCAACGTCACGGATCGTTGTTGTTCTCGTTGTAAAGTTGCTGAGTGTGAAGGTACCTTTAGGCCCATATGTAAAAATTGCCATTGTCCCAGATAATTCTTTTAAACATTATAGGGTTGGTCCCTTTCTCTGTAAGTGCATTTAGGCATTATTAGGTGAAAAAGCATTGAATGAATTGTCAGTCAATATAAGCCAGGTCATTAGTGATAACACTCTCTACAATTTTTTCCAAATTGATAAGAGTAAATCGTGGCTATTACAACCCCTGTGGGAGTTTTTCAGAAGATAATTCTGAGTGGCTATGCTTCAATCCTTTATTTGCTCTCATTAAAGTGAACCTGTCATTTTGCTAAGGAAACTTTAGGCTTTTTCATGTTGGCATTGTTACACTGATTAAAATGATACCTGGGATGAAGAAATCCATGTTGTTCATGTGTAATCAGTGTTAGAAGTTTTGAGTTGATTAGATTCTCGTGCTTCGGGGCGGGACTGTGTGTGGATTTTATTTTTTTTTTTTTAATTTATGCTCTGGCCTCATTGTCATTATGGCTTAAACCTGCCAGCTATTTGAAAGCCAAATTTTTTTTTTATTTTTTTTGGGGGGGGTGAGGGGGCTTTAACAAAATTTCAGTGCATGCACAGTAGTATCTCCTGGCATGCGATGATTTCAATCTGCACAAACCTCACCCACCAGTGAGCGGGGCTTGCACAGACTAAGAGCATCACTTGCCATGAGATGCTACTACACGTGTTGCCCTAGGAGAAAAAGAAAAAAAAATCGGCTTCAGCAAAATGACAGTGCATGCGCAGTAGCAACTATCGGCAAGCCATTATTTATTTCTTCTTTTTGCAAAATGCATCATTTACATCATTTTTTTTACAAAATAGAGGGCAGCTCACTGAAGGTTCCGTGACCTGTCATTTAAGCCAGAATGATGACGATGAGGCCAGAGTATGAAAAAAAAAAAAAAAGACCTGCCCACAGGCCGCCCCAGAGCACGATAATCTCATAAACTCAAAACTTCTAAGGCTGCCGTCACACTATCAGTATTTGGTCAGTATTTTACATTAGTATCTGTAAGCCAAAACCAGGAGTGGAACAAATAGAGGAAAAGTATAATAGAAACATATGCACCACTTCTGTATTTATCACCCACTCCTGGTTTTGGCTTACAAATACTGATGTAAAATACTGACCAAATACTGACCGTGTGACGGCAGCCTATCCCTGATTACACAAAAACCACAAGACTGATTTCTTCAACCTAGGTATCATTTTAATCGGTATATCGGCGCCGACCTGACACTGTACTTGGCAAAATCCTGATGACAAGTTTGCTTTAATACTCCTTTGCCTGCCATCTCAGCCCTTTGGGAATCTAGAGGAACCACATATTGGTGAAAGGTAGCCATTGTTATAGATGTATTGTTATAGCACCAATATATTCGGTAGTTATGTGCATCAGATCTGACAACTGGCATCACGGTCTGCTCCAGTTGAGGCTTATCTGCCTATCTCCCCTGGACACACACTTGAGTCATTTTCATAGGAAGCAAAATTTAGCATCTGAGAGAAACCCTGGCAGGCACAAGGGAACTACAAAGAATAAAAGTGTGATCCAGCTGACCCACATTAAAGTAGTCAGCAAATCCTCCGCTCAGATGAAAAACCACTCCTGCTCGGTGGTAGCAATAGGCAACGGTAATGTTTTTTTGGATTTAAAAAAAATTGTTATTGAATAAAACAGAAAATTCCCAATACTGTAGAAACAAATGATAAATGTGCAATAGAAAAACTCCGGCACACAAGAGAATATAACTGATGAGAAATTTATTACAAAGTAAATTCAAAGGATCAGACTCCATTAAATAAAGAAAAAATATTTGTTGATGTTTCTTCAGACACATTAAATTCAACATTTTGGCTATTTAGCCTTTTTCAAGAAATGTCTGTTATCTGTAACATATGTAAACATCATTATATTAACATTAGATTTGTATCATGAGAAATTCTTTACATACAGTATTCTAATGTGAGACATATAACTAAAGACAAGGGGAGGGTAGAAAATTTATGAGCACCTACTACCCTATTTATGGCTGAGTCTGTCGGCCTTTTCCGGAGTATTTCGCATGACGCATGCGCACATTACACCGCTCTTGTTAGAGATACCTCGGCCTCTTCCGGACTATCTCACGATGCATCTACGCAGGCGCACAGAGTGGACTTCGGCTCCTCACTATGGGATTCGGCTTTTTTCGTAAGGCACATGCGCTTTAGCGCATTAACTTTTTCCTTTCCCACCGGAAGCCTCTCAATACCAGAAACGGGCCCCTCGCGTCTTCCTCCATCAGACTCACCACTGATTCACCGCCCACGTGTCTTCTTGGACCCCGCAGTCCTTACCACATGGGCACTCTTTTGGCTATGATCACCAGGTAACTTTATTATGACATTTTGCGTATCTTTCCTTAGACCATACTAGCGGCACGGACCGCTCCTCATATTTTGTTTTATCCCACAGTGTGACTATTTTTTTTCTCCTAAAGCGGAGTAAACACACGTAAAGTATTATATTTTTATTTTTTCACTTAGGTGGTATACACCTTCTTCGTATCACTTATGTTGGTCCAGACTTGCAACAGGTTTTTTCCATTGTGGTCTCTGTCATAATTAACCCCTTAGTGACCAGGCCAATTTTTGCAATTCTGACCACTGTCACTTTATGAGGTTATAACTCTGGAACGCTTCAACGGATCCCGCTGATTCTGAGATTGTTTTTTCGTGACATATTGTACTTCATGTTAGTGGTAACATTTATTCGATATTACTTGCGATTATTTATGAAAAAAACGGAAATATGGCGAAAATTTTTAAAATTTTGCAATTTTCAAACTTTGTAATTTTATGCCCTTAAATCAGAGAGATATGTCACGAAAAATAGTTAATAAATAACATTTCCCACATGTCTACTTTACATCAGCACAATTTTGGAAACAAAATTTTTTTTTGTTAGGGAGTTATAAGGGTTAAAAGTTGACCAGCAATTTCTCATTTTTACAACACCATTTTTTTTTAGGGACCACATCACATTTGAAGTCATTTTGAGGGGTCTATATGATAGAAAATAATGAAGTGTGACACCATTCTAAAAACCACATTCAAGAAGTTTATTAACCCTTTACGTGCTTCACAGGAACTGAAACAATGTGGAAGGAAAAAATGAACATTTAACTTTTTTTTGCAAACATCTTAATTCAGAACCATTTTTTTTATTTTCACAAGTGTAAAAACAGAAATGTAACCATAATTTTTGTTATGCAATTTCTCCTGAATACGCCAATACCCCATATGTGGGGGTAAACCACTGTTAGGGCGCACCGCAGAACTTAGAAGTGAAGGAGCGCCGTTTGACTTTTTCAATGCAGAATTGGCTGGAATTGAGATCGGACGCCATGTCACGTTTAGAGAGCCCCTGATGTGCCTAAACAGTGGAAACCCCCCACAAGTGACACCATTTTGGAAACTAGACCCCTTAAGGAACATATCTAGATGTGTGGTGAGCACTTTGAACCCCCAAGTGCTTCACAGAAAATTATAACTTAGAGCCGTGAAAATAAAAAATCGCTTTTGTTTACACAAAAATGATCTTTTCGCCCACAAATTCTTATTTTCACAAGGGTAACAGGAGAAATTAGACCAGAAAAGTTGTTGTGCGATTTCTCCTGAATACGTCGATACCCCATATGTGAGGGTAAACCACTGTTTGGGCGCACCGCAGAGCTTGGAAGTGAAGGAGCGCCGTTTTACTTTTTCAATGTAGAATTGGCTGGAATTGAGATTGGACGCCATGTCGCGTTTGGAGAGCCTCTGATGTGCCTAAACAGTGGAAACCCCCCACAAGTGACCCCATTTTGGAAACTAGACCCCTTAAGGAACTTATCTAGATGTGTGGCGAGCACTTTGAACCCCCATGTGCTTCACAGAAGTTTATAACGTAGAGCCCTGAAAAAAAAAAATTGCATTTTTTCTACAAAAATGATCTTTTTTCCCACAAATTCTTATTTTCACAAGGGTAACAGGAGAAATTAGACCACTAAAGTTGTTGTGCAATTTCTCCTGAGTACGTCGATACCCAGTATGTGGGGGTAAACCACTGTTTGGGCGCACCGCAGAGCTTGGAAGAGAAAGAGTGCCGTTTTACTTTTTCAATGTAGAATTGGCTGGAATTGAGATCGGACGCCATGTCGCGTTTGGAGAGCCCCTGATGTGCCTAAACAGTAGAAATCCCCCACAAGTGACCCCATTTTGGAAACTAGACCCCCCATGGAACTTATCTAGATGTGTGGTGAGAACCTTGAATGCCCAAGTGCTTCACAGAAGTTTATAATGCAGAGCCGTGAAAATAAAAAATATTTTTTTTTTCCACAAAAAAGATTTTTTTAGCCCCCAAGTTTTTATTTTCACAAGGGTAACAAGAGAAATTGGACCCCAAAAGTTGTTGTCCAATTTGTCCTGAGTATGCTGGTACCCCATATGTGGGGGTAAACCACTGTTTGGGCGCACGGCAGAGCTCGGAAGGAAGGAGCGCCGTTTTGGAATGCAGACTTTGATAGAATGGTCTGCGGGTATTATGTTGCGTTTGCAGAGCCCCTGATGTACCTAATCAGTAGAAACCCTCCACAAGTGACCCCATTTTGGAAACTAGACCCCCCAAGGAACTTATCTAGATGTGTGATGAGAACTTTGAATGCCCAAGTGCTTCACAGAAGTTTAGAATGCAGAGTCGTGAAAATAAAAAATATTTTTTTTTTCACAAAAAAGATTTTGTAGTCCCCAAGTTTTTATTTTCACAAGGGTAACAAGAGAAATTGGACCCCAGAAGTTGTTGTCCAATTTATCCCGAGTACGCTGATGCCCCATATGTGGGGGTAACCCACTGTTTGGGCGCACGGCAGAGCTCAGAAGGGAGGGAGCACCATTTGACTTTTTGAGCGCAAAATTGGCTGTCGTGTTTGGAGACCCCTTGATGTACCTAAACAGTGGAAACCCCCCAATTCTAGCTCCAACCCTAACCCCAACACACCCCTAACCCTAATCCCAACCTGATCCATAATCCTAATCACTAACCCTAACCATAATCACAACCCTTACCCCAAAACAACCCTAATGTCAACCCTAACCATAACCCTAATCAAAACCCTAAATCCAACACACCCCTAATCCTAATCTCAACCCTAACCTCAAACCTAACCCTAATCCCAATACACCCCTAATCACAACCCTAACCTTAACCCTAATCCCAAACCTAACCCTAATCCCAAGCGTAACCCTAATGCCAACCCTAATCCAAACCCTAACCCTAATCCCAGCTCTAACCCTAACTTTAGCCCCAACCCTAGCCCTAACTTTAGCCCTAAGGCTACTTTCACACTTGCGTCGTTTGGCATTCCGTCGCAATCTGTCGTTTTGGACAAGAAACAGATCCTGCAAATGTGCCCGCAGGATGCGTTTTTTGCCCATAGACTTGTATTGCCGACGGATCGTGACGGATGGCCACACGTCGCGTCCGTCGTGCACTGGATTAGTTGTGTTTTGGCGGAGCGTTGGCACAAAAAAACGTTCAATGAAACGTTTTTTTGTACGTCGCATCCGCCATTTCTGACCGCGCATGCGTGGCCGTAACTCCGCCCCCTCCTCCCCAGGACATAGATTGGGCAGCGGATGCGTTGAAAAACTACAGCTGCTGCCCACGTTGTGCACAATTTTCACAACGTGCGTCGGTATGTCGGGCCGACGCATTGCGACGGCCCCGTACCGACGTAAGTGTGAAAGAAGCCTAACCCTAAATTTAGCCCCAACCCTAACCCTAAATTTAGCCCCAACCCTAACCCTAAATTTAGCCCTAACCCTAGCCCTAACCCTACCCCTAACCCTAATTTTAGCCCCAACTGCTGTTCTCCTGCCGGCCGGCAGATGGAGACAGATGGCGGGCACACTGGGCATGCGTCCGCCATGTTCTTCTGCCGGCGGCCAGGAGGAGCAGCAAGAGGATCCAGGGACCTAGGTGAGTATGCTAGGGTCCCCGAATCCCCCTATTTCTCTGTCCTCTGATGTGCGATCACATCAGAGGACAGAGAATTACACTTTACTTTTTTTTTTTTTTTGCGGTCGCCGGTAAACAGTTAATTACCGGCGATCGCAAAACAGGGGTCGGTAATACCGACCCCGATCATGCTCTTTGGGGTCTCGGCTACCCCCGGCAGCCGAGACCCCAAAGATTCTCCCGGTGCCGGCCGGCGGGCGCACTGCGCATGCGCCCGCCATTTTGAGGATGGCGGCGCCCTCCGGGAAACACGAGGAGCATCGGGGGAGCTAGGTGAGTATTGGGGGGCCACCTGGGACCCCTTTTTCTCTGTCCTCCGATGTGCGATCACATCGGAGGACAGAGAAATTAAAAAGAGATCGCCTTTTTTTTTTTTTTTTGCGATCGCCGGTAAACGGTTAATTACCGGCGATCGCAAATGCGGGGTGGGTTAAAACCCCCCGAATCATGTTCTCTGGGGTCTCGGCTACCCTCGGCAGCCGAGACCCCGGAGAAAATCGGCCTCTGGGGGGCGCTATTGACTTTTTCCACAGCGCCATTAATTAACGGCGCTGTGGTTTAAGTACCCTTAGCGGCCGCCGTTAAAAGGCGTATCGGCGGTCGCTAAGGGGTTAAACACACGGGATGTATGATTATCATTAGGGTATCATAAGATATAGATTACATACATTTTCTACCCTCCCCTTGTCTTTAGTTATATGTCTCACATTATAATACTATATGTAAATAATTTCTCATGATACACATCCAATGTTAATATAATGATTTTTATTTATGTTACAGATAACAGACATTTCTTGAAAAAGGCTAAATAGCCTAAACGTTGAATTTAATATGTGTCTGTAAGAAACATCAACAAATATTTTTTCTTTATTTATTGGAGTCTGATCCTTTGAATTGACTTTGTAATAAATTTCTCATCAGAT
Source organism: Ranitomeya imitator (assembly GCF_032444005.1). NCBI lineage: Eukaryota > Metazoa > Chordata > Amphibia > Anura > Dendrobatidae > Ranitomeya > Ranitomeya imitator. The sequence goes on along the minus strand of NC_091284.1, from coordinate 725,647,056 downwards.
CTATTCTCTTGTGTGCCGGAGTTTTTCTATTGCTTGGATCTATTTTCTCCAGAGCACCACCTATAGCAGTGAAGCACCCCTATAATCTTATTCCTATAAATTATAAATGTGAGCTTTTCCAAAGCGTTTCGTACTTATCCATGAGTAAGGACATAGTTTCAGTTTGAAACATTTGGGAAAAGCTCTCACTTTTTTTTTTCTCTAGCACTGGGAATGTTCTGTTTTTACTCAGTTCTACAATAAAACATTTTTTTCACCCTTCCAAAAATACCTTTCCCCTAGCTTAAATAAGAAGTGCAGCCTCTGAGCCACCATGGATCAATAAATGAGTGTATTAGTGGTGTACGGTATATATTTAATACCAAAAGGGACTGATTTGTGCGGGTCCAACTGCTGGAAACCCCAAGAATATTTGGGTTCTTTTTTCATGAATAAGGATTAGTATCCACATACAGAAGTACAAATACCCACAGATGGTATAAAGTTAAGAAATCTTCTTTCATCCTAGAGGTAACTGCACTGCATCAGGGCTTGTTCAGAGGAGCGTATCTTCAGTGTGCGAGTGCCTAGGACTGCACAGAGGTCAGATATAAGTGGAGGATGCACTCTTCTGGTCGGATTTGTAGACTATTATAATGTATGCAATGTAAAGGCGGCTCTGGCACCTGTCTGTGATGCAAAGGAGCGCACAGTGCTGCACATGGAGCCAGTCACGTTCACAATTTGCGGATGCTACTAGCCCTTTTTTCAATTCAGCTGTCTGCTCTTAGCCTAACGCTGATGCTTTTTTTCTGTCTTTTCTCCAGGGATATTCATCCTCCTCTTCCTCCAGCAGCGACTAAATCCCTTTCCCAATAAATGAAAAAGTCCTCAGGATTAATCCCCTGCACCAAAGTGTAGCATGCACAAATTGTCATGGAAGAGGAGCCTGCTGCAGACCCAAGTGTCTTATGTTATTATCCTGGATGATTGTAATTGTTCCTGACGTGTTCTCTGCAAGAGCGATAAGACATTCCTGCTGTGATATATATTTATATACAGTATGTGTATACATATATCATCGTTGTGAGAGAGACTTGATTCCAAAACTTGCTTCTAAAAATAAAGTTTTAATTTGCTATATGATTAACCTTCATTAATAATCCAAAACCCACGAGACTTACTTTTTTATTTATTTATTTATTTTTTTAAGTCAGGTGCTCATTTCACTGAGTGTTGTGTGACTAAAGCATGGACGAGAAATGGTAAAGAGAAGGGCTCAATAGTTACCAAAATAACAATTAGTTTACTGCAAGGTAAAATACTCACCTTTTACACAATGTGAGTATGCATAACACGTATAGTAAGTTTGAGAGGATGGCTGCAGATGGTACCGGACCCGCAAAGGATCTTCAAGAAATTCTGGATAGGTCATAGCCATTGGCTATGTACCTGAGGAGGTGGACAGGACGTCCACGAAACGCGTAGTTTTATAGCCCAGAATAAAGTATGCAACTCTTCTAAACTCTGATTCCCTTGCCCGATTTTGGAGGAGCGCTAAATTGTCGGCACCTTGAAAATCCTATCCATAAAGCATGGACGGTGACACTTGATGCAGCCTTTGGGGCTCTGGACATATGTCAATTGGTAGATCATTATCTTGAGCGACTTTGATTACAATTCTAAAGATGACCGAGCAGAACATTTCTATGAAAAGATAAATGAGCCCAGTAATAATGGGGATAAAAGTCTTAATTATCGTTCTTGTTCTTGGTGATCAGATGGCTATGGCCGGGATCACACTTGCGAGTGCAATGCGAAGAACTAACTTGCACGAGTCTCATCAGTATCCGGCACTGCCACCGGCACTCGGTACCAGAGCGTGCGGCTGCATGTATTTCTATGCAGCCGCACGCTCCGGCGGCAGTGCCGGGTATTGATGCGAGAGACACTCGCGAGTTTCTCGCGTTGCGCTCGCAAGTGTGACCCCAGCTTAAGAAAAGGGCATTGGTGGCAAAAGTAGACATAGCTAATGCAGGCTATTATACAACAATTAATACTAAATAGTGGCTTGCCTACACTGTGTAGTCAAGCCACTATTTAGTATTGATTGTTGTATAATAGCCTTGTGTGGTGGTGTCCCCTACGGTTAATTTTGCTTTTTTATTCAAGTTATTTTAATAAGTATTAATAAACATTGGTTTTAATTTATATGGGATCTCTTCTTCTCACATGTAATGATGTGGGATTAGTTATGTATAGTATTGTGAAGTGCCCTGGTGCTGTTTAAGATAGGTGTTGAATTAGCCCCCATAGAATATAATGTAACCCCGAATAGAATAGAATACAGCTCACCTCCCCATAGAATATAATGTAGCCCCATTAAAGAGTATGATGCAATCCTCCCTCATAAAATCTAATACAGCCCCCATCGAATATAATGTAGCCCCCCATAGAATATAATACAGCCCTCCTCCCCATAGTATATAATGTAGCCCCCCATATGTAACACAGCCTCCCCCATAGAATATAATGTATGCCCCATAGTGTATAACGCAGCCTCTCCCATAGAATATAATATACCCCCAATAGTATATAACAACCACATAGTATATAACACAGCCTCCCCATAGTATATAATACAGCCTGCATAGTATATAACAGCCCGCATAGTACACAGTCTGCATAGTATACAGCACAGCCCGCGTTGTATATAGAACAGCCCGCATTGTATACAGCACAGCTCGCATCTTCCCCCATAGAATGGCCCCACAGTCGAGTTAGTACTCACTGTTTAAAAAAAACGAAACAAAAAAACACTCCACCTCTCCGTGCTCGCGCTGCTCCCTGATCCTGTTTGTCTCAGCGGCTGCGCTGCACTGCCTGGCACACAGTGAGTGCGCGCATGTCAGAGGCACAGCGGGGAATGATGGGAGAGGGAGCGTCTGCTGATGCTCTCTCCTCCATCATTGCTTTGAACTGTACTGGCAGACGCCGGTATAGTTCAATGCGGCGAGGGAGTCAGTGCTGGTGGCAGGCGGGCCCCCCTGCCTCACAGGGGCCTTATAGTGGCTGCGTGATTTTCCGCTACCTGGGGGCTTCTGGTGGAGGGGGACCCTAGGCAGCTGCCTGCCTCTAACGCCGGCCCTGCCTGCAGGGGCCCCCCAAAAGCCTCTGGGCCTCGATGCAGCCGCAGCGGTTGAACCGGCGGTATGTCCGCCCATGAGCCATGACCCATCTTCAATGCTCTTACTGAGGGAAAGAGGTTGTTGGCTAAAATCTCTCGATACATGATACATCCATCCTTCTTTCAATATGGTGCACTCGTCCTGTCCCCTGATCTTCAGAAAAACACCCCAAAGCATGTTTCTATGCTTCATGGTTGGAACTGTGTTCTTTTGGTTGTACTCATCCTTCTTCTTCCTCTAAACATGGCGAGTGGAGTTGATACCAAAAAGTTCTATTTTGATCTTATCTGTCCACAAGACTTTCTCCTATGCCTCCTCTGGATCTTCCAGGTGGTCATTGGTGAGCTTCAAACGGGCCTTGGCATGTGCTGGTCTGAGCAGGGTGAATTTGCATGTCCTGCAGGATTTGAATCCATGACCGTGTAGTGTGTTACTAACGGTAATGTTTGAGACTGTCGTCCTGGGCTGATTCTTGACCTTTCTCAAAATCATCCTTACCCCACAAGGCGAGATTTTGCATAGAACCCCAGAGCGAGGAAGATTGACGGTCATCTTGTGTTTCTTACATTTTCAAATAATTGTGCCAACAGTTGTTGCCTTATATATATAACATATAATTATTTTTTTCCCTAACCTATAGACGTACATCAACAATTTTCATCAGAGAATCTGATCAATACCACGCATATCTCTGTGCTTTTGTGCAGACATTTGAACTACCCCATAACTCAGGGGTAAGTGATATCTGTGAAAAAACACAGATCGCACTCGTACTACTAACATCTGAATTATCCTTTAGTCTGAAGCTACATTTCGACTTGGGTGCTACAGTTTCCATGGCCAAAGATTGCCCTATGCTGCGACTATACATCTTTGCATAATACAAGTAATGAAGTGCCATATCAACCTGCAAGGTACTGGGCAAATGCAACCTGACCGGCACTTCCAGTTTTACCGTGTATCACACAGCAAGGCACGTCAGCATAGCCACCATTTCTGAAATATGCATGTAATGCTTTCATACTGATCTGCTGCCACATACTGGCACCCTTGCAGTTACACCGTATTTGCTTATTGCTGCCTGTTCTTCTCGTCCGGGGATGCAAGGATAAGATGGAATATTGATATAACACTTTTATGTTAATTGACTTGCCAAATTATGTCACTGGCATCTTTGTCTCTTCTTCTACATTGCTTTATTTTATAATGCAGGTGGATGATGTTGCATCGTGACACGCGAAGTGCTGTGACTAGTTTTGAGCGATACCTTTCAATCAGGGCCGGTTTTAGACAAAGGGGCCCTAGGCAAAAATTTAAAGTGGGGGCCCCAAATGATAACATTGCACTCTGGCCCCCATATTTAGGGGCATTTTATCGGCCAACGGGTCTGCCACTATTAGCTGTACGCAAGGGCGTTGCTAGGGTTAGAAATGATTGGGGGCCCAAGACAGAGTTGCCCCCAACCCCCTCTTAATTTTTTTTTTTAACTCTTCAGATAAGGCCGGTTTTACACGTTCAGATAATTCCAGTACCGGAAAAAAATCGATACCGGAATTATCCGTGTCCGTGTGCCCCTACGTTTCTGTGGCACATCAGTGTGGCACACGTGTGCCGCCCGTGTGCCCACTGGGTACCACACGCACCGTGCTGGGTACCACACTGTCCCCCCCACTGGTGCTGAAGCCGTGATTCATATCTTCCCTGCAGCAGCTTTTGCTATAACAGAAGAAAAAAGAAATCCAGCTCACCACAGTAACAGTCCCAGGAGGCTCGGAGCACGGAAACGCTGTGTCAAGGTGTGCGGAACCAGGAAAAGAAAAAGGAATTCCAGCTCAACGAAGCGGTGAAAAGTAAAAACTAAATACTTTATTCACTTCATATAAGAAGCAGAGGATAAAACATCAGCACAATATAGGTAAAAACACTACGCGTTTCAGGTGACGCAGCACCCTTAATCATGATACGTGTGCCGCCCATGTGCCCACTGGGTACCACACGCACTGTGCTGGGTACCACACTGTCCCCCCCCCACTGGTGCTGAAGCCGTGATTCATATCTTCCCTGCAGCAGCGTTTGCTGCAGAGAAGATATGAATAATAGTGTGGGGTGGAGCCGCATATTCATTACTGTAATCGGCGGCCCCACGTGACCGCATACAGGAGAAGATGCGGCCAGAACAGGAAGCAGCGACAGCCAACGAGGGAGCTGGGTGAGTATTTTCAGAACAGCGGGGGGGCGCACAGGGGGTGGGAGGGCGGGGGGCACATAGATCTTTATTTTAAACACTATTATTCATATCTTCTCTGCAGCAAACGCTGCTGCAGGGAAGATATGAATCGTGGCTTCAGCACCAGTAGGGGAGACAGCGCTTAATGTAGCGCTGTCTCCTGCACGGCACACGGACTGCACACGGACAACGTCCGTGTGCGGTACGTGTTTTACACGGACCCATTGACTTTAATGGGTCCGTGAAATACGTGCGCTCCCACGAACACTGACATGTCTCCGTGTTTGGCACACGGAGACACGGTCCGCAAAAAATCAATGACATCTGCACAGATGCATTGATTTTTTTGTGTCTACGTGTGTCAGTGTCTCCGGTACGTGAGGAAACTGTCACCTCGCGTACCAGAGACACTGACGTGTGAAACAGGCCTAAAACAGTGCTTACTCTCTGAGAACAGATAATGTAGTAGATGTCACCTGCAGTCCTATGTAACACCAGAGAGAGCGCAGTGAGCGCTGCCCGTCTGTCCTCATATGCAGTCCAGCTAACTGCGCCTTTGCGGACGCCCTGCCTGTGAATCCCAGCCCCACAGTGTCTTCTGATTTATTCATACTACAGGGCTGGGATTCACAGGCAGGGCGTCTGCACAGGCGCAGTCAGCTGGACTGCATATGAGGACAGACGGGCAGCGCTCACTGCGCCTGCCCAAGGCAGGAGAAAAGAGCGCAGGCACTGGCTCATTTCAAAACAGCTGTGAGGAGGCGGTGCCCGGCGCCAAGAAGATTTGAGTGACGGCTGTGTAGCGTCTGCAGCAGGGGGAAAGGCCTGCCTCCTTGACTGAAGAATAGGTATTTAGGACAAATTACAAAACTGATTATTTCGGCAGTTACAGCACCCAGAACTAAAAAAGCAACCTTGTCAGAATGCAGCATTACTGCTGCACAAGGTGGCTCTTTTAGTTAAAAACGCCTGGGACAGGTTCCCTTTAAACATGTACTGTAGACAAAATGCGTACTGTAAAAAACAAACCGCAAAAGCTCTAAGGCAGTGCTCCCCAACTCCGGTCCTCAGTATTGCCCAGGTGATGGAATTCTTGCCTTTCCAGGTAATGCAATTATCACCTGAGCAATACTAAGGAAATCCTGAAAACATGACCTGTTGGCGGCTCTTGAGGACCGGAGTTGGGGAACACTGCCCTTAGGGTATGTGTCCACAATCCGAAAACGCTGCAGGTCAGCTGCTGTGTACTTGTGCAGTGTCCAACCCGCAGCAGGCCAGATGTTACAGTATAGTGGATGGGATTTCAAGAAATTCCATCTCTACTATGCGTGCACTGACACCCGCATCTCACCTGCAGAGACGGACATGGGGCGCGCCTGTCCAGGCTGCAGCATGTCTATTTATATGGCGTAGACGCGAGTCTCCGCAAGAGAAATCTCACCCCTGTAATGTATAGAATGCAGGGATTCTGCACAGATCAATGAACACACGCGGAATCACCTGTGTTCAAAAGATGGCAGCACTTTGGACGCAGCACATGTCCACTGCATCCAAAGGGCTGCCATTTCTGGATCCTCTGAACATACCCTAAAAAATGGGTGTTTTGAAAACAGTGTTTTTACTGCCAAAAGAGCAGGCTTTGGCTGCAAAAAAATGCACCAAAATCGCTGATTCCTATGCACACATGTACTATGTGTATAGTTTACCCTTATTGTTTCACATGGGAATTCATTTCTATATAATAAATACCCTGATTTAGCAGACAATATTCCTGTCTTGTGTCATCCAGACAGTAGTGACAGGTCGCCCTGTCAGATTACCAGCAGTGATGTCGTGACTGTGGTCAGAGCCCATGCTGATCCCTGCTGTATGTGACTGTGAAACCTGATCCTACAGCAAACAGCACAGAGCTCCAGACCACATGAGTAAATCACAGCACTGAGGGGTCTCAAGGGGGGTTTGGGAGAGACATTCCAGAACAACAGAGCAATGCACAGCATTATTCACTGCTGTACACCCTCTGGGCACTTCATACAGGGGCTGCAGAGGAAGGGGGTCCCCTTTCTAGGTGGGGGCCCCAGGCATCTGCCTGGTCTGCCTGTGCCAAACGCAGGCCCTGCTTCCGATATCCGGAAATATTGGTATCTGATTGGATCAGCCGATATCCAAAAAATATCGGATATCGTCGATACCGATATCGGAAACCAATGCAAGTCAATGGGACACAAATATCGGAATGAAAATAAACTTTTTCTTTCCTTGCACATCCCGTTCCGGAGGGGGGAAGAGTGTGGGCGGTGCGTGGGCGGAGACTACGTGCCTGTGTGGGACCGTGGGGGGGTCTGTGCGGGCGTCTGTGCGGGCCTCTCGGGGGTCTGTGCGGCCTGCCGGGGATCTGTGCGGCCTGCTGGGGGTCTGTACGGACCTCTCGGGGGTCTATGCGGCCTGCCGGGGGTCTGTACGGGCCTCTCGGGGGTCTATGCGGCCTGCTGGGGTTCTGTACTGGCATTTTGGGGGTCTGTGTTGCATGCCAGGGGTCTGTATGGGCTCTCGGGGGGGGTCTGTGCGGGCCTCTCGGGGGTGTTTGTGTGCAGGCATCGTCCGATGGGACTACAAGTCCTATCGGGCTATGCCTGCTACAGTGGCAGTGATTGACACATTAGCAATTGATGGGACAGTAGTAGTCCCATCATCCGGCTAATGTGTTGAATGTAAAAGAAAAAACACAAACATACTACATACAAACTACATGCATACAACATACATACATACAACATGCATACAACATACTACATACATACCACATACATACAACATACTATATACTACATACATACATTCATACATACATACAACATACTACATACATACAACATACATACAACATACTACATGCATACTATATACATACATACATACAACATACCACATACAACATACATACTACATACATACAGCATACTACATACATACAACATACTACGTACATACATACTACATACAATACATTCATACATTGCATGCAATACATACATACATACAGTACATATAACAGAGTACATACTCACCATCACTTGTCACTTTGATCCCCGAAGCCAGAGTCATCTGTAAAAAATAGTAAAATAACAAACAACCAATATATTCCCTGATCTTCAGAAATCCACGAGTGTCCCACGACGATCTCCCGTGGAGAACAGCAGCTGTTATGAAAGGCAATTCAGTACTACAATGGACATAGCGGTCAGAGCACATACAGTGATCTGACAATAACCCAAAATCATAGAACGAGCTCTGAGACGTGGGAACTCTGCAGACCGCAATCCCTAATCCTCTCCAAACAACACTAGAGGCAGCCGTGGATTGCGCCTAACTCTGCCTATGCAACTCGGCACAGCCTGAGAAACTAACTAGCCGGAAGATAGAAAATAAGCCTACCTTGCCTCAGAGAAATACCCCAAAGGAAAAGGCAGCCCCCCACATATAATGACTGTGAGTTAAGATGAAAAGACAAACGTAGAGATGAAATAGATTCAGCAAAGTGAGGCCCGACTTTCTTAACAGATCGAGGATAGAAAAGGTAACTTTGCGGTCTACACAAAACCCTAAAGAAAACCACGCAAAGGGGGCAAAAAGACCCTCCGTACCGAACTAACGGCACGGAGGTACACCCTTTGCGTCCCAGAGCTTCCAGCAACAAATTAGACAAGCTGGACAGAAAAAATAGCAAACAAATAGCAAAGAAGAACTTAGCTATGCAGAGCAGCAGGCCACAGGAATGATCCAGGGAAAAGCAAGTCCAACACTGGAACATTGACAGGAAGCCAGGATCAAAGCATTAGGTGGAGTTAAGTAGAGAAGCACCTAACGACCTCACCAGATCACCTGAGGGAGGAAACTCAGAAGCCGCAGTACCACTTCCCTCCACCAACAGAAGCTCACAGAGAGAATCAGCCGAAGTACCACTTGTGACCACAGGAGGGAGCTCTGCCACAGAATTCACAACAAGCAGCATCAGCTGATGCGACCGCTCTCTAGGGGCTCCAGGAATACAATGACGGGAGGAAGGTATCCTTCCGCACTGTATTACTCCGCCGCTGTAAAAAAATAGTCCCTAGTCTCACGTTTGGCATTGCTGTGTGAGAAATTTCCCATGCAGCAATTGCCATAAAGTGAGACTCTGAACTATAGTAACCTCTCAGTGATGCACTGCAGGAGCCATTGTCTCCTGTCAGTGTGTCACTGAAGGTCCTATGGAGCAGTGACATCACCCGATTTCACTGTTCTATAAGGGGAGATCGTCGTGGGACACTTGTTATTAATTGGACTACGGCGGACAGGGAGTATACGATTTATTATTTTACGTTTTTTGCAGGCGCTGAATGGTAAGTATGGTTAAATGAAGAATATTAAAATACTTTTTACTGGCTGTGTCTTTATTTTTTTTTTTAACTATTTCACTACACTAGGATTAATAATGGATAGGCGTCTTATTGACGCCTCTCCATTATTAACCCGGCTTAATGTCACCTTACAATAGCAAGGTGACATTAACCCCTTATTTCCCCATATCCCGCCACTACACGGGAGTGGGAAGAGAGGGGCTAAGTGCCGGAATTCGCGCATCTTACAGATGCGCCATTTCTGGGGCGGCTGCGGACTGGTATTTGTAGCCGGGGGGGGCCAATATCCATGGCCCCTCTCTAGGCTATGAATATCAGCCCGCAGCTGTCTGCGTAACATTTCTGGATATAAAATACCACGCCGTTTTTTAAAAAAAATTAAACACGCATTAAGGCCTCTTTCACACTTGAGTCGGTACGGGTCCGTCGCTATGCGTCGGGCCGATGTACCGACGCACGTTGTGAAATTTGTGCATGACGTGGGCAGCGGATGCAGTTTTTCAACGCATCCGCTGCCCATTCTGAAGTCCGGGGAGGAGGGGGTGGAGTTTCGGCCACACTTGTGCTGTAGAAAATGGCGGACGCGTCGGGCAAAAAAAAACTTCACTTGAACGTTTTTTCATGCCAACGGTCCACCAAAACACGACGGATCCGTTGCACGACGGACGCGACATGTGGTCATCCGTCGCGATCTGTCGCTAATACAAGTCTATGGGCAAAAAACGCATCCTGTGAGCACATTTGCAGGATCTGTTTTTTTCCGCTGGATCCGTTTTTTTCTCATAGAGTTGTATTAGCGCTGGGTTGCGCCTGATGGCCACACGTTTCATCCATTTTTTGCTGGATCCGTCAAAATAGCTGTTTCCGCCAGACGGAAAACACATACAGAGGAATGGTTTTTCTGTCCGGCGAAAAAGCGCACAGCGATGGATCCGGCAAAAAATGGATGAAACGTGTGGCCATCAGGTGCAATCCGGCGCTAATACAACTCTGAGAAAAAAAACGGATCCGGCGGGAAAAACGGATCCTGCAAATGTGCTCGCAGGATACATTTTTTGCCCATAGACTTGTATTGGCGACGGATGGCCACACGTCGCATCCATCGTGCAATGGATGTCATGTTTTAGCGGAACGTTGGCACAAAAAAACGTTCAAGTGAACGTTTTTTGTCCGTCGCGTCCGCCATTTTCTAACGCACATGCGTGGCCAAAACTCCACCCCCTCCTCCCCGGACTTCAGAATGGGCAGCGGATGCGTGGAAAAACTGCATCCGCTGCCTACGTCGTGCACAAATTTCACAACGTGCGTCGGTACGTCGGCCCGACGCATAGCAACGGACCCGTAATGACGCAAGTGTGAAAGAGGCCTTAATGAGCGTTTAATTAAAAAAAAAATGGCGTGGGCTCCCGCGCAATTTTCTGCTCCAGAGGGGTAAAGCCGATGGATGGGGGCCAATATTTGTAGCTTGCTATGAATATCAGCCCGCAGCTGTCTGCGTAGCCTTTACTGGCTATTAAAATAGGGGGACCCAGAAAAAATGACATGGGGTTCCCCTATGTTTTATAGCCAGAAAGGCTATGCCGACAGCTGTGGGCTGATATTCATAGCCTAGAGAGGGGCCATGGATATTGGCCCCCCCCCCGGCTACAAATACCAGTCCGCAGCTGCCCCAGAAATGGCGCAATTCCGGCACTTAGCCCCTCTCTTCCCACTCCCGTGTAGAGGTGGGATATGGGGTAATAAGGGGTTAATGTCACCTTGCTATTGTAAGGTGACATTAAGCCGGGTTAATAATGGAGAGGCGTCAACAAGACGCCTATTAATTATTAATCCTAGTGTAGTGAAATAGTTAAAAAATAAATAAAGACACAGCCAGAAAAAAGTATTTTAATATTCTTCATTTAACCATACTTACCATACTTCAGCGCCTGCAAAAAACATAAAATAATAAACCGTATACTACCTGTCCGCCGTAGTCCAATTAATAACGAGTGTCCCACGATGATCTCTCCTATAGAACAGTGACATCGGGTGACACACACAACCCCCGGCAGGCCCGCACAGACCCCCGAGAGGCCCGCACAGACCCCCGGCAAGCCCGCACAGACCCCCGGCAGGCCCGCACAGACCCCCCCCCCCACGGTCATGCACAGACCCCGCCCACACACACAGACACGCAGTCTCCGCTCGCGCACCGCCCACACTCCATTATAGTGCATCATTGCACTATAGGAACTTCCGATTCCGGTATCCGATATCTTAAAGGGACACTGTCACCTGAATTTGGAGGGAACAATCTTCAGCCATGGAGGCGGGGTTTTTGTGTTTTTGATTCACCCTTTCCTTACCCGCTGGCTGCATGCTGGCTGCAATATTGGATTGAAGTTCATTCTCTGTCCTCCATAGTACACGCCTGCACAAGGTGCAATCTTGCCTTGTGCAGGCGTGTACTATGGAGGACAGAGAATGAACTTCAATCCAATATTGCAGCCAGCATGCAGCCAGCGGGTAAGGAAAGGGTGTATCAAACACCCAAAACCCCCGCCTCCATGGCTGAAGATTGTTCCCTCCAAATTCAGGTGACAGTGTCCCTTTGAAAGTATCGGAACTCAGTATCGGAAATACGATACAGCGAATATCGGCCGATACCCGATATTTGCAGTATCGGAATGCTCAACACTAGCTGTGACCATTACAAGCAAGTCACAAAATATCCGACTCATTCTCTTTATGATGTTCCAGAAAATTTTCCCTTGTAAATTGCATGAAAATGTGCATACATAACTTTTTATTGTCTTTATATGTCTCCAATACTGCTTGAGCGTTCTAATTAGGGATGAGCGAGTAGCTTCGGATAACTACTTATCCGAATAGCTATAGCACTTACCGAATAGCTGCATCGGGATGCCGGATACCTGGAGCGCTACCGATAATCAGCTGTCCGGCTGCATGTGTCACAGCGACTGTCTGACCGTCACATCACATGCATGGAGAGCCAAACAAAGAGCCTATCCATGCATGTGTTGTAACTCACACAACCGTGACACATGCAGCTGCGGCACCGAACAGCTGATTATCGGGAGCACACCAGGTATCCTGGATCCCGATGCAGCTTCTTCGGTAAGCGCTATAGCTATTTGGATAAAGAGTTATCCAAAGCTATTCGCTCATCCCTATTTCTAATCTAAAGAATACCAAGACTTTATTCTTGGTTATTGCCTCTGTAGGCCGGGGACTCTGGATCAGTTTATATTCTCCTGAATAGCAGCTAATGTACAGTACTATTCAGCGACTGTTACACATTGGACAGAGCTGCGCCGTATACCTCTGTTTAATGTTCACAGTTGGCCGCTGTTGGATCTTTTCATAGCGGATCATGTGGGTGACGGATGTTGAATCTCACCAACCAGATATTGACCTATTCTAAGTACCGGACAGAACAGGATTAAAGAGAACCTGTCTCATCCAGTAAAGCTATTTACCTGCAGATAAAATGATAATCTTCTGATAAATAGGTTCCAAATCCTAGTTAGTTGGCTTACTGGAGCAACGGCTGTGGGAAGAAAATGAAGTTTTATTCTCCCTGCCTCTGCTCGATTCTAGTCATTGGGATAGTGCAGGGAATTATACAGTCATCACTCTCTGTACAGTGAGTTCATTATAATCACTCCCTTGGCACAATGACTGACATCTCTGCAGTGTGTGTGTGCTGCCAATCAGTGTGCAGGGGAGTTATTACAGCCACTGTCACTGTATACTGAGCAGTGTGCTCTTCTCTGCAATCATGATGTGGGAAATCAATAATGTAACAGAGGCCCCTCCTTTGTCTAATCCATTGTTCGTCAATCTTTCTGACCTTAATTGCCACATTCAGTTCTGAGAGACGGTCACAAGCCACATCCAGCTTCCGCCCTCCTCACACTAATGGCAACCAAAGCCCACATTACGAGTAGAATGATAATCGAAGCTTTTCCACATAAATCACCCCAAAGCAGTATACCAAGATCGAGGGCTTCCCACAATACTCCCATTAAGTATTTTCCCATCAAGCACTCCCAACACACTGTGGCGTCCAGCTTCAAGCACCTCCTCTGACAGGTAGTGTGAGATGCTGGCCTTATTCTAAAGACTATTGGACCAATGCAGGTAGAAGGGAATCCATGGCTCTAAGGGATGCAGACTTTTTCCAGTACAGAAAACCAATATGTTGATCTGATTGTTGTGTTTTATTAGAGATTTGCTTGCTTGTGAATTCAGTGTCAGGAATCAATATTTCCATTCAGTGACAGTAAGCAGAGTAAGACGTGCGGGCTGGGTACTATGCATACATAAGGCGAGACGCGATCGGGTAAAGCAATCATTACATTACTCTCATTAGTGTTTCATGGGCCTCAAACCACTGTTCTCCCTCCCAGTCACTAGTCCCGTTTTGTGGATGGGGATAGTAGACACAGTGCAGCCTTCACCACAGGGGGTCTCACATACAGTCTCATGTGATGTGACTCGACCTGAGGAAAATACCTCCACCAGTGCACAGTTAGCTTGGGAGGAGGGGGTGTTTCACTAGGAACGGGCTCAATTCTGGGGCGCTTGGGTTATTTAGGATACTGATGAGGAAATGGGTTGTTTCCGGCTGGAGTTGGATACACGTTCTGCAGTCGTGATATCTGTCATTTGGAGGAGCATGGGCTGCGACTGCAGACTATACCGGCAAGAGATACAAAAGCTGTGGGCCAAACAACAGTTCTGAGACAGTGGATGTTGCCTGGTTCGGGGGTAGTGGAACTATCAGCTCCTGGATTGGATCTTGTGGACTCGGGACATTGCATTGTGACCATCTACCCGAAATTGCTCTAAGACCATGGACGTAAGGAATAAAAAATAATTGCATTGTTAACTTGATTAGGTGATTGACAACCTGCAACCTTATATCTTTTACAGGTGCTATCATCCTGTCTCCAGCGTACCATACTTAAATTATCTCTAAATCCCTAAGACGAGTATATGTGCATCCAGATCGGCTCTTGTGTGCAGGGCTACTCACAAAATTCACCATTTTGAGACCTGCTCTTCATACCTGTTTACTAGACCTGGAGCAATTGCACCAAGCTAGCAGACACCCACGAACCACAATTCATGACACCGCGAGCGAAATGTGGCCTCTGAGCTACAAGTTGAGGGCCCCTGGTCTAATCACTTAACTGCAGCGATCACTATCAATTGCGGTTTCTAAGGGTTATACTGCCATGATCAGAGCTGGCTCCCAAAATGACAGTTTACCTCTGCACATAAAAAGCAATGTTGGGAACAGCTGTGGAGTCAGAGTTGGAGCCCATTTTGGTGGAGTTGGAGGTTTGACTTACCAACTCCACAGCACTGGCAGGGCTGTGGAGTCAGAGTCAGAGCCCATTTTGGTGGAGTCGGTGTCACGGAAATTGAGGAGTTGGATGTTTGGCTTACTGACTCCACAGCCCTGGTTGCGAAAAAGGATTAAATAAATACTTAAATGTAATCAACCACATTATTTTTTTCTTTTTGAATGACAGGCTTTTCCAATCACCTGAACCATGCAGCCAATCGGGTTGCCTCTGCTGGGTCCATGGAGATGACAATAAGTAAGTATGCCTCCATTTGTTATTTTATAACAAACCATGACTAACGAAAATAAAAACCTGTAATACTAGATAAACTCTTTTAATCTTTTGCTGTGCTTGGACTTAAGTTGGTATAAGAAGTGTCTGATGGTAGCGTATCTCCCTATAATTATGAGGGAAATGGACGAGATAACTTTCATCAGACTGACTGTGCAGTTCACAACTATCTTTTATATATGTTTATATAAATATATATATATATATATATATATATATATATATATATATATATATATATATATAATTTATGCAACCATCAGATGAGCAGAGCAGTTGCAGACAATAATTATGTTGCATACTGTAAATTGAGCCGGCTTCTAGAAACAAACATACTCTCCTGATTAATACTGCATGTCTGCCACCTATCAAGACCAATTTCTGAAATTCAATATGCTGCACACATCTCCCCATTTATCCTTATTGGTGCCTGTGATACTTAATCCTTTCCCATTAGCTAAGCCATTAGCCACTGATCCTATTAAGCTGAGTAGTGGTGAACAATAAGAATTTAGGACAAATCTGAAATTAAAGCAAAGATACAATACAGTATTTCATACAATAGAAACTACTGACAGAGCTCACTAGTATAATATCTATAAATGTACACGCTTACAGATGAGTCAATTAGCTTGTCATTGTCTAAATGCAATGAAATGTTGGTCTTTTATATAGAGATAATTTTCAGCAACAGCGTGGTCATCTGCTGAGGCTCTCCTACATCCAATATTAAAGTACCGTTACACTAAACGACTTACCAACGATCACGACCAGCGATACGACCTGGCCGTGATCGTTGGTAAGTAGTTGTGTGGTCGCTGGGGAGCTGTCACACAGACAGCTCTCTCCAGCGACCAACGATGCCGAAGTCCCCGGGTAACCAGGGTAAACATCGGGTTACTAAGTGCAGGGCCGCGCTTTGTAACCCGATATTTACCCTGGTTACCATTGTAAAAGTTAAAAAAAACAGAACAGTACATACTCACATTCCGATGTCTGTCACGTCCCCCGCCGTCAGCTTCCCTGCACTGACTGTCAGCGCCGGCAGTAAAGCTGAGCACAGAGGTGATGTCACCGCTGTGCTCTGCTTTACGGCCGGCGCTGAAACAGTCAGTGCGGGAAGCTAACGGTGGGGGACGTGACAGACATTGGAATGTGAGTATGTAGTGTTTTTTTTTTTTACCCTGGTTACCAGTGAACACATCGCTGGATCGGCGTCACACACGCCGATCCAGCGATGACAGCGGGTGATCAGCGACCAAAAAAAGGTCCTGATCATTCCCCAGCGACCAACGATCTCCCAGCAGGAGTAACCCGATGTTTACCCTGGTTACCCGGGGACTTCGGCATCATTGAAGACAGTTTCAACGATGCCAAAGTCTTTCCCCTGATCGTTGGTCGCTGGAGAGAGCTGTGTGACAGCTCCCCAGCGACCACACAACGACTTGCCAACGATCACGGCCAGGTCGTATCGCTGGTCGTGATCGTTGGTAAGTCGTTTAGTGTAACGGTACCTTTAGAAGTTTGCCCCCCCCCAAACCAAAAATCTAGCAATGCCCTAGATAATCAAAACTTTTACACAGAGAACACCCTGAAGCAGCTTACCAAGATCCGGGGGTTTCCACAATGCCTCCGTTAAGTATTCTACCATCCCCCATCGATAAATAACAGGATGACCCAAATATATATATAATCTATCAATCATATTTGACTCCGACACGACTTTTTAAGATGGGCCGATTTTCAATCACCAGAGTGTTTACGTTGTCACCCATCAAACGCAGATTTTACTCATATGATATGGAAGTGTCCCATCATTTTTCAATATTGGAAAGAGGTGATGTCATTATTAATATCTCTGTTGTTAACTCCTGTTCCTCTTGAGCTGCAGGTTTGTTTGTTTGTTTGTTTGGGGTGTGGGATGAGGAGGCTTGGGATCATCATGTCGGGATTTTTCTGCGTGAAACACTTTTTATGGGCAGCACGGTGGCGCAGTGGTTAGCACAGCAGCCTCGCAGCGCTGGAGTCCTGGGTTCTAATCCCACTCAGGACAACATCTGCAAAGAGTTTGTATGTTCTCTCCGTGTTTGCGTGGGTTTCCTCCGGGCACTCCGGTTTCCTCCCACATTCCAAAGACATACTGATAGGGAATTTAGATTGTGAGCCCCACAGGGGACAGTGATGATAATATGTGCAAACTGTAAAGCGCTGCGGAATATGTTAGCGCTATATAAAAATAAAGATTATTATTATTAAATAAAGATTATTATTATGTCACGGAAGGTATTGGCATTACGATGGTTTGTGGGTTCATCCCCTTCTCTCAGAGCCTGGGTCGAATTAGTGAACTCAGTTATCCCATATGAACATACACTATATCAAAATAGAGGTTGTCCGGGTAAATTTGATAAAATCTGAGATAGGTGGAACTCTTCTCACCTTACTTTATAAATCTATGACGATTTGGTATTGGCATGAGATTGGCATCCTGTTCTGAAGACATCGCACAGATGAAAACATAATGTATAATGTTAAATGGCGGAATAGTAGTAGTTATAGTTCTAGTTGTAGTTTAGGAACTTTGTATATTCACAGTTCCATGTTTATACTTATATGGTTTTATATGATGTAAATGATTCGATATACACAATCTGTTAGAGATTTGCTTGCTCGTCAATTCAGTGTCAGGCATCGATGTTTCCATTCAGTGATAGTAGGCAGAGGAAGAAGTGCGGGCTAGACCTTATGCATACATAAGGCCAGACACAAGATTGGTAATCAGGTAAAGCAATCATTCCATTACTCTCATTAGTGTCTCAGGGGCCTTAAACCACTGTTCTTTCAATCACTAGTCCCATTCTGTGGATGGGGATAGTAGACCCAGTTGGGCCGTCACTACAAGGGGTGTTACATGCAATCTCAGGTGATGGGGCTCGACTTGAGGAAAATGCCTACACCAGTGCAGTCAGCTTTGCAAGTGGGGGGGTTTCCCTAGGGCCGGGCTCAATTCCAGGGGGCGGCTTGGCTTACTTAGGACACTGACGAGGAAATTGCTGGCTGCAGTTGGATACACGTGCTACAGTTGTGATATCCATCGTATGGGGGAGCATGGGCTGTGACTCTAGACTATACCTGTGGGAGATACAAAAGCTGTGGGCCAACCAAAAGTTGGGAGACAGTGAATATCGCCTGGTATGGGGGCAGTAGAACTATTGACACCAGGATAGGATCTAGTGAACTGGAGACATTGCATTTTGACCATTAACTTGAAATTGCTGTAAGACCATGGACATAAGGAATAAAAAATTGTTGCATTAGAAGCTAAGTTAAAGTTTAGACTGCAAAATTCTAATTAATAAGAATTTAACCACAGGTAGGTAATTATCCATTGAATAGGTGTCCTGCAGACGGATTGCAGACTTCAACCATCTGACAGAGACTTCCAGGCCAACCCTGGAGGTTAACACCTATACTAGACCATCTTCTGGTGAGAAGAGTTGCAGAAAATCGACCTGCAAGTTCACTGCAGTTAACTAACGAAGTAGAAAGCTAAACGGGGGTGAGTGTTTCTCATGAAACAATATGGCATGCACGGCAGTGGAATGGCATGCATGGGTGTCATCTATAAAGAAAGCCTTTTTGCTGAAGTCCATGTACAAAAAAGCCTGCTATCACAACTCTGTTGTCGGGTGTCTTGGGACCAGGGGCACCTTCCTTAACTCTAGGGATGCCTAGTTCACCCTGTTCTCTGGATTACTTCTGATGGTAAAGACGCCAGTGCTCAAAAGTGCATTTTGCTCAAAAATGCGTGATGCCGAGATCCAGCCGTTCTTATACCCCACTATTTTTATCTGTTAGCATTTTTGAGCACAATGCACTGTGAACTTTTAATATATTTTTAAGGCACTTTGTTTACTCTGGCACATGTGCACTTTAGTTGTTATTTTCAGTTGTGGCCCTTATAATTGATATAGTATATTTTTATATTGTTTTAACCCCTTTCTGACCTCGGACGGGATAGTACATCCGAGGTCAGAAGCCCCGCTTTGATGCGGGCTCCGGCGGTGAGCCCGCATCAAAGCCGGGACATGTCAGCTGTTTTGAACAGCTGTCATGTGCCTGTAATAGGCGTGGGCAGAATCGCGATGTACCCGCGCCTATTAACTAGTTAAATGCTGCTGTCAAACGCAGAGGGAGGCATTTAACTACCGCTTCCGGCCGGGCGGCCGGAAATGATCGCATCGCCGACCCCCGTCACATGATCGGAGGTCGGCGATGCTTCTGAATAGTAACCATAGAGGTCCTTGAGACCTCTATGGTTACTGATCGCCGGTAGCTGTGAGCGCCACCCTGTGGTTAGCGCTCACAGCACACCTGATTTTCTGCTACATAGCAGCGAACATAAGATCGCTGCTATGTAGCAGAGGCAATCGCGTTGTGCCTCCTTCTAGCCTCCCATGGAGGCTATTGAAGCATGGCAAAAGTTTAACCCCTTTCTGCCATTAGACGTACTATTCCGTCCATGTGGGGTGGGCTTTACTTCCCAAGGACGGAATAGTACGTCATAGGCGATCGGCCGCGCTCACGGGAGGAGCGCGGCCGATCGCGGCCGGGTGTCAGCTGCTTATCGCAGCTGACATCCGGCACTATGTGCCAGGAGCGGTCACGGACCGCCCCCGGCACATTAACCCCCGACACACCGCGATCAAACATGATCGCGATGTGCCGGCGGTGCAGGGAAGCATCGCGCAGGGAGGGGGCTCCCTGCGGGCTTCCCTGAGACCCCCGCAGCAACGCGATGTGATCGCGTTGCTCCGGGGGTCTCTTACCTCCTCCCTGCAGCAAGTCCCGGATCCAAGATGGCCGCGGATCCGGGTCCTGCAGGGAGGGAGGTGGCTTACCAAGTGCCTGCTCAGAGCAGGCACTTGGTAACGCTGCAGCGCAGTTTGACAGATCGGTGATCTGTCAGAGTGCTGTGCAAACTGTCCCCCTGGGACAAAGTAAAAAAGTTAAAAAAATTTTTACAAGTGTGTAAAAAAAAAAACAAAAAAAAAAAACCTAAATAATGAAAAAAAAAAAATATTATTCCCATAAATACATTTCTTTATCTAAATAAAAAAAACAAAACAATAAAAGTACACATATTTAGTATCGCCGCGTCCGTAACGACCCGACCTATAAAACTGGCCCACTAGTTAACCCCTTCAGTAAACACCGTAAGGAAAAAAAAAAAAAACGAGGCAAAAAACAACGCTTTATTATCATACCGCCGAACAAAAAGTGGAATAACACGCGATCAAAAAGACAGATATAAATAACCATGGTACCGCTGAAAGCGTCATCTTGTCCCGCAAAAAACGAGCCGCCATAAGGCAACATCAGCAAAAAAATAAAAAAGTTATAGTCCTCAGAATAAAGCGATGCAAAAATAATTATTTTTTCTATAAAATAGTTTTTATCGTATAAAAGCGCCAAAACATAAAAAAAAAGATATAAATGAGGTGTCGCTGTAATCGTACTGACCCGAAGAATAAAACTGCTTTATCAATTTTACCAAACGCGGAACGGTATAAACGCCTCCCCCAAAAGAAATTCATGAATAGCTGGTTTTTGCTAATTCTGCCTCACAAAAATCGGAATAAAAAGCGATCAAAAAATGTCACGTGCCCGAAAGTGTTACCAATAAAACATCAACTCGTCCCGCAATAATCAAGACCTCACATGACTCTGTGGACTCAAATATGGAAAAATTATAGCTCTCAAAATGTGGTAACGCAAATAATATTTTTTGCAATAAAAAGCGTCTTTCAGTGAGTGACGGCTGCCAATCATAAAAATCCGCTAAAAAACCCGCTATAAAAGTAAATCAAACCCCCCTTCATTACCCCCTTAGTTAGGGAAAAATAAAAAAAAATAAAAAAATGTATTTATTTCCATTTTCCCATTAGGGCTAGGGCTAGGGTTAGGGTTAGGGTTAGGGTTAGGGCTAGGGTTAGGGTTAGGGCTAGGGTTAGGGTTAGGGCTAGGGTTAGGGTTAGGGCTAGGGTTAGGGCTAGGGATAGGGCTAAGGCTAGGGTTATGGTTAGGGCTAGGGCTAGGGTTAAGGCTACAGTTAGGGTAAAGGCTACAGTTAGGGTAAAGGCTACAGTTAGGGTTAAGGCTACAGTTAGGGTTAAGGCTACAGTTAGGGTTAGGGTTTGGATTACATTTGCGGTTGGGAATAGGGTTGGGATTAGGGTTAGGGGTGTGTCTGGGTTAGAGGTGTGGTTAGGGTTACCGTTGGAATTAGGGTTAGGGGTGTGTTTGGATTAGGGTTTCAGTTATAATTGGGGGGTTTCCACTGTTTAGACACATCAGGGGCTCTCCAAACGCGACATGGCGTCCGATCTCAATTCCAGCCAATTCTGCGTTGAAAAAGTAAAACAGTGCTCCTTCCCTTCCGAGCTCTCCCGTGTGCCCAAACAGGAGTTTACCCCAATATATGGGGTATCAGCGTACTCAGGACAAATTGGACAACAACTTTTGGGGTCCAATTTCTCCTGTTACCCTTGGGAAAATACAAAACTGGGGGCTAAAAAATAAGTTTTGTGGGAAAAAAAAGATTTTTTAATTTTCACGGCTCTGCGTTATAAACTGTAGTGAAACACTTGGGGGCTCAAAGTTCTCACAACACATCTAGATAAGTTCGTGGGGGGGTCTAGTTTCCAATATGGGGTCACTTGTGGGGGGTTTCTACTGTTTAGGTACATTAGGGGCTCTGCAAACGCAATGTGACGCCTGCAGACCATTCCATCTAAGTCTGCATTCCAAATGGCGCTCCTTCCCTTCCGAGCCCTCCCATGCGCCCAAACGGTGGTTCCTCCCCACATATGGGGCATCAGCGCACTCAGGACAAATTGGACAACAAATTTTGGGGTCCAATTTCTCCTGTTACCCTCAAGAAAATACAAGCAGAGGGTGGTTATAAATGGTATAGTCTCTAACTGGGTCGCTGTGACCAGTGGGGTACCGCAGGGGTCGGTATTGGGACCTGTTCTCTTCAACATATTCATTAATGATCTGGTAGAAGGTTTACACAGTAAAATATCGATATTTGCAGATGATACAAAACTATGTAAAGCAGTTAATACAAGAGAAGATAGCATTCTGCTACAGATGGATCTGGATAAGTTGGAAACTTGGGCTGAAAGGTGGCAGATGAGGTTTAACAATGATAAATGTAAGGTTATACACATGGGAAGAAGGAATCAATATCACCATTACACACTGAATGGGAAACCACTGGGTAAATCTGACAGGGAGAAGGACTTGGGGATCCTAGTTAATGATAAACTTACCTGGAGCAGCCAGTGCCAGGCAGCAGCTGCCAAGGCAAACAGGATCATGGGGTGCATTAAAAGAGGTCTGGATACACATGATGAGAGCATTATACTGCCTCTGTACAAATCCCTAGTTAGACCGCACATGGAGTACTGTGTCCAGTTTTGGGCACCGGTGCTCAGGAAGGATATAATGGAACTAGAGAGAGTACAAAGGAGGGCAACAAAATTAATAAAGGGGATGGGAGAACTACAATACCTAGATAGATTAGCGAAATTAGGATTATTTAGTCTAGAAAAAAGACGACTGAGGGGCGATCTAATAACCATGTATAAGTATATAAGGGGACAATACAAATATCTCGCTGAGGATCTGTTTATACCAAGGAAAGTGACGGGCACAAGGGGGCATTCTTTGCGTCTGGAGGAGAGAAGGTTTTTCCACCAACATAGAAGAGGATTCTTTACTGTTAGGGCAGTGAGAATCTGGAATTGCTTGCCTGAGGAGGTGGTGATGGCGAACTCAGTCGAGGGGTTCAAGAGAGGCCTGGATGTCTTCCTGGAGCAGAACAATATTGTATCATACAATTATTAGGTTCTGTAGAAGGGCGTAGATCTGGGGATTTATTATGATGGAATATAGGCTGAACTGGATGGACAAATGTCTTTTTTCGGCCTTACTAACTATGTTACTATGTTAATATGTTAAAACTGGGGGCTAAAAAATAATTTCGGGGGGAATTGTTTTTTTTTTCATGGCTCTGCGTTAGAAACTGTAGTGAAACACTTGGGGGCTCAAAGTTCTCACAACACATCTAGATAAGTTCCTTTGGGGGTCTAGTTTCCAATATGGGGTCACTTGTGGGGGGTTTCTACTGTTTAGGTACATTAGGGGCTCTGCAAACGCAATGTGACGCCTGCAGACCATTCCATCTAAGTCTGTATTTCAAATGGCGCTCCTTCCCTTCCGAGCCTTCCCATGCGCCCAAACGGTGGTTCCCCCCCACATATGGGGTATCAGCGCACTCAGGACAAATTGCACAACAAATTTTGGGGTCCAATTTCTCCTGTTACCCTTGGGAAAATACAAAACTGGGGGCTAAAAAATAATATTTGTGGGAAAAAATTTTTGTTTTATTTTTACGGCTCTGCATTATAAACTTCTGTGAAGCACTTGGTGGGTCAAAGTGCTCACCACACCTCTAGATAAGTTCCTTAGGGGGTCTACTTTCCAAAATGGTGTCACTTGTGGGGGGTTTCAATGTTTAGGCATATCAGTGGCTCTCCAAACGCAACATGGCGTCCCATCTCAATTCCAGTCAATTTTGCATTAAAAAGTCAAATGGCGCTCCTTCGCTTCCAAGCTCTGTCATGCGCCCAAACAGTGGTTTACCTCCACTTATGGGGCATCGGCGTACTCAGGACAAATTGTACAACAAGGTTTGGGGTCCATTTTCTCCTGTAACTCTTGGCAAAATAAAACAAATTGGAGCTGAAGTAAATTTTTTCTGAAAAAAAGTTAATTGTTAATTTTTATTTAAACATTCCACAAATTCCTGTGAAACACCTGAAGGGTTAATAAACTTCTTGAATGTGGTTTTGAGAACCTTGAGGGGTGCAGCTTTTAGAATGGTGTCACACTTGGGTATTTTCTATCATATAGACCCCTCAAAATGACTTCAAATGAGATGTGGTCCCTAAAATAAAATGGTGTTGTAAAAATGAGAATTTGCTGGTCAACTTTTAACCCTTATAACTCCCTAATAAAAAAAAATGTTGGTTCCAAAATTGTGCTGATGTAAAGTAGACATGTGGGAAATGTTACTTATTAAGTATTTTGTGTGACATATCTCTGTGATTTAATTGCATAAAAATTCAAAGTTGGAAAATTGCGAAATTTTCAAAATTTTCGCCATGTTTCCGTTTTTTTCACAAATAAACGCAGGTAATATCAAAGAAATTTTACTACTATCATGAAGTACAATATGTCACGAGAAAACAATGTCAGAATCACCGGGATCCGTTGAAGCGTTCCAGAGTTATAACCTCATAAAGGGACAGTGGTCAGAATTGTAAAAATTTGCCCGATCCATAACGTGCAAACCACCCTTGGGGGTAAAGGGGTTAAAAAAAAAAGTTAAAAAAAATGTGAAAAAAAAAAAAATATAAAAGTTTAAATCACCCCCCTTTCGCCCCATTCAAAATAAATCAATTAAAAAAAAATCGAACCTACACATATTTGGTATCGCCGCATTCAGAATCGCCCGATCTATCAATAACAAAAAGCATTAACCTGATCGCTAAACGGCGTAGCGAGAAAAAAATTCAAAACGCCAGAAATACGTTTTTTTGGTCGCCGCAACATTGAATTAAAATGCAACAACGGGCGATCAAAAGAACGTATCTGCACCAAAATGCTATCATTAAAAACGCCAGCTCAGCACGCAAAAAATAAGCCCTCACCCGACCCCAGATCACGAAAAATGGAGATGCTACGAGTATCGGAAAATGGCACAATTTTTTTTTTAATTTTTTTTTTAGCAAAGTTTGGAATTTTTTTACCACTTAGATAAAAAATAACCTAGTCATGTTAGGTGTCTATGGACTCGTAATGACCTGGAGAATCATAATAGCAGGTCAGTTTTAGCATTTAGTGAACCTAGCAAAAAAGCCAAGCAAAAAACCAGTGTGGGATTGCACGTTTTTTGCAATTTCACCGCACTTGGAATTTTTTCCTGTTTTCTAGTACACAACATGGTAAAACCAATGATGTCGTTCAAAAGTTCAACAACTCGTCCCGCAAAAAATATGCCCTCACATGGCCAAATTGACGGAAAAATAAAAAAGTTATGGCTCTGGGAAGGAGGGGAGCAAAAAACGAACATGGAAAAACGGAAAATCCCAAGGTCATGAAAAGGTTAAAACATTTATGTTTTTACTATATTTTATTTTGGTCACTAAATATATACAATTTTTGTATGGTGCACTTTTAATTATTTTTTTGCCTATGTGTGAGGCTCACTTTTTCTGTTATATTATTCTTTTAAAAAAAATGTAAGCAAGGGTTAATATCAGTTTCCTTGCTGGCAGCTGCTGTGTTTGCTAGTCAGCTGGTGTGGATGGTGACCATTCAGACCATCCTTTAAATATTCACCTGAAGCATCAGCTGACTTTTGGTGATAGAGTTTTCTATGTAGATCAGCTTTGCAGTTGCAGCTCTCTGGGTCCTGTTTCCGTATCCTCTGCGGTGTGAAGCTTGGCAGCGGAGTCTGGAGCTAGGTTTTGTGTATTTACCTTGTCTGTTTCGTGCTTGTCACTATCCCCTGTGTTTGTACTATCTGAAATGGTGAGGCTAGAGCACTAACCAGGGCATTATGAGGTGACAGGGACAAAGGCGGAGGGGGGGGAAGGACCTGCTTAGGGCGTTAGGGGAGTGCATGGACAGGCTCAGGAGGTGTCCGATCCCTCGTTCCCTATTATTAGGGCCTTCCTCTCCCCTTTACCACCTTGTTGTGTGTGTGTTGTCCCGTCTGCTGGACCGACCCCTGTTGGGTCGTGACAAGTGCACACACCTAGAAGTATGACTAAAATGACTTTATTGAAAACATGAGTGCCACAAAAACAAGTTAAAAACATTTACAACATAGACACAAGAAAAAATTCACAAAATAGGCAGGCACAATAAGAAATAATATCCTATAAATAGCAGTCAGTAATAATTATAGGTAAACAACAAATCAGATGTGACAAGTGAATAATAATAATAAAGAGGTCATGCAGGAGGTTATAATGCAATAATAGAGATTACCATCCAATAGAATCCGAATATGAACATATATAATGTGAAAGAATTGTAGTATACAATATAGAATAGTATAATGGTCAGTACTGACACTGGTGTAAGGCCTCTTTCACACTTCCATCTTTCAGCTCCTGTCACAATCCGTCGTTTTTTAAGAATGCAGGTGTTACAGAACCCCCAGCACCAAGAATATGTTATGCTATATATATATTATGTATAATAGGTTCCATGTGAAATGCATCAGTCCACAGGCTGCATCCCTGGGCAGAGAGGACAAGATATCCCCCTTCTGTCCTCCCCCACCTTTGTAATTCCCCCAGTAAATACCAGCAGGCTCCGGCCCCCTGCAGCTATTGTAATGTATGTCTGGCCTGTTTTTTCTATTGGCCTGCCCTGTGTCTCTGTGTTATATATTCTGTGTACTGTAAATAAAGTGGGTTCTTTTAGACTGAAAATACCTGGAGTAGCAGTCAGCTTTTATATGCTCCCATGTAATCAAGAAATCCTAGCCAGCGTCCTTCATTCAGAATCCAGCAAAAGCAGAATGGACCTCCTGAAACACTGGGGGTGCTGAAAGAGGTACTACAGCACAGTAGACCCCGTTACAGCATTTTCTCATAGACTTGTATTAGCGACGGATTGTGACAGATGGCCATCCGTTTCACCCGTCTTTCACTGGATCCAGCATAAAAAAAGGTCCATCGGGCAGAGAAAACATTGAGGAACGTTTTTTCTGCACGTCGAAAAATCGGTCAGCGACGCATCCTGCGCTGCCTGTCACTGGCTGCAATAGTAGCCTATGGGCGTCGCTGCCTGTGAAAAGCAGGAATCCAGCAACGGGTCCTGCCTTTTCAAAGAGAGCATGCGTGGAAGAATTTCCCGTCAGGGAAATTCTCTCTCGCTCGCTCTCTTTCTCTTTTTACTATTGATGCTGCCTGTTATGAACAGGTAATTCAGAACCACAATGGACATAGAAGTACAGAGCACACAAAGTGACCTGACAATTACCAAAAACAAGGACGAGCTCTGAGACGTGGGAACTCTGCTGACCGCAATTCCTAATCCTAACACACCACACTAGAGTGTTATGACTAGGCAATTCAGTACCACAGTGGACATAGAGGTCAGAGCACATACAGTGATCTGACAATAACCCAAAAATATAGAACGAGCTCTGAGACGTGGGAACTCTGTTGACCGCAATCCCTGATCCTCTCCAACAAACACTAGAGGCAGCCGTGGATTGCGCCTAACGCTCCCTATGCAACTCGGCACAGCCTGAGAAACTAGCTAGCCTGAAGATAGAAAATAAGCCTACCTTGCCTCAGAGAAATACCCCAAAGGAAAAGGCAGCCCCCCACATATAATGACTGTGAGTTAAGATGAAAAGACAAACGTAGAGATGAAATAGATTTAGTAAAGTGAGGCCCGACTTTCTGAACAGAGCGAGGATAGGAAAGGTAACTTTGCGGTTAACACAAAACCCTAAAAACCACGCAAAGGGGGCAAAAAGACCCTCCGTACCGAACTAACGGCACGGAGGTACACCCTCTGCGTCCCAGAGCTTCCAGCAAACAAATAGAAAAGCTGGACAGAAAAAAAAAAAAAAACAAAATAGCAAAGGAAAACTTAGCTATGCAGAGCAGCAGGCCACAGGAACGATCCAGGAGGAAAACAAGTCCAATACTGAACATTGACAGGAAGCCAGGATCAAAGCACTAGGTGGAGTTAAGTAGAGCAGCACCTAACGACCTCACCACATCACCTGAGGGAGGAAACTCAGAAGCCGCAGTACCACTTCCCTCCACCAACGGAAGCTCACAGAGAGAATCAGCAGAAGTACCACTTGTGACCACAGGAGGGAGCTCTGCCACAGAATTCACAACACTAGAGGTAGCCGTGGATTGCGCCTAACGCTCCCTATGCAACTCGGCACAGCCTGAGAAACTAACTAGCCCTGAAGAAAGAAAAATAAGCCTACCTTGCCTCAGAGAAATTCCCCAAAGGAAAAGGCAGCCCCCCACATATAATGACTGTGAGTAAGATGAAAATACAAACACAGAGATGAAATAGATTTAGCAAAGTGAGGCCCGACTTACTGAATAGACCGAGGATAGGAAAGATAGCTTTGCGGTCAACACAAAAACCTACAAACCACCACGCAGAGGGGCAAAAAGACCCTCCGCACCGACTAACGGTACGGAGGTGCTCCCTCTGCGTCTCAGAGCTTCCAGCAAGCAAGAAAAACCAATATAGCAAGCTGGACAGAAAAAATAGCAAACAAAAAATAACACAAGCAAAACTTAGCTTATGCAGGAAAGACAGGCCACAGGAACGATCCAGGAGGAAGCAAGACCAATACTAGAACATTGACTGGAGGCCAGGATCAAAGCACCAGGTGGAGTTAAATAGAGCAGCACCTAACGACTTAACCTCATCACCTGAGGAAGGAAACTCAGATGCCGCAGTACCATTCTCGACCACAGGAGGAAGCTTGGCCACAGAATTCACAACAGCTGCCTATTCAGCATCAATAGTAACAAGATATAACAAGATATAATGTTAAAAATATAAAAAAAAATAAAAAATCGCAATATCCTCACCTACCGGAGTCCCGCGCAGTGATGCTCCCTGCAGCTAGCGTTCATAGCAATACATTGTGAAATCTCGCGACTTCTCGCGAGATTTCGCAATGTATTACTATGAACGCTAGCTGCCGGGAGCATTGCTGTTATGATCTGGTGATTAGGGAGCGACATGCGTCTAGCTCTGAGCAGGTGGCAACTATACTGACCGCAGACCCTAAGCTAAACACAACACTAGAAGTAGCCGTGTAATGCTCCTAACTCGGCCTAGGCATCTCGTCACAGCCTAAGCGTTAACTACCCCTAAAGATAGAAGCAGGAAAACTATCTTGCCTCAGAGAAAATCCCCAAAGGATAGATTAGCCCCCCACAAATAATGACTGTGAGAGGAGAAGGAAATGACATACGTAGTATGAAACAAGATTTAGCACAGGAGGCCACTTCTAGCTAAATAGAAATAGTACAGAACAGTGCGGTCAGTAAAAAAAACTAGAAAAAGTCCACCGCAGAGAAATGCAAAAATCTCCACACCTGACTAAAGGTGTGGAGGGCAAACTCTGCAGCCCAGAGCTTCCAGCTTAACTAAATAGATCCATACTGAAAAGCTGGACAAATGAACAAAAACAAAGAAAGTGCTGAACAACAAGTCCACAACAAGAGAACCGCAAAAGGACAAGCAAGGACTTAGCTTTTGATGAACTGGTCAGAGTGTCAGGAAAGTCCTAAGAGCAATGACTCCAGGCAGGAACAATTGACAACTGGCATTGAATGAGGGAAAAGGCCAGACTAATATAGCCGAGCTAGAAAGACGATCAGTGAAAACAGCTGCTGAAGCTAAATCCAAGAAGCAGCCATACCACTAAAAACCACAGGAGGAGCCCAAGAGCGGAATTCACAACAGTACCCTGTTGTGAATTCTGTGGCCAAGCTCCTTCCTGTGGTCGTGAGTGGTACTGCGGCTGGTTCTGTCTATAAGCTTCCTTTGGTGGATGAGAGTGGTACTGCGGCTTCTGAGTTTCCTTCCTCAGGTGATGAGGTTAAGTCGTTAGGTGCTGCTCTATTTAACTCCACCTGGTGCTTTGATCCTGGCCTCCAGTCAATGTTCTAGTATTGGTCTTGCTTCCTCCTGGATCGTTCCTGTGGCCTCTCTATCCTGCATAAGCTAAGTTCTGCTTGTGTTATTTTTGTTTGCTATATTTTCTGTCCAGCTTGCTATATTGGTTTTTCTTGCTTGCTGGAAGCTCTGAGACGCAGAGGGAGCACCTCCGTACCGTTAGTCGGTGCGGAGGGTCTTTTTGCCCCTCTGCGTGGTTGTTTGTAGGTTTTTGTGTTGACCACAAAGCTATCTTTCCTATCCTCGGTCTATTCAGTAAGTCGGGCCTCACTTTGCTAAATCTATTTCATCTCTGTGTTTGTATTTCATCTTTACTCACAGTCATTATATGTGGGGGGCTGCCTTTTCCTTTGGGGAATTTCTCTGAGGCAAGGTAGGCTTATTTTTCTATCTTCAGGGCTAGTTAGTTTCTCAGGCTGTGCCGAGTTGCATAGGGAGCGTTAGGCGCAATCCACGGCTACTTCTAGTGTGGTGTGTTAGGATTAGGGATTGCGGTAAGCAGAGTTTCCACGTCTCAGAGCTCGTCCTATGTTTTTGGTAAATGTCAGGTCACCTTGTGTGCTCTGAACTTCAAGGTCCATTGTGGTTCTGAATTACCTGTTCATAACAGTACTGGAGGCCCAAAGTACTAATGCTTCTCAATAGAGGGAAAAAAGAAGTTCTGAGACCATTTTTTTTTATTTGCACTGTGTTCTGTCTTTCTTTTCCCCTTTACATCAGGGTGGTTCAGAACACAGGTGTGGACATGGACATTCAGGGTCTGTCCTCTTTGATGGATAATCTCACTATAAGAGTACAGAACATTCAAGATTTAGTGGTTCAGAATCCTATGTTAGAACCTAAAATTCCTATTCCTGAGTTATTTTCTGGAGATAGAGCTAAGTTTTTGAATTTTAAAAATAATTGTAAACTGTTTCTGGCTTTGAAACCCCGCTCCTCTGGTGACCCAGTTCAACAAGTTAAAATCATTATTTCTTTATTACGTGGCGACCCTCAAGACTGGGCATTTTCCCTTGCGCCAGGAGATCCTGCATTATGTAATATTGATGCGTTTTTTCTGGCGCTCGGATTGCTGTACGACGAACCTAATTCAGTGGGTCAGGCAGAGAAAAATTTGCTGGCTCTGTGTCAGGGTCAGGATGAGATAGAGATTTATTGTCAGAAGTTTAGAAAGTGGTCCGTGCTCACTCAATGGAATGAATGTGCGCTGGCAGCTATTTTCAGAAAGGGTCTCTCTGAAGCCCTTAAGGATGTCATGGTGGGATTTCATATGCCTGCTGGTCTGAATGAGTCTATGTCTTTGGCCAT
Organism: Ranitomeya imitator; assembly: GCF_032444005.1. Taxonomy (NCBI): domain Eukaryota; kingdom Metazoa; phylum Chordata; class Amphibia; order Anura; family Dendrobatidae; genus Ranitomeya; species Ranitomeya imitator. The sequence goes on along the minus strand of NC_091284.1, from coordinate 725,615,483 downwards.
TCAGATCGGTCGACGCTTGCGCGAGCGTAAATCTGTGCACCATTTGGCGGTATTATCTGAGCATAAACCTAAGCCTATGCAGTGCGATAGGACTTTGACCAGAGCTGAAAGGCAAGAACACAGACGTCAGAATGGGCTGTGTTTCTACTGTGGTGATTTTACTCATGCTATCTCTGATTGTCCTAAGCGCACTAAGCATTTCGCTAGGTCTGCCACCATTGGTACGGTACAGTCGAAATTTCTTTTGTCCGTTACTTTGATCTGCTCTTTGTCTTCCTATTCTGTCATGGCATTTGTGGATTCAGGCGCTGCCCTGAATTTGATGGACTTGGAGTTTGCTAGGCGCTGTGGGTTTGTCTTGGAGCCCTTGCAGTGTCCTATTCCATTGAGAGGAATTGATGCTACGCCTTTGGCCAAGAATAAGCCTCAGTATTGGACCCAGCTGACCATGTGCATGGCTCCTGCGCACCAGGAGGATATTCGCTTTCTGGTGTTGCATAATCTGCATGATGTGGTCGTGTTGGGGTTGCCATGGCTACAAGTCCATAACCCAGTATTAGATTGGAAATCTATGTCTGTGTCCAGCTGGGGTTGTCAGGGAGTACATGGTGATGTTCCATTTCTGTCTATCTCATCATCCACCCCTTCTGAGGTCCCAGAGTTCTTGTCTGATTACCGGGATGTATTCGATGAGCCCAAGTCCAATGCCCTACCTCCGCAAAGGGATTGTGATTGTGCCATCGATTTGATTCCTGGTAGTAAGTTTCCTAAGGGTCGACTGTTTAATTTATCTGTACCTGAGCACGCCGCTATGCGGAGTTACGTGAAGGAGTCTTTGGAGAAGGGTCATATTCGCCCGTCATCGTCGCCATTGGGAGCGGGTTTCTTTTTTGTGGCCAAGAAGGATGGTTCGCTGAGACCTTGTATTGATTACCGCCTTCTAAATAAAATTACGGTCAAATTTCAGTACCCCTTGCCGCTGCTGTCTGATTTGTTTGCTCGGATTAAGGGGGCTAGTTGGTTCACCAAGATAGATCTTCGTGGTGCGTATAATCTTGTGCGTATCAAACGGGGCGATGAATGGAAAACAGCATTTAATACGCCCAAAGGCCATTTTGAGTACCTGGTTATGCCATTCGGACTTTCTAATGCTCCATCAGTGTTTCAGTCCTTTATGCATGACATCTTCCGAGAGTACCTGGATAAATTCCTGATTGTATACTTGGATGATATTTTGGTCTTCTCGGATGATTGGGAGTCTCATGTGAAACCGGTCAGAATGGTGTTCCAGGTCCTGCGTGCTAATTCTTTGTTTGTGAAGGGGTCAAAGTGTCTCTTTGGTGTTCAGAAGATTTCATTTTTGGGGTTCATTTTTTCTCCTTCTACTATCGAGATGGACCCTGTCAAAGTTCAGGCCATTTATGATTGGACTCAGCCAACATCTCTGAAGAGTCTGCAGAAGTTCCTGGGCTTTGCTAATTTTTATCGTCACTTCATCGCTAATTTTTCTAGCATTGCTAAACCGTTGACTGATTTAACCAAGAAGGGTGCTGATGTGGTCAATTGGTCTTCTGCTGCTGTGGAAGCTTTTCAGGAGTTGAAGCGTCGTTTTTCTTCTGCCCCTGTGTTGTGCCAACCAGATGTTTCGCTTCCGTTCCAGGTCGAGGTTGATGCTTCCGAAATTGGAGCAGGGGCTGTTTTGTCACAGAGAAGTTCTGATTGCTCGGTGATGAAACCATGCGCCTTCTTTTCCAGGAAATTTTCGCCTGCTGAGCGAAATTATGATGTTGGCAATCGAGAGTTGCTAGCCATGAAGTGGGCATTCGAGGAGTGGCGTCATTGGCTTGAAGGAGCTAAGCATCGCGTGGTGGTCTTGACTGATCACAAAAACTTGACTTATCTCGAGTCTGCCAAACGGTTGAATCCTAGACAGGCTCGTTGGTCGGTTTTTCTCCCGTTTTGACTTTGTGGTTTCGTACCTTCCAGGCTCTAAAAATGTGATGGCGGATGCCCTGTCTAGGAGTTTTGTGCCCGATTCTCCGGGTTTGTCTGAGCCGGCGGGTATTCTCAAAGAGGGGGTAATTTTGTCTGCCATCTCCCCTGATTTGCGGCGGGTGCTGCAAAAATTTCAGGCTAATAGACCTGGCCGTTGCCCAGCGGAGAAACTGTTTGTCCCTGATAGGTGGACGAATAAAGTTATCTCTGAGGTTCATTGTTCGGTGTTGGCTGGTCATCCTGGAATCTTTGGTACCAGAGATTTGGTGGCTAGATCCTTTTCGTGGCCATCTCTGTCGCGGGATGTGCGTTCTTTTGTGCAGTCCTGTGGGATTTGTGCTCGGGCTAAGCCCTGCTGTTCTCATGCCAGTGGGTTGCTTTTGCCCTTGCCGGTCCCGAAGAGGCCTTGGACGCATATCTCTATGGATTTTATTTCGGATCTCCCCGTCTCTCAAAGAATGTCAGTCATTTGGGTGGTTTGTGATCGCTTCTCTAAGATGGTCCATTTGGTGCCCTTGTCTAAATTGCCTTCCTCCTCTCATTTGGTGCCATTGTTTTTTCAGCATGTGGTTCGTTTACATGGCATTCCAGAGAACATCGTTTCTGACAGAGGTTCCCAGTTTGTTTCGAGGTTTTGGCGAGCCTTTTGTGCTAGGATGGGCATTGATTTGTCTTTTTCCTCGGCTTTCCATCCTCAGACAAATGGCCAGACTGAACGAACCAATCAGACCTTGGAAACATATCTGAGATGTTTTGTTTCTGCTGATCAGGATGATTGGGTGTCCTTTTTGCCTTTGGCTGAGTTCGCCCTTAATAATCGGGCCAGCTCGGCTACTTTGGTTTCGCCGTTTTTCTGCAATTCTGGGTTCCACCCTCGTTTCTCTTCAGGGCAGGTTGAGTCTTCGGACTGTCCTGGTGTGGATACTGTGGTGGATAGGTTGCAGCAGATTTGGACTCATGTAGTGGACAATCTGACTTTGTCCCAGGAGAAGGCTCAACGTTTTGCTAACCGCAGGCGCTGTGTGGGTCCCCGACTTCGTGTTGGGGATTTGGTTGTCATCTCGTTATATTCCTATGAAGGTTTCCTCTCCTAAATTTAAGCCTCGTTTCATTGGTCCATATAGGATTTCTGAGGTTCTTAATCCTGTGTCTTTTCGTTTGACTCCATATGGGTTGAAATTCATGGAGGGAAAAATGGTAACAAAATTCTCATTGGGGTCTGTTACAAACCCCCAAATATAACAGAAAGCATGGAAAGTCTACTTCTAAAGCAGATAGATGAAGCGGCAACCCATAATGAGGTCCTGGTTATGGGGGACTTTAACTACCCGGATATTAACTGGGAAACAGAAACCTGTGAAACCCATAAAGGCAACAGGTTTCTGCTAATAACCAAGAAAAATTATCTTTCACAATTGGTGCAGAATCCAACCAGAGGAGCAGCACTTTTAGACCTAATACTATCTAATAGACCTGACAGAATAACAAATCTGCAGGTGGTTGGGCATTTAGGAAATAGCGACCACAATATTGTGCAGTTTCACCTGTCTTTCACTAGGGGGACTTGTCAGGGAGTCACAAAAACATTGAACTTTAGGAAGGCAAAGTTTGAACAGCTTAGAGATGCCCTTAATCTGGTAGACTGGGACAATATCCTCAGAAATGAGAATACAGATAATAAATGGGAAATGTTTAAGAACATCCTAAATAGGCAGTGTAAGCGGTTTATACCTTGTGGGAATAAAAGGACTAGAAATAGGAAAAACCCAATGTGGCTAAACAAAGAAGTAAGACAGGCAATTAACAGTAAAAAGAAAGCATTTGCACTACTAAAGCAGGATGGCACCATTGAAGCTCTAAAAAACTATAGGGAGAAAAATACTTTATCTAAAAAACTAATTAAAGCTGCCAAAAAGGAAACAGAGAAGCACATTGCTAAGGAGAGTAAAACTAATCCCAAACTGTTCTTCAACTATATCAATAGTAAAAGAATAAAAACTGAAAATGTAGGCCCCTTAAAAAATAGTGAGGAAAGAATGGTTGTAGATGACGAGGAAAAAGCTAACATATTAAACACCTTCTTCTCCACGGTATTCACGGTGGAAAATGAAATGCTAGGTGAAATCCCAAGAAACAATGAAAACCCTATATTAAGGGTCACCAATCTAACCCAAGAAGAGGTGCGAAACCGGCTAAATAAGATTAAAATAGATAAATCTCCGGGTCCGGATGGCATACACCCACGAGTACTAAGAGAACTAAGTAATGTAATAGATAAACCATTATTTCTTATTTTTAGTGACTCTATAGCGACAGGGTCTGTTCCGCAGGACTGGCGCATAGCAAATGTGGTGCCAATATTCAAAAAGGGCTCTAAAAGTGAACCTGGAAATTATAGGCCAGTAAGTCTAACCTCTATTGTTGGTAAAATATTTGAAGGGTTTCTGAGGGATGTTATTCTGGATTATCTCAATGAGAATAACTGTTTAACTCCATATCAGCATGGGTTTATGAGAAATCGCTCCTGTCAAACCAATCTAATCAGTTTTTATGAAGAGGTAAGCTATAGACTGGACCACGGTGAGTCATTGGACGTGGTATATCTCGATTTTTCCAAAGCGTTTGATACCGTGCCGCACAAGAGGTTGGTACACAAAATGAGAATGCTTGGTCTGGGGGAAAATGTGTGTAAATGGGTTAGTAACTGGCTTAGTGATAGAAAGCAGAGGGTGGTTATAAATGGTATAGTCTCTAACTGGGTCGCTGTGACCAGTGGGGTACCGCAGGGGTCAGTATTGGGACCTGTTCTCTTCAACATATTCATTAATGATCTGGTAGAAGGTTTACACAGTAAAATATCGATATTTGCAGATGATACAAAACTATGTAAAGCAGTTAATACAAGAGAAGATAGTATTCTGCTACAGATGGATCTGGATAAGTTGGAAACTTGGGCTGAAAGGTGGCAGATGAGGTTTAACAATGATATATGTAAGGTTATACACATGGGAAGAGGGAATCAATATCACCATTACACACTGAACGGGAAACCACTGGGTAAATCTGACAGGGAGAAGGACTTGGGGATCCTAGTTAATGATAAACTTACCTGGAGCAGCCAGTGCCAGGCAGCAGCTGCCAAGGCAAACAGGATCATGGGGTGCATTAAAATAGGTCTGGATACACATGATGAGAGCATTATACTGCCTCTGTACAAATCCCTAGTTAGACCGCACATGGAGTACTGTGTCCAGTTTTGGGCACCGGTGCTCAGGAAGGATATAATGGAACTAGAGAGAGTACAAAGGAGGGCAACAAAATTAATAAAGGGGATGGGAGAACTACAATACCCAGATAGATTAGCGAAATTAGGATTATTTAGTCTAGAAAAAAGACGACTGAGGGGCGATCTAATAACCATGTATAAGTATATAAGGGGACAATACAAATATCTCGCTGAGGATCTGTTTATACCAAGGAAGGTGACGGGCACAAGGGGGCATTCTTTGCGTCTGGAGGAGAGAAGGTTTTTCCACCAACATAGAAGAGGATTCTTTACTGTTAGGGCAGTGAGAATCTGGAATTGCTTGCCTGAGGAGGTGGTGATGGCGAACTCAGTCGAGGGGTTCAAGAGAGGCCTGGATGTCTTCCTGGAGCAGAACAATATTGTATCATACAATTATTAGGTTCTGTAGAAGGACGTAGATCTGGGTATTTATTATGATGGAATATAGGCTGAACTGGATGGACAAATGTCTTTTTTCGGCCTTACTAACTATGTTACTATGTTACTATGTTACTATGACTCTTCCGGCTTCTTTTTCCATCCATAACGTGTTCCATAGGTCATTGTTGCGGAGATACGTGGCACCTGTGGTTCCATCTATTGATCCTCCTGCTCCGGTTTTGGTTGAAGGGGAATTGGAGTATATTGTGGAGAAGATTTTGGATTCTCGTGTTTCGAGAAGGAAACTCCAGTATCTGGTTAAGTGGAAAGGTTATGGTCAGGAAGATAATTCCTGGGTCTTTGCCTCTGATGTCCATGCTGCCGATCTGGTTCGTGCCTTTCATGTGGCTCATCCTGGTCGGCCTGGGGGCTCTGGTGAGGGTTCGGTGACCCCTCCTCAAGGGGGGGGTACTGTTGTGAATTCTGTGGCCAAGCTCCCTCCTGTGGTCGTGAGTGGTACTGCGGCTGGTTCTGTCTATAAGCTTCCTTTGGTGGATGAGAGTGGTACTGCGGCTTCTGAGTTTCCTTCCTCAGGTGATGAGGTTAAGTCGTTAGGTGCTGCTCTATTTAACTCCACCTGGTGCTTTGATCCTGGCCTCCATTCAATGTTCTAGTATTGGTCTTGCTTCCTCCTGGATCGTTCCTGTGGCCTCTCTATCCTGCATAAGCTAAGTTCTGCTTGTGTTATTTTTGTTTGCTATAATTTCTGTCCAACTTGCTATATTGGTTTTTCTTGCTTGCTGGACGTTCTGAGACGCAGAGGGAGCACCTCCGTACCGTTAGTCGGTGCGGAGGGTCTTTTTGCCCCTCTGCGTGGTTGTTTGTAGGTTTTTGTGTTGACCGCAAAGCTATCTTTCCTATCCTCGGTCTATTCAGTAAGTCGGGCCTCACTTTGCTAAATCTATTTCATCTCTGTGTTTGTATTTCATCTTTACTCACAGTCATTATATGTGGGGGGCTGCCTTTTCCTTTGGGGAATTTCTCTGAGGCAAGGTAGGCTTATTTTTCTATCTTCAGGGCTAGTTAGTTTCTCAGGCTGTGCCGAGTTGCATAGGGAGCGTTAGGCGCAATCCACGGCTACCTCTAGTGTGGTGTGTTAGGATTAGGGATTGCGGTCAGCAGAGTTTCCACGTCTCAGAGCTCATCCTATGTTTTTGGTAAATGTCAGGTCACCTTGTGTGCTCTGAGCTTCAAGGTCCATTGTGGTTCTGAATTACCTGTTCATACCAGTACCCCCCCCCTTAAGGAGGGGTCACCGAACCCTCACCAGAGCCCCCAGGCCGATCAGGATGAGCCAAATGAAAAGCATGAATCAAATCGGCGGCATGAACATCGGAAGCAACAACCCAAGAATTATCCTCCTGGCCATAACCCTTCCACTTGACAAGATACTGAAGCTTCCGCCTCGAAAAACGAGAATCCAAAATTTTCTCAACCACATATTCCAACTCCCCCTCAACCAACACCGGGGCAGGAGGATCAACAGATGGAACAACGGGCACCACATATCTCCGCAACAAAGATCTATGGAAAACATTGTGGATGGCAAAAGAGGCTGGAAGGGCCAAACGAAAAGACACAGGATTGATAATCTCAGAAATCTTATAAGGACCAATAAACCGAGGCTTGAACTTAGGGGAAGAAACCTTCATAAGAACATGAAGAGAGGACAACCAAACCAAATCCCCCACACGAAGCCGAGGACCAACACACCGACGGCGGTTAGCAAAACGCTGAGCCTTTTCCTGGGACGTCAAATTGTCTACCACATGAGCCCAAATCCGCTGTAACCTGTCCATCACAGAATCAACACCAGGACTATCAGAAGGCTCAACCTGCCCTGAAGAAAAACGAGGATGGAAACCAAAATTACAAAAGAAAGGCGAAACCAAAGTAGCTGAACTGGCCCGATTATTAAGGGCAAACTCGGCCAACGGCAAGAAAGTCACCCAATCATCCTGATCAGCAGACACAAAGCATATCAAATAGGTTTCCAAGGTCTGATTAGTTCGCTCAGTTTGGACATTGGTCTGAGGATGGAACGCCGAAGAAAAAGACAAATCAATACCCATCCTAGCACAAAAGGCCCGCCAAAACCTGGAAACAAACTGGGAACCTCTGTCAGACACAATATTCTCCGGAATGCCATGCAAACGAACCACATGCTGAAAAAATAATGGAACCAAGGAGGAAGGCAATTTAGGCAAAGGTACCAAATGGACCATTTTAGAGAACCGGTCACAAACCACCCAGATAACAGACATCCTCTGGGACACAGGAAGATCCGAAATAAAATCTATTGAAATATGCGTCCAAGGCCTCTCCGGGACGGGCAAAGGCAAAAGCAACCCACTAGCGCGGGAACAGCAAGGCTTGGCTCGGGCGCAAGTCCCACAGGACTGCACAAAAGCACGGACATCACGCGACAAGGAAGGCCACCAAAAGGACCTAGCAACCAAATCTCTGGTACCAAAAATCCCAGGATGACCAGCCAACACTGAACAATGGACCTCAGAAATCACCTTACTCGTCCAGCTATCAGGAACAAACAGCTTCCCCACAGGACAGCGGTCAGGCCTATCAGTCAGAAATTCCTGAAGCACCCGCTGCAAATCAGGGGAGATGGCAGAAAGAATCACCCCTTCCTTAAGAATGCCAACCGGCTCAAGGACTCCAGGAGAATCCGGCAAAAAACTCCTAGAGAGGGCATCCGCCTTAACATTCTTAGATCCTGGAAGATATGAGACCACAAAATCAAAACGGGAGAAAAACAGGGACCACCGAGCCTGTCTAGGGTTCAGCCGCTTGGCCGACTCAAGGTAAATCAAATTCTTATGATCGGTCAAGACCACAATGCGGTGCTTGGCTCCCTCAAGCCAATGTCGCCACTCCTCAAATGCCCACTTCATAGCCAACAACTCCCGATTGCCGACATCATAATTGCGTTCCGCAGGCGAAAACTTTCGGGAAAAGAAGGCACATGGCTTCATCAAGGAACCATCAGAATTCCTCTGTGACAAGACGGCCCATGCCCCAATCTCAGAAGCGTCAACCTCAACCTGAAAAGGAAGAGAAACATCCGGTTGACGCAACACAGGGGCAGAAGTAAATCGGCGTTTAAGCTCCTGAAAGGCCTCAACAGCCTCAGAGGACCAATTAGTCATATCAGCGCCTTTCTTCGTCAAATCGGTCAGGGGTTTAACCACACTAGAGAAGTTGGCAATGAAACGGCGATAAAAATTAGCAAAGCCCAAAAATTTCTGAAGGCTCTTCACAGATGTGGGTTGAATCCAGTCATGAATGGCTTGGACCTTAACAGGATCCATTTCTATAGACGAAGGAGAAAAAATAAACCCCAAAAAAGAGACCTTCTGAACTCCAAATAGGCACTTAGACCCCTTCACAAATAGAGCATTATCACGAAGGATCTGGAATACCATCCTGACCTGCTTCACATGAGACTCCCAATCATCGGAAAAAATCAAAATATCATCCAAATACACAATCAGGAATTTGTCAAGATAATTGTGGAAAATATCATGCATGAAAGACTGGAACACAGATGGAGCATTAGAGAGCCCAAATGGCATCACAATGTATTCAAAATGGCCTTCGGGCGTATTAAATGCAGTCTTCCATTCGTCACCCTGTTTAATACGAACAAGATTATATGCCCCTCAAAGGTCAATCTTGGTAAACCAACTAGCCCCCTTAATCCTAGCAAACAAATCAGAGAGCCCTCACATGACCATATTGACGGAAAAATAAAAAAGTTATGGCTCAGGGAAGGAGGGGAGCGAAAAACGAAAACGCAAAAATGAAAAAGGGCCGCGACTTGAAGGGGTCCTTCTTGGCAACAAAAAAGAATCCCGCTCCCAATGGTGACAAAGACGGCCGAATATGCCCCTTCTCTAAAGACTCCTTAACATAGCTCCGCATGGCGGCATGCTCTGGCACAGACAGGTTGAAAAGTCGGCTCTTAGGGAACTTACAGCCAGGAATCAAGTCAATAGCACAATCACAGTCCCTGTGTGGTGGAAGGGAACTGGACTTGAGCTCATCGAATACATCCTGGAAATCTAACAAAAATTCAGGAACATCAGAAAAGGGGGAAGAGGAAATTGACATCAAAGGAACGTCACTATGTACCCCTTGACAACCCCAACTAGTCACAGACATTGATTTCCAATCCAGCACTGGATTGTGTACTTGTAACCATGGAAAACCCAGTACAACAACATCATGTAAATTATGCAACACCAGAAAACGGCAATCTTCCTGATGTGCAGGAGCCGTGTACATAGTCATCTGCGTCCAGTACTGAGGTTTATTCTTGGCCAATGGTGTAGCATCAATACCCCTCAAGGGTATGGGACTCTGCAAAGGCTGCAAAGAAAAACCACAGCGCCTAGCGAATTCTAAGTCCATTAAGTTCAGAGCAGCACCTGAATCCACAAATGCCATGACAGAAAAAGATGACAATGAGCAAATCAGGGTCACAGACAGGAGAAACTTAGGCTGCACAGTACTAATGGTAACAGATCTAGCGACCCTCTTAATACACTTAGGGCAATCAGAAATAGTATGAACAGAATCACCACAGTAAAAACACAGCCCATTCTGATGTCTGTATCCCCTCTGTTCCGCTCTAGTCAAAATCCTATCACATTGCATGGGCTCAGGACTTTGCTTAGAGGACACTGCCATATGGTGCACCACTTTGCGTTCGCGCAGGCGCCGATCAATCTGAATGACCAGAGACATAGATTCGCTCAAACCAACAGGCGTGGGAAACCCCACCATAGCATCTTTAACCCCTTAGTGACAGAGCCAATTTGGTACTTAATGACCAGGCCAATTTTTGCAATTCTGACCACTGTCACTTTATGAGGTTATAACTCTGGAACGCTTCAACGGATCCCACTGATTCTGAGATTGTTTTTTCATGACATATTGTATTTCATGTTAGTGGTAACATTTCTTCGATATTACTTGTGATTATTTATGAAAAAAACGGAAATATGGCGAAAATTTTTAAAATTTTGCAATTTTCAAACTTTGTATTTTTATGCCCTTAAATCAGAGAGATATCTCACGAAAAATAGTTAATAAATAACATTTCCCACATGTCTACTTTACATCAGCACAATTTTGGAAATAAAATTTTTTTTTGTTAGGGAGTTATAAGGGTTAAAAGTTGACCAGCAATTTCTCATTTTTACAACACCATTTTTTTTTAGGGACCACATCACATTTGAAGTCATTTTGAGGGGTCTATATGATAGAAAATAATGAAGTGTGACACCATTCTAAAAACTACACCCCTCAAGGTTCTCAAAAACACATTCAAGAAGTTTATTAACCCTTTACGTGCTTCACAGGAACTGAAACAATGTGGAAGGAAAAAATGAACATTTAACTTTTTTTTGCAAACATCTTAATTCAGAACCATTTTTTTTATTTTCACAAGTGTAAAAACAGAAATGTAACCATAAATTTTGTTATGCAATTTCTCCTGAATACGCCAATACCCCATATGTGTGGGTAAACCACTTTTTGGGCGCACCGCAGAACTTAGAAGTGAAGGAGCGCCGTTTGACTTTATCAATGCAGAATTGGCTGGAATTGAGATCGGACGCCATGTCACATTTAGAGAGCCCCTGATGTGCCTAAACAGTGGAAACTCCCCACAAGTGACACCATTTTGGAAACTAGACCCCTTAAGGAACTTATCTAGATGTGTGGTGAGCACTTTGAACCCCCAAGTGCTTCACAGAAGTTTATAACGTAGAGCCGTGAAAATAAAAAATCGCTTTTGTTTACACAAAAATGATCTTTTCGCCCACAAATTCTTATTTTCACAAGGGTAACAGGAGAAATTTGACCACAAAAGTTGTTATGCGATTTCTCCTGAATACGTCGATACCCCATATGTGAGGGTAAACCACTGTTTGGGCGCACCGCAGAGCTTGGAAGTGAAGGAGCGCCGTTTTACTTTTTCAATGTTCAATTGGCTGGAATTGAGATTGGACGCCATGTCGCGTTTGGAGCGCCCCTGATGTGCCTAAACAGTGGAAACCCCCCACAAGTGACACCATTTTGGAAACTAGACCCCTTAAGGAACTTATCTAGATGTGTGGCGAGCACTTTGAACCCCCATGTGCTTCACAGAAGTTTATAACGTAGAGCCGTGAAAAAAAAAAAATCGCATTTTTTCTACAAAAATGATCTTTTTGCCCACAAATTTTTATTTTCACAAGGGTAACAGGAGAAATTAGACCACAAAAGTTGTTGTGCAATTTCTCCTGAGTACGCTGATACCCAATATGTGGGGGTAAACAAATGTTAGAGCGCACCGCAGAGCTTGGAAGAGAAGGAGTGCCGTTTTACTTTTTCAATGTAGAATTGGCTGGAATTGAGATCGGACGCCATGTCGCGTTTGGAGAGCCCCTGATGTGCCTAAACAGTAGAAATCCCCCACAAGTGACCCCATTTTGGAAACTAGACCCCCCATGGAACTTATCTAGATGTGTGGTGAGAACCTTGAATGCCAAAGTGCTTCACAGAAGTTTATAATGCAGAGCCGTGAAAATAAAAAATATTTTTTTTTTCCACAAAAAAGATTTTTTAGCCCCCAAGTTTTTATTTTCACAAGGGTAACAAGAGAAATTGGACCTCAAAAGTTGTTGTCCAATTTGTCCTGAGTATGCTGGTACCCCATATGTGGGGGTAAACCACTGTTTGGGCGCACGGCAGAGCTCGGAAGGAAGGAGCGCCGTTTTGGAATGCAGACTTTGATAGAATGGTCTGCGGGTATTATGTTGCGTTTGCAGAGCCCCTGATGTACCTAACCAGTAGAAACCCTCCACAAGTGACCCCATTTTGGAAACTAGACCCCCAAGGAACTTATCTAGATGTGTGGTGAGAACTTTGAATGCCCAAGTGCTTCACAGATGTTTAGAATGCAGAGTCGTGAAAATAAAAAATATTTTTTTTTCCACAAAAAAGATATTGTAGCCCCCAAGTTTTTATTTTCACAAGGGTAACAGGAGAAATTGGACTGCAATAGTTGTTGTCCAATTTATCCCGAGTACGCTGATGCGCCATATGTGGGGGTAAACCACTGTTTGGGCGCACGGCTGAGCTCGGAAGGGAAGGAGCGCCTTTTTGGAATGCAGACTTTGATAGAATGGTCTGTGGGCATTATGTTGCGATTGCAGAGCCCCTGATGTACCTAAACTGTAGTAACCCCCCACAAGTGACCCCATTTTGGAAACTAGACCCCCCAAGGAACTTATCTAGATGTGTGGTGAGAACTTTGAATGCCCAAGTGCTTCACAGAAGTTTAGAATGCAGAGTTGTGAAAATAAAAAATATTTTTTTTTCCACAAAAAAGATATTGTAGCCCCCAAGTTTTTATTTTCACAAGGGTAACAGGAGAAATTGGACTGCAATAGTTGTTGTCCAATTTATCCCGAGTACGCTGATGCGCCATATGTGGGGGTAAACCACTGTTTGGGCGCACGGCAGAGCTCGGAAGGGAAGGAGCGCCTTTTTGGAATGCAGACTTTGATAGAATGGTCTGTGGGCATTATGTTGCGATTGCAGAGCCCCTGATGTACCTAAACTGTAGTAACCCCCCACAAGTGACCCCATTTTGGAAACTAGACCCCCCAAGGAACTTATCTAGATGTGTGGTGAGAACTTTGAATGCCCAAGTGCTTCACAGAAGTTTAGAATGCAGAGTCGTGAAAATAAAAAATATTTTTTTTTTTCACAAAAAAGATTTTGTAGCCCCCAAGTTTTTATTTTCACAAGGGTAACAAGAGAAATTGGACCCCAGAAGTTGTTGTCCAATTTATCCCGAGTACGCTGATGCCCCATATGTGGGGGTAACCCACTGTTTGGGCGCACGGCAGAGCTCAGAAGGGAGGGAGCACCATTTGACTTTTTGAGCGCAAAATTGGCTGTCGTGTTTGGAGACCCCCTGATGTACCTAAACAGTGGAAACCCCCCAATTCTAGCTCCAACCCTAACCCCAACACACCCCTAACCCTAATCCCAACCCGATCCATAATCCTAATCACTAACCCTAACCATAATCACAACCCTTACCCCAAAACAACCCTAATGTCAACCCTAACCATAACCCTAATCAAAACCCTAAATCCAACACACCCCTAACCCTAATCTCAACCCTAACCTCAAACCTAACCCTAATCCCAATACACCCCTAATCACAACCCTAACCTTAACCCTAATCCCAAACCTAACCCTAATCCCAAGCGTAACCCTAATGCCAACCCTAACCCTAATACCAACCCTAATCCAAACCCTAACCCTAATCCCAGCTCTAACCCTAACTTTAGCCCCAACCCTAGCCCTAACTTTAGCCCCAACCCTAACCCTAAGGCTACTTTCACACTTGCGTCGTTTGGCATTCCGTCGCAATCCGTCGTTTTGGACAAGAAACGGATCCTGCAAATGTGCCCGCAGGATGCGTTTTTTGCCCATAGACTTGTATTGCCGACGGATCGTGACGGATGGCCACACGTCGCGTCCGTCGTGCACTGGATCAGTTGTGTTTTGGCGGAGCGTCGGCACAAAAAAACGTTCAATGAAACGTTTTTTTGTACGTCGCATCCGCCATTTCTGACCGCGCATGCGTGGCCGTAACTCCGCCCCCTCCTCCCCAGGACATAGATTGGGCAGTGGATGCGTTGAAAAACTACAGCTGCTGCCCACGTTGTGCACAATTTTCACAACGTGCGTCGGTATGTCGGGCCGACGCATTGCGACGGCCCCGTACCGACGTAAGTGTGAAAGAAGCCTAACCCTAAGTTTAGCCCCAACCCTAACCCTAAATTTAGCCCCTACCCTAGCCCTAACCCTACCCCTACCCCTAACCCTACCCCTAACCCTAACCCTACCCCTACCCCTACCCCTAACCCTACCCCTAACCCTAACCCTACCCCTAACCCTAATTTTAGCCCCAACTGTTGTTCTCCTGCCGGCCGGCAGATGGAGACAGATGGCGGGCGCACTGGGCATGCGTCCGCCATGTTCTTCTGCCGGCGGCCAGGAGGAGCAGCAAGAGGATCCAGGGACCTAGGTGAGTATGCTAGGGTCCCCGAATCCCCCTATTTCTCTGTCCTCTGATGTGCGATCACATCAGAGGACAGAGAATTACACTGTACTTTTTTTTTTTTTTTTTTGCGGTCGCCGGTAAACAGTTAATTACCGGCGATCGCAAAACAGGGGTCGGTAATACCGACCCCGATCATGCTCTTTGGGGTCTCGGCTACCCCCGGCAGCCGAGACCCCAAAGATTCTCCCGGTGCCGGCCGGCGGGCACACTGCGCATGCGCCCGCCATTTTGAAGATGGCGGCGCCCACCGGGAGACACGAGGAGCATCGGGGGAGCTAGGTGAGTATTGGGGGGCCACCTGGGACCCCTTTTCTCTGTCCTCCAATGTGCGATCACATCGGAGGACAGAGAAATTAAAAAGAGATCGCTTTTTTTTTTTTTTTTTTTTTTTGCGATCACCGGTAAACGGTTAATTACCGGCGATCGCAAATGCGGGGGGGTGGGTTAAAAAACCCCCGAATCATGTTCTCTGGGGTCTCGGCTACCCTCGGCAGCCGAGACCCCGGAGAAAATCGGCCTCTGGGGGGCGCTATGGACTTTTTCCACAGCGCCGTTAATTAACGGCGCTGTGGTTTAAGTACCCTTAGCGGCCGCCGTTAAAAGGCGTATCGGCGGTCGCTAAGGGGTTAAGGGCTTCAGAAAGACCCTTTCTGAAAATTGCTGCCAGAGCGTCCTCATTCCATTTAGTGAGCACAGACCATTTTCTAAATTTCTGGCAGTATAATTCTGCCGCTTCCTGACCCTGACACAGGGCCAACAGTGTTTTCTCAGCATACTCTACAGAGTTAGGTTCGTCATACAATAATCCGAGCGATTGAAAAAATGCATCTACATTAAGCAATGCCGGATTCCCTGACTCAAGTGAGAATGCCCAGTCCTGAGGGTCGCCACGCAGTAGAGAAATAACTATATTTACTTGCTGAACGGGGTCACCAGAGGAACGGGGTTTCAGAGCAAAAAACAATTTGCAGTTATTTTTAAAGTTCAAAAACTTAGATCTATCCCCATAAAACAAATCCGGAGTAGGAATTCTAGGCTCTAAGGCCGGAGTCTGAACCACATAATCTTGAATACTCTGTACTCTTGCAGCAAGCTGATCCACATGAGAAAATAAACCCTCATCCATGCCTGCATCCAAATCCCGAATCACCCAGAGATCAAGAGGAAGGAAAAAGACAAAACAAACTAAATAAAAAAAAATGGCTCAGAACTCTTTTTCTCTTCCTTCTTTTGAGAGGCATTCAGCTCATTGTTGGCCAGTTGTACTGTTATGATCTGGTGATTAGGGAGCGACATGCGTCTAGCTCTGAGCAGGTGGCAACTATACAGACCGCAGACCCTAAGCTAAACACAACACTAGAAGTAGCCGTGGAATGCTCCTAACTCTGCCTAGGCATCTCGTCACAGCCTAAGAGCTAACTACCCCTAAAGATAGAAGCAGGAAAACTATCTTGCCTCAGAGAAAATCCCCAAAGGATAGATTAGCGCCCTGTTGTGAATTCTGTTGTTGGGCTCCCTCCTGTGGTCATGAATGGTACTTCGGCTGGTTCTGTCCATGGACTTCCTCTGGTGGGTGTTTCTGAGTTTCCTTCCACAGGTGACGAGGTTAATTCATTAGCTGGCTGCTCTATTTAGCTCCACTTGGATCTTTGCTCCATGCCACCTGTCAATGTTCCAGTATTGGTCTAGTTCACTCCTGGATCGTTCTTGTGACCTGTCTTCCCAGCAGAAGTTAAGTTCCTGCTTGTTTTTCTTTGGTTTGCTATTTTCCTGTCCAGCTTGCTATTTTTATTGTTGTCTTGCTTGCTGGAAGCTCTGGGACGCAGAGGGAGCGCCTCCGCACCGTGAGTCGGTGCGGAGGGTCTTTTTGCGCCCTCTGCGTGGTCTTTTTGTAGGTTTTTGTGCTGACCGCAAAGCAACCTTTCCTATCCTCAGTCTGTTCAGTTAGTCGGGCCTCACTTTGCTAAATCTATTTAATCTCTGTGTTTGTATTTTCATCTTTACTCACAGTCATTATATGTGGGGGGCTGCCTTTTCCTTTGGGGAATTTCTCTGAGGCAAGGTAGGCTTTATTTTTCTATCTTCAGGGCTAGCTAGTTCCTTAGGCTGTGCCGAGTTGCACAGGGAGCGTTAGGCGCAATCCACGGCTATTTCTAGTGTGCGTGATAGGATTAGGGATTGCGGTCAGCAGAGTTCCCACGTCCCAGAGCTCGTCCTTATTATCAGTAACTATCAGGTCATTCCGTGTGCTCTTAACCACCAGGTCCATTATTGTCCTGACCACCAGGTCATAACAGCGCCCCACAAATAATGACTGTGAGAGGAGAAGGAAATGACATACGTAGTATGAAACAAGATTTAGCACAGGAGGCCACTTCTAGCTAAATAGAAATAGTACAGAACAGAACGCTGTGCGGTCAGTAAAAAAAACTAGAAAAAGTCCACCGCAGAGAAATGCAAAAATCTCCACACCTGACTAAAGGTGTGGAGGGCAAACTCTGCAGCCCAGAGCTTCCAGCTTAACTAAATAGATCCATACTGAAAAGCTGGACAAATGAACAAAAACAAAGAAAGTGCTGAACAACAAGTCCACAACAAGAGAACCGCAAAAGGACAAGCAAGGACTTAGCTTTTGATGAACTGGTCAGAGTGTCAGGAAAGTCCTAAGAGCAATGACTCCAGGCAGGAACAATTGACAACTGGAATTGAATGAGGGAAAAGGCCAGACTAATATAGCCGAGCCAGAAAGACGATCAGTGAAAACAGCTGCTAAAGCTAAATCCAAGAAGCAGCCATATCACTAAACACCACAGGAGGAGCCCAAGAGCGGAATTCACAACACATTGCAGCGCGGGACTCTGCGATTTTTTTTTTAAATTATTTTTGACCTGGTTTGTGCTGTGTATGCGTTTTCGCAGCAGAAAACTGCTGCGAAGACGCATACACAACAGGTGCACATAGCCTCGACAGGTCCGTCAGAAAGACAATTCACAATCTGCACAGGATCCGTCATTTCAACGTCTTGACGGATCCTGTGCAGATTTGGAAGACGGAAGTGTGAAAGTAGCCTAAGAGTATCAGACCCACTGCAGAAGGATATCAGATGTAAGCATATCACTGTGTAGAAATCAACAAAGAGATCCAAATGCAGTGAGCTATATCACAAATGTGATAGAATCACAGAGGATGGGAGGCCTATATAGAGTCTGGTGAAGATAAACAACAAAAATGCCTTCATGCATAATAAACATATTTACCAAAATGGGGAGGCAATTGTGCGTGCCGGACCCAACGTGTGTTGCTATCATGTATAACTTCGTCAGGGAAAGTCAAGATAATGCCAGTCATTTCGACACCTGTAAGCGGTGTCCACTGAGCATCATGCCGGGTCAGTCAAGGTAGATGCGCATGTGCACGAAAGCTCTGTGTGTTCCACAGAAACTGGAAGTAGGTGTATGCGTTTCACCAGTCGGGAGTAACAGATGCGTGCGCAGGTGTCAGTACGCTATGTCACTAGTGCTAAGGTAGTCAAGAAAAGGGGGGAGCGTATGCGCAAGGAAGGTAAACAATGAGTTAGACATAAATATAATGCACCAACTTGGAATTCAAAGCAACAGCCGCTGCGTATGACAAGAGAGGGGACAATGTACATGTAAAAGAATATAGGTGCATGACGTGTAAACAAATGATACATACACGTTTTATCACAAATGATGCTGACAGAGTCAAAAAAGACTCGCATGCGCAGAGGGAGAACTAGCGTTACAGAGGACAAAAAGGAATATAATGCGTGTCACCGACTCAAAATACTAGGTAACTGCCGCAGCATGCAATCGAAACAAAAATAATGCACAGGTGTAAAGATCCAAATACATGGCACGTGAATTGGTAAAGAATATATGCGCTTGAAAGTGAGAGAGAAAATAGTTGCATTCCACAGTGGCCAGAGGTACAGGTGCTTCTCCCAAAATTAGAATATCATTTAAAAGTTAATTTATTTCAGTTCTTCAATACAAAAAGTGAAACTCGTATATTATATAGAGTCATTACAAACAGAGTAATCTATTTCAAGTGTTTATTTCTCAAAGTTGATGATTATCGCTTACAGCCAATGAAAACCCAAAGTCATTATCTCAGAAAACTAGAATAATTAACAAAAAACACCTGCAAAGGCTTCCTGAGTGTTTAAAAAGGTCCTTTAGTCTGTCTCAGTAGGTTCCACAATCATGGGAAAGACTACTGACTGCCAGAAGGCAGTCATTAACACACTCCACAAGGAGGGTAAGCCACAAAAGGTCATTGCTAATGAAGCTGGCTGTTCACAGAGTGCTGTATCCAAGCATATTAATGGAAAGTTGAGTGGAAGAAAAAGGTGCACAAGCAACCGGGAGAACTGCAGCCTTGAAAGGATTGTTAATAGAAGTCCATTCAAAATTTTTTATGGGAGGATTCACAAGAAGTGGACTGTTGCTGGAGTCATTGCTTTAAGAGTCACCACACACTGATGTATCCAGGACATGGGCTACAAGTGTCACATTCTTTTTGTCAAGCCACTCATGGCTAGAAACGTCTTACCTGGGCCAAGGAGAAAAAGAACTGGACTGTTGCTCAGTGGTCCAAGGTGTTTCCAGATGAAAGTAAATTTTGCATTTCACTTGGAAATCAAGGTCCCAGAGTCTGGAGGAAGGGTGAAGAGGCACACAATCCAAGCTTCTTGAGGTCTAGTGTGAAGTTTCCACAAACCCTAAAACCTGCAGTGATCCCCAGTCTACTGAACCGCCGCATAACCAACTCTACCCTCTCCTAGTGTATCCTCACCCATCCCCTGTAGACTGTGAGCCCTCGCTTGCAGGGTCTTCTCTCCTTTTGTACTTGTGTGTGCCTTGTATTGCTCATCTTTATTGTACTTGTCTATGTATGCCCCTTTTCACATGTAAAGCGCCATGGAATAAATGGCACTATAAAAATGAATAATAATAATAATCAGTGATGGCATGAGGAGCCATCTCATCTGTTGTGAATTCTGTTGTCGAACTCCCTCCTGTGGTCGTGAATGGTACTTCGGCGAGTTCTGTCTATGGGCTCCCTCTGGTGGCTGTGAGTGAAGCTGCTGCTTCTGAGGTTCCTTACACAGGTGACGTGGTTTATCCTTTGGTTGGCTGCTCTATTTAACTCCACTCAGATCGTTCTCCATGCCAGCTGGCAATGTTCCTGCATTGGTTCAGGTCGCTCTTGGATCTTTCTGGTGACCTGTCTTCTCCTGCAGAAGCTAAGTTCCTGATAGTTATTATTTGTTCATTGTTTCCTTGTCCAGCTGGTTATCATGATTTTGTCTTGCTAGCTGGAAGCTCTGGGATGCAGAGTGGCACCTCCGCACCGTGAGTCGGTGCGGAGGTCTTTTTGCACACTCTGCGTGGTCTTTTGTAGTTTTTTGTGCTGACCGCAAAGACACCTTTCCTATCCTCTGTCTATTTAGTAAGTCTGGCCTCCCTTTGCTGAAACCTGTTTCATTTCTGCGTTTGTGACTTTCATCTTTACTCACAGTCAATATATGTGGGGGGCTGCCTTTTCCTTTGGGGAATTTCTCTGAGGCAAGGTAGGCTTTATTTTCTATCTCTAGGGCTAGCTAGCTCTGAGGCTGTGAAGAGGCGTCTAGGGAGAGTTAGGAACGCTCCACGGCTATTTCTAGTGTGTGTGATAGGATTAGGGCTTGCGGTCAGCAGAGCTCCCACATCCCAGAGCTCGTCCTGTGTGAGTTTAACTATCAGGTCGTGCCGGGTGCTCCTAACCACCAGGTCATAACACTCATCTGCTGGTGTAGGTCAACTGTGTTTTATCAAGACCAAAGTCAGCACAGCCGTCTACCAGGAAATTTTAGAGCACTTCCTGATTCCCTCTGCTGACAAGCTTTTTGGAGATGGAAATTTCATTCTCCAGCAGTACCGTTAGTCGGTGCGGAGGGTCTTTTTGCCCCCTCTGCGTGGTTGTTTGTAGGTTTTTGTGCTGACCGCAAAGCTATCTTTCCTATCCTCGGTCTATTCAGTAAGTCGGGCCTCACTGTGCTAAAATCTATTTCATCTCTGTGTTTGTATTTTCATCTTAACTCACAGTCATTATATGTGGGGGGCTGCCTTTTCCTTTGGGGAATTTCTCTGAGGCAAGGTAGGCTTAATTTTCTTTCTTCAGGGCTAGCTAGCTTCTTAGGCTGTGCCGAGTTGCATAGGGAGCGTTAGGAGCAATCCACGGCTACCTCTAGTGTGGTATGATAGGATTAGGGATTGCGGTCAGCAGAGTTCCCACGTCTCAGAGCTCGTCCTATGTTGGTAACTATCAGGTCACTTTGTGTGCTCTTAACCACTAGGTCCATTGTGGTTCTGAATCACCTGTTCATAACAGTTGCGTTTGTCAGCGTATTGTGCAAAAAATCCACCAATGAAAGTCTATGTGAGCAAGAAAAATACGTATTAAACACGGACCATCAGTGTGACTTGCGAGAAATACGTACCGGTGTTCTATAGAAAAGTCGGTAATTCAGCGCAGCGTACAGTAAAATCACACTGACAGGTTAGAATAGAATAGATAGAATAAATGTCTACACATAGTATATATATATATATATATATATATATATATATATATATATAGTCAGTGAGATATATACAGTGGGGCAAAAAAGTATTTAGTCAGTCAGCAATAGTGCAAGTTCCACCACTTAAAAAGATGAGAGGCGTCTGTAATTTACATCATAGGTAGACCTCAGCTATGGGAGACAAATTGAGAAAAAAAAATCCAGAAAACCAGATTGTCTGTTTTTTTTAACATTTTATTTGCGTATTATGGTGGAAAATAAGTATTTGGTCAGAAACAAAATTTCATCTCAATACTTTGTAATATATCCTTTGTTGGCAATGACAGAGGTCAAACGTTTTCTGTAAGTCTTCACAAGGTTGCCACACACTGTTGTTGGTATGTTGGCCCATTCCTCCATGCAGATCTCCTCTAGAGCAGTGATGTTTTTGGCTTTTCGCTTGGCAACACGGACTTTCAACTTCCTCCAAAGGTTTTCTATAGGATTGAGATCTGGAGACTGGCTAGGCCACTCCAGGACCTTGAAATGCTTCTTACGAAGCCACTCCTTTGTTGCCCTGGCGGTGTGCTTTGGATCATTGTCATGTTGAAAGACCCAGCCACGTTTCATCTTCAATGCCCTTGCTGATGGAAGGAGGTTTGCACTCAAAATCTCACGATACATGGCCCCATTCATTCTTTCATGTACCCGGATCAGTCGTCCTGTCCCCTTTGCAGAGAAGCAGCCCCAAAGCATGATGTTTCCACCACCATGCTTTACAGTAGGTATGGTGTTTGATGGATGCAACTCAGTATTCTTTTTCCTCCAAACACGACAAGTTGTGTTTCTACCAAACAGTTCCAGTTTGGTTTCATCAGACCATAGGACATTCTCCCAAAACTCCTCTGGATCATCCAAATGCTCTCTAGCAAACTTCAGACGGGCCCGGACATGTACTGGCTTAAGCAGTGGGACACGTCTGGCACTGCAGGATCTGAGTCCATGGTGGCGTAGTGTGTTACTTATGGTAGGCCTTGTTACATTGGTCCCAGCTCTCTGCAGTTCATTCACTAGGTCCCCCCGCGTGGTTCTGGGATTTTTGCTCACCGTTCTTGTGATCATTCTGACCCCACGGGGTGGGATTTTGCGTGGAGCCCCAGATCGAGGGAGATTATCAGTGGTCTTGTATGACTTCCATTTTCTAATTATTGCTCCCACTGTTGATTTCTTCACTCCAAGCTGGTTGGCTATTGCAGATTCAGTTTTCCCAGCCTGGTGCAGGGCTACAATTTTGTTTCTGGTGTCCTTTGACAGCTCTTTGGTCTTCACCATAGTGGAGTTTGGAGTCAGACTGTTTGAGGGTGTGCACAGGTGTCTTTTTATACTGATAACAAGTTTAAACAGGTGCCATTACTACAGGTAATGAGTGGAGGAAAGAGGAGACTCTTAAAGAAGAAGTTACAGGTCTGTGAGAGCCAGAAATCTTGATTGTTTGTTTCTGACCAAATACTTATTTTCCACCATAATATGCAAATAAAATGTTAAAAAAACAGACAATGTGATTTTCTGGATTTTTTTTTCTCAGTTTGTCTCCCATAGTTGAGGTCTACCTATGATGTAAATTACAGACGCCTCTCATCTTTTTAAGTGGTGGAACTTGCACTATTGCTGACTGACTAAATACTTTTTTGTTCCACTGCATATATATATTTTATACAGAGCTAGATAGCATAAAAGCCGGTAATTCAATTCGGCTTTTGCAATCTCCTTATCAAACCCGACAGGATGTTTAAATACAGTAAACCATTTCATATCCCTTATTTTTTGTACATATTCCTCACTAATAATGTTAGTAGTGTATGTGTGCAAGATTTGGGGGCTCTAGGTGTTAAAATAAATGGTTAAATCACGGAAAAAACTGGCGTGGGCTCCCGTGCAATTTTCTCTGCCAGAGTGGGAAAGCCAGTGAATGAGGGCAGATATTAATAGCCTAGAGACGGACCATGGTTATTGGCCCCCCTGGCTAAAAACATCTGCCCCCAGCCACCACAGAAAAGGTGCATCTGTAAGATGTGCCTATTCTGGCACTTAGCCTCTCTCTTCCCACTCCCCTGTATTGGTGGGATATGGGGTAATAAAGGGTTAATGTCACCTTGCTAATGTAAGGTGACATTAAGCCTGGTTAATAATGGAGAGATGTCATTAAGACACCTATCCATTATTAATCCAATAGTAGTAAAGAATTAATAATACACAGATTATGAATAAAGTGTTTTAATGAAATAAATACACACATGGGGTTTTAAAATCTTTATTGCACGCTTAATCCACCTGAAAGACCCTCATTCTGTAAAAAAATAAAATAAAAAAGCAACAATATCCCATACCTGTCCGTCGCACAGTCATGTTCCAGCTGTAAATCCATCTGAAGGGGTTAAATAATTTTACAACCAGGAGCCTGCTAATGTAGCTGTTGCTCCTGGTTGCAAAAACTGTGGAATGAATGGAATGCAGGGGAACGTAGCTTCGTAGACTTGCGGTGATGCGCCCTCTGGTGGCATAACCTCATATGAACTCTAGCATGGGAATTTTTCTGAATATGTTCCCACGCTACAGTTCATATGAGTTTATGCCACCAGGGGGCGCATCACCGCAAGTCTACGAAGCTACGTTCCACTGCATTCCATTCATTCCACAGTTTAAGTGGGATGTGGAAACCACAAAAATACGACCAATAGAGAATGAATATAATATAAAAAACAATCTTTATTAAATACAAAGTACATAGAGACTAGTAAAAATCGGACCAAAACATGGAACACAGTGACGAAATAGTGCAAAACACAAAAGGACTGTTGCTGTGCAAAAAGGCATGCAGACCAGGAACTGGCTCCGTTGTAACGTAATGATGTTAATGATAGGGGATATAGCAGACCAACTTAAGTGCCTACTATATATATGGCTGGTATCCGTGTGTGCCTCCCTATTGTACCCTGAAACACATGATGCAATAACTGACACTGCCCTAACGGTCAAAAACAATCTGCTAGTGCATGTAATGGGCCCAAAGGTATAAAAAGTGCAGGGTAACAGGAGTATGGGAGGTCAAACTGGTAATGCCTATATATCGGACATCACCCAGAACCACTACCCCATGGCCGCGGGAACCAGGATACAGAAGATACCCACATAACTTTAAGGCAGACAAGGCTGCCAGATCCATGGACTGCACGTCTGCCTGACGCGCGTTTCGGAGGGGAACTCCTTCATCAGGGGTCGTGTCGGACGAGTCAAATGCCGGGGTTTATATGTCCCACTGCTAATTCCATCATCGGCGTACACCGGAAGTGACGCAGGCGTCGCTACGGCAACCCGCAACTCCCAGCGACGGCGACGTCATGCAGGGGCGCCGCCAAAGTCATGGCAACCACCCAAGCATAGAGACGCCGCAGGCCTCCCAGAACAGCGGTGCCCAGCGCGCCTGCGTGCAGGTGGTGCCGAGGAGGTAAATGACCTGTGACTAGATATTTTGGCCCTAATGTTCTACGTGGGGGGCAAAAAATCACAAGCAGCCGAACGACACTGCCATAACGTATGTTGTGATATCATACCACTTATTCCAGACTATTATGTCACCATCATAATATGCAACATCAGCAGTGAACCCCACATGATACCAATGCGACATTGTGATAATAAACCACCTGCAGATCAATCGAAACAGTAATCTAAACATAACCTTAGA
This sequence comes from Ranitomeya imitator, assembly GCF_032444005.1. NCBI lineage: Eukaryota > Metazoa > Chordata > Amphibia > Anura > Dendrobatidae > Ranitomeya > Ranitomeya imitator. The sequence goes on along the minus strand of NC_091284.1, from coordinate 725,590,300 downwards.
AGACCCTATAAGCCTAATACATAACAACAAAGTGTACAAACTAGACAAAAAAGAAAAAACACAAATACATGAATATATATTTAAAATGATATGTCCGCTGATGAAATACGGACCAACATAGCTATGTTCAATAAATGTTCTCCTAATGTCATCTTCCATAGGTCTTCAAAAGGTAGATGCTGGGGAACTTGGATCCAAGCTCAATATCATCCGACATATCCAAATGGTAATCGTGGCTAAAAAATTTAAAAACAACATTAAAACCACGCACAAGCACAACCCACTGTGTGTCCCACCATCTCCCGTGTCTCAACCAAGATCACAAGAACGATGCAAAACTAATGTTCTCGTTAAGTCCATGAGGGTAGATACTGTTGAGTGTCCACATCCACCGAGTTTCGAGCTGTGCCAACAGTTGTGAGATCCTCCCTCCTCTTATGTCTGTCTCTATCATGTCGATACCCTTGACACGTAAAACACTACTGTCACAATTGTGATGTGCCTTAAAGTGTCTGGGTATCGTTTTTAAAGATTGGATGTCCATTTCCTGTGCTGCTGCCTCGATCCCCCGCACATGTTCCCTTACTCTCGTTTTCAGTTGTCGCGTGGTCAACCCCACATAAATCAATGGGCATGGGCAGGACGCATAATATATTACGTTCTTAGACGTGCACGTGATCGATTTCATTATTTTAAGGCTTTTTTGTCCGGAGGAATCCACGAAGGTATCCTTCCTCACAATATTTCTACAGGCCACACATTGGCCACAAGCGCGACAACCACCCCATGATCTATAACCTGGAGCATTCAGAAATATCCTTCGTGGATCACACACGTAGTGGCTCCGTACAAGATGATCACGTATATTCTTGCCCCTACGATACGTGATCAAAGGACGATGGGGTAGTAATTTAGCTAAAGTTGGATCGGTTCTTAAGATGGGCCACGCGCGCTCAAGTGCATTACGTATTGCCCCTGCTCGTGAATTGAAATTGGTTACAAACCTGATGTCTGATTTGTCCCCTCTTTCACAACTCCCATATAATAGCGTGTTCCTGTCACTATGTTTTGCGCGTAAGTATGCCCTTTTGATGGCACGGTTACTATAACCTCGTTCCTTAAACCGGGATTTAAGTTCCCTAGCTTGTGCCTCAAACTCATCAATAGTAGAGCAAATACGGCGTATGCGTAGAAATTGCCCAATCGGGACCGAGTGGATCATATGAGCAGGATGGGAGGAGGAAGCATGCAGGAGCATGTTGGTGGCAGTAGGATTCCTATAAATTGTAGTTTGGATGGTGTCCGCCCTATCCCTAGTTAATCTCACATCTTGGAACTCAATACTAGAACTATCAGATGTTGCTGTCAATCGGATGTTCTTGTTGTTCAAAGCGGCCACGAACCCGGTGAACGTCTAACTGCTGCCCTGCCAGACGATGAGGATGTCGTCTATGTAGCGCATTCCACAGTTTGTCTGTTTGTTAGAGAACCACTACATGTATTCAGGCTGTCTAGCAGCTGCAAATTATGCAGCTGCATTGACAAAAACTAAATCTCCGAGCACTCCAAAATACTCGGAGGACACCCGAGCATGCTCGGGAAATCTCGAGTAACGAGTATACTCGCTCATCATTAGTTATTACTAACTGCTATTTATAGGATATTATTCCCTACTGTGCCTGCCTATTTTGTGACTTTTTTATGTGTTTTACATGTTTTAACTTGTTTTTTTTGGCATTTATGTTTTCATTAAAGCTGTTTTATTCATACTTCTAGGTGTGTACAGTATTGTCTCGGACTATCTTTTCTCGCCTCCCTCACCACATTTTTTCAGTGCAGTCAGTTGCAACCCGCTTTATGATCACTATTGCTTGTAGTGCCCACTACACTGCCTCTGTTTTTGTGATTATAGCATAGATATAAGCTTAGGACAACACAGAACATAGCATAAGGATAATAGTTAGCAGGTAAGATAGGAAATGGTTATGGCTAGGATTAGCCCAGTAGAAGACACTAGTGATAAGGGGGGCACGTCATGGTTAGAGGGCATTCAGTGTCAGCCAGTGAAGTGTGGAGGGAGTTCAAGTTCAGGTGGGATGGGTTACTAGGGGCAGCATGGGCCAAACGTTCTGGGCAGTGGGCGGCCAAATGTAGATCGCTGATGGACTTTCCAACAGTGTCTGAAGCCTAGGGCTCGGGCCAGGTACCATGCAGCAGTGGGCTTGGTCTTCCAGCATCACGAGGTCCGTGGACATAGAGTTACCAAACAAATATAAAATACCCTATAAAATATATCTTTGTTAAGTATTAAAATTATGGGGAAAGAAAAACCATCAAAAATATTGTGATTTAAAAATGAGGAAGGTCCAAAAAAGGCTGGCAAGGGTACAGGTATAATTTCCCTACACTATGTCCTGAGGTGGTCCTTCCTATTTGCAAAGGTTGGCACCCTGTGGTTATATTTCAGAGATTTTTCTAGTTGTTTGGTTTGGGCCCCTTTTGACATTACTTCTTTTTGTGTCTCTCTGCTGCATTTCCGAAGAATAGGGTGAAAGTGATTCAGTGATCAAATATGTCTCGTGATCTGAACACAATAGAACACCTACAGGGAATTCTGAAGGGACAAGTTAAACATCACTCTCTATCCAGGATCCAGGCTCTAAAAAAGGTAGTTCTTGAATTGCTGTGTGGTGTATTCATTTTTGCATCAACTAATTTCAGTAAAACTGAAAATTTTGTAATGTAATGAAAGTTATATTTCTAACCTTACTTTTATGTTATGGGTTAAAAAAAAATGTTAGATGAAATTTGGCTTCGTCAGAATTTTGGAAATTGTTATAGTGTTCAGTGAGATATTGATGAAAATCTTACTTTTCACTTGGAGGGTACTCATTTATACTGAGTACTGTATCAGCCAGTACAGAGTGAAGAACATAGAGAATATGAATGGAGGTCCAATTCAGATCTCAACTGCTATTGAAATTGTAACATGAAAACCACAAAAAGAGGAAAAACCTCCAATATTAAGAAAAAAAAATCAGGCAGAGATATTTACCTGTCTAACTAGGCCTCAATACAATTGCACTAACAGGGTGCAGCGGACCCAAGTAACATGGCAACTGCACAGGTGCAATAATACCTAATGAGACAGACAGCCTTCAATCAGGGATTGGCCGTGTGGTATACCCATGCCAAAAAAGTTTTACTTGGGTCTGCTGCACCCTGTTAGTGCAATTGTATTGAGGCCTAGTTAGACGGGTAAGTATCTCTGCCTGTTTTTGTTTTTTTCTTGCTATTGAAATTGATAAGTATGTGAACAGTGATTTCTTATGGGTGACCACCTCTTAGCAGCAAGTTGGGCATACAAAAATGTACAGCTCTTGAATGGAGTCAAGTACCAAATCTACGGCACCAATTAAGTGCTTGATTGGCCATTTCAGGGGCAGTTATCCACACCAGTTGTAATTGACAAGTTAAAAGGAAGTGCACATGCCCTGGAGCTTGTTCCAAATGGTAAGTTCCCATTAATTCACAGGCTTCTTAAGTATTTGTAGACTACATGTCCAGGCAACCAGAAACTTACAGAATTGGTGGATCATTCTATGACACTTGTCTATGTGGCTGTACCTGGCCACACTCTGGACTGTTAACTGATTTTTGTTTGTCCTCTCCTTTTTTCACATGACCTTCTTTACCCTGAGTAGTGCAGATTTATGTACTTTGTTGCTTGCCACATATCTGTTACATTGACCTACTACTTCTGACTCCATTTTTGCCTGATGGGCTGGCTTCAAATTTGAATTTCTATGGATCTTAATCCGTTGAGATGGTTAGCTACCCACCTACACCAGTTTTACTGGGATCAACCAAAGGTCTAAAGAGGAAACAAAAGATCTTCCAGGAAGAATATGGATCAGTTTACTTGTTTGTCAGGTACAGTAGATTTGATAAAATACTTGGTCCGTGCCCTCATAAATAATGTACCTGCTGATTTCAGGAACAGGTAATTTTTCACTGTTAGGTCAGACTTGGGTTTCTTCTACAGTGGAATCATAAGCTAAAACATAGGGATCACTTGTATTCTCTTCTGGGGTGGCTTAGTGTAGGGTAGCCGGACCCCTCTAGTCTTCATTCCAGGTACTCAATCAACTTGGCGTTACATCGATTTGGTTGTGGAATCAGTGGTACGATAATTTCTCCAAAGTATCCTAGGAGATGTTTTTCAACATGACAATGCCAGGCCAAATGTTGTTCAAGCTACTGTGATCAGCCTAAAGGTACCTTCACACTCAGCGACGCTGCAGCGATACCGACAACGATGTCGATCGCTGCAGCCTCGCTGTTTGGTCGCTGGAGAGCTGTCACACAGACAGCTCTCCAGCGACCAACGATGCCGGTAACCAGGGTAAACATCGGGTTACTAAGCGCAGGGCCGCGCTTAGTAACCCGATGTTTACCCTGGTTACCAGCGTAAAAGTAAAAAAAAAAAAACACTACATACTTACCTTCCGCTGTCTGTCCCCCGGCGTTCTGCTTCTCTGCACTCTGTAAGCACAGTGGCCGGAAAGCAGAGCGGTGACGTCACCGCTGTGCTCTGCTTTCCGGCTGGCCGGCGCTCACAATGCAGAGAAGCACAGCGGGGGACAGACTGCGGAAGGTAAGTATGTAGTGTTTTTTTTTTTACTTTTACGCTGGTAACCAGGGTAAACATCGGGTTACTAAGCGCGGCCCTGCGCTTAGTAACCCGATGTTTACCCTGGTTACCAGTGAAGACATCGCTGAATCGGCGTCACACACGCCGATTCAACGTTGTCTACGGGTGGTCCAGCGACGAAATAAAGTTCTGGCCTTCTAGCTCCGACCAACGATATCACAGCAGGATCCTGATCGCTGCTGCGTGTCAAACTGAACCATATCGCTAGCCAGGACGCTGCAACATCACGTATCGCTAGCGATATCGTTCAGTGTGAAGGTACCTTAAGTATGCTGCTATGGCCTGCACCATCTCTGGACTTATCTCCCAGCGAGCACATCTGGGACATCTTTGGTCAACAAATGCAAAGGGAGCTCCCAACAGCAGATCTTGATGATTTGCCCAAGTGCAGTCAGTGTGGCAGAACATTACTTAGACAACCATTACTAAACTCACTGATAGCAGCCAAGGAGTGATAAGTGTGGGGACTTCTGCATGTGGTGCTCATACTCAATGCTGAATAAATCAAAATGTTTAGAAAATTTTGTTTCCATTTTGTCATCATTTGCATATAATTAACATGTTGTGATGATACTGTAAGGATTCAAAAAGTAAAAAGTGGACCCTCTGGACCGCGACGACGATCCCCGCACGGACGAGCTGACCAGATAGACCGCCCCCTATACAGGGAGAGTTAGGGCAGGCCCGTGAGGGACTATCGCCACAGAAGCTTGGGGACCACAACGGAAAAAGGAGAAACAAAGACTGGTAGATGCAGCTGGGACACAGGACAGACGGGCAATACAGAAACACGGAAACAAGCGGGTATATAACTAAGAGACAGGACAGACGGGAACGCTACAGAAACAAAGGACTGCAGGGATACAGGGACTGGAGAGGGTGCAGGGACACAGAGACTGGAGAGATACCGCAGCGACACAGGAACTCAAGAAGAACTGCAGAGACACCGGAATCGACGAGGAACTGCTGGGACACTGGAACAGACGAGGAGCTGCAGAGTCACAGGACTGGCAAGATACAGCAGAGGCACAGGAACTGCGACTAGGAAAAAAACAGAAGAGAACAAATGATCATCAGGCACAGGGGTGAGGACGAAGCAGGAAGTTATAGCTGCGCTGCGCATAACTTCCGGTTGATAGTCCTCCTAGATGATAGAGAGGACAGGATAGGAAATGCAGACAGAGAGCTAGAGGTGCGCACATGCAGAACTGAAGCTGGCGTGCACGCGCACCCGGCGAGAAGCAGAGGCTGGGAACGAGCGCCAGAGGACGCAACAGCTAAGGAGCTGCGCCGGGACGCCGAAGACAGGTGAATATAACCGGGCGAGGCGGGCAAGAGCGGTAACGGCGTGACACATGTCTATCCAAACTGGGATTTTGAGAAATGCATGGCTTTATCTTCTTTACTTTGCAATTTCAGTGTTAAAGGGAATCTGTCATCCCAGGGCAAAGTACTGCAGTGCACAGGCGCTGGGCCTCTCTGACCTTTCCCAGCGCCTGCGCACTGCAGTACTTTACGCTGCCCTCAACAGGGCAGACAAAGTACGCCTGCCCCAGAGCCACAGCCTAAAGACAACCAGAGGTCATCGTATGAAGATGGGAGGCCCAGACCAGGACCGCAACGCCCATTGAACCGGACCGCAGCGGGACCGCCTCTGGGTGAGTATAATCTAACTTGTTTTTATTATCTTTCAGGTTACAGCGGGGGCTTATCTACAGCATTACAGAATGCTGTAGATAAGCCCCTGATGGCGGTAGCCGCATCTCATAGGCGAAAAATTGGGGTGACAGATTCCCTTTAAAGGGACACTGTCACCTGAATTTGGAGGGAACAATCTTCAGCCATGGAGGCGGGGTTTGGGGTTTTTTGATTCACCCTTTCCTTACCCGCTGGCTGCATGCTGGCTGCAATATTGGATTGAAGTTCATTCTCTGTCCTCCGTAGTACATGCCTGCACATATTGGATTGAAGTTCATTCTCTGTCCTCCGTAGTACATGCCTGCACAAGGCTTGTGCAGGCATGTACTACGGAGGACAGAGAATGAACTTCAATCCAATATTGCAGCCAGCATGCAGCCAGCGGGTAAGGAAAGGGTGAATCAAAAACCCCAAAACCCCGCCTCCATGGCTGAAGATTGTTCCCTCCAAATTCAGGTGACAGTGTCCCTTTAAAGAGTATAAATAAATAAAAAAGGAGGTACGTGTCTTTTTCACATTTATTTATACTGGGCAAATAGGAAGAAAATTCCAAATGCAAGGAAATTGTGAAAAAACTGTAGTTCCACAATTGTTTTTTGGGTTTTATTTTTGCAGAGATCATTATGCAGCTACAACAACCTGACTAGATTCTCCAGGGCTGTACGATTATGGTGATACCAACTTGTCCAGTTTCTATATATTTATAGTGAGAAAATCATTCTGAAATTTGTAAAAATAAATTTTGGATGTTTCGCCATTTTCTGAGACCCATAACTTTTTTCCAATTGATGGATCTGTCTGAGAACTTGTTTTTTGCATGCCAAGCGGTTTGATAATATTTTGTGGTACATACAACATATTAACCAATTTTTTTTTGCCTTTTTTGGAAAACAGTCACAGACAAAATTTTCATGTTTGGCAGACATCGTGTTTTAAATAATTTTATAATAATTTTTTTACGAATGATGCAATATCAAATATGTCTATTATTACTTTGTTTATTTCTTCGTTTTATAACTGGGAAAATGAGGGTAATTTAAACGGATTTTTTAAAAGATATTACTTTTAATTTACATTTTTTAGTCCACCTGCAGGACTTTACTTGTGATCGCTTATAATATGAACCATGGTCTCCTTTCAAGCTCAGCCTATAATTTTGATTCAGAGGACTACCAAGCTGGTGCAACAGGGGCGTTTAGCAGACCTTCTACTGCCATAATCCACTGGTCCCTTGTTCGTATTATGGGCGGGAATATGGGTAGGCACAAGCACTGGCGAACACACTATTTAAATGCCACTATCAATGATAAATATAACATTTTGCAGAGGCCAGAGTTACTATAAAGTGCAAAGAAGCTTTAAAAAATACTATAAAGGCAAGTAGGTACTACTGTAGCAATTAATCTATTTATACATTACAAATATATAAACAATGATTATTAACACAATCGAGAAGCACTGAAGTATAGTATATCTGAGAGCGAAAAGATTCTGCTCTCCCAGAACACCAAAACGGTGTCTTACCACTGGGACCACTCCAAGCAAATATGAACGCAAAAAAATAGAGTGAAAAAGTCCACAAAGACATAATTAAAGTAAAAATAACAATCTAATTTTTATTAACGATACAAAATCACAAGACATAGACATAAAAAATCAAATCAAATTTTGCATAGGTGCTGTATGCACCATGCAAACACAGGAGGAGCAATAAGAAAGAGACATGACGGAAAAAATGGAGAAGGGAAGGGGGAAGGAAAACGCTACCTATATATCCTCAAATAGCCATAGAGTGTTGATACTCATATGCAATAGCGGGTCCCACAGGTATCCCATATATACGCATAGCAAGGCGTCATTGGTAGTATATAGCAGTCTTACCCATCTTAGGTGTCAGGCAGCACTCCCCCTCCTCACACCCCCAAACGTACGTTTCGCCAAATGTTCAGGGTTCAACCCTGTTGAAAAAGCCATTTGGCGAAACGTACTCAACAAAGCAAATGTTATTAGAGGGACCAAAAGGTAGTAAAATGGAATTAATTAACCAAAATGAAAATAAATAAAGACAGGAATAACCTATTTAACAACATAGATAATGGGCTATACAAAGTGCAATGTGCTTGTAGTTTGATCGCTAATGGTAATACAGCCTAATAGATCATCGGTGATATACGTAATATCTAACTGCAGGAACGCACATATATATAGGAAGCTCGTCCAATGTATGAAGTGACATGGAGAGGCGTGTGCCAGGTGTGTACCGAGTGGCTGCAGCTGTGCAGAGAATGTCCCAGCTGAAAGGCACATCGCTGATCTGGAGCCCAACAGGATCTTGCAGCTCACGTCGGTGAAGTGCAAGCACATTGTGACCGTCATGGAGACTGAGCATATGCTATGCGGTCCTTTTTCCACGCTCCCAAAGATCAGAGACCGGGCCAACGGAGCATGCGCATAGGGGACAAAAAGAGTGTATGGTGGTAAATAATGGGATGTCTTTGTAATGAAAGTAGATGTGTGAAATGGTATATGAATACAGCAAAAAGGCAGAGATCCTTACCTGCCCAGGCCTCCAAACAAATGCACTATCCGGATGCAGTGGACCCATATAGTTAAGATGGCAGTAACACAGGTGCAAGAATACCAATGGGGCAACCGCTCACAGCTTACCAATTCATGGAGGGGGCGGTTGCTTGGTATATTGTGCACAATAAAGACTTGTATGTGGTGCTGTTCACACTATGGCAATGCACAGCATCCAGGTTAAAAGCCTAGTAGTTACACCCTTCTATTAGATCAGGAGGGCTGCCCAGCGATATGAAAATGCATCCCATGTGAACACACCACAGTTTACAAGGCAGAATGGGTCCACCTGCACCCTGGGAAAAAGTGCAAAAAGCACATATAAAAATGTGAGGTATTCACTAAACTTGGTCATGGTGGGTACAACTATTTAGCCTGACTTGGGGGCTGCTGTTGTGAATTCTGTTGTCAAGCTCCCTCCTGTGGTCATGAATGGTACTTCGGCTGGTTCTGTCCATGGGCTTCCTCTGTTGGTTGTGAGTGGAGCTGCGGCTTCTGAGTTTCCTTCCACAGGTGACGAGGTTAATTCGTTAGCTGGCTGCTCTATTTAACTCCACTTAGATCATTGCTCCATGCCACCTGTCAATGTTCCAGTATTGGTCTAGTTCACTCCTGGATCGTTCTTGTGACCTGTCTTCCCAGCAGAAGCTAAGTTCCTGCTTGTTTTTCTTTGGTTTGCTATTTTTCTGTCCAGCTTGCTATTTTGATTTTTTGTCTTGCTTGCTGGAAGCTCTGGGACGCAGAGGGAGCGCCTCCGCACCGTGAGTCGGTGCGGAGGGTCTTTTGCGCCCTCTGCGTGGTCTTTTTGTAGTTTTTTGTGCTGACCGCAAAGTTACCTTTCCTATCCTCAGTCTGTTCAGTAAGTCGGGCCTCACTTTGCTAAATCTATTTAATCTCTGTGTTTGTATTTTCATCTTTACTCACAGTCATTATATGTGGGGGGCTGCCTTTTCCTTTGGGGATTTTCTCTGAGGCAAGGTAGACTTTATCTTTCTATCTTCAGGGCTAGCTAGTTCCTTAGGCTGTGTCGAGTTACATAGGGAGCGTTAGGAGCAATCCACGGCTATTTCTAATGTGTGTGATAGGATTAGGGATTGCGGTCAGCAGAGTTTCCACGTCTCAGAGCTCGTCCTATATTATTGGTAACTATCAGGTCATTCCGTGTGCTCTTAACCACCAGGTCCATTATTGTCCTTACCACCAGGTCATAACAGGCTGCCCTTATCAGGGCGGGAGCAACACAGGGGCACGACTGGGTAGTATAGTATCTGTATTCCCATCCCCCTTAAATACATGAGGACGCTCCCGCGAGAAAAACGACTGATTTGGTGAGATAAAACCATTTTTTTATCAAAAGAAGAAAGAAATGGAGCGCACTCGCTGGATATCCGGTGCAGGTAACTTTATTCATGCGTAGTAAAAGACATCTTCACGACCGGGGGTGCTGTACAGAGAGTGCGGCAAAGCTAGACGACGGCCGTTTCGCCCCATTTTTTTACTGAGCACTGGTTGTTTGAGCACTATATGCACTTTATCACGTTATTGTCCATAAAAATCATTTTTAGAGAGTTACCATTAAAGGTTACGTTTTATATTTCAAGAGGTTTTCTCCTGGCTATTTGCATGTTCTGGCAACAGTAGCCAATTTTCGCACCTTGCCAATCAGTGCAGCTGCATGTCCTTCTTGCAGACTGTCTCTTATAGCCAGCTGTAGCGTATGTACAACACAGCGCATGTGATGAATGAAAGAACGTATTGACAGTTTCAACAAGATCATCTAAACTATCATCTTGCTGTTCATCTGAAGCAACTTCAGTTTGCTCCTCAGTTACAATACTGTGTTCCTCTATTTCAAACATTTCTGTGTCTGTGGACCCAGAATTCTCTAGCTGCTGGTCACCATCATTACTCTCATTCATTAGCTTAATAGTACTTATCATATTTGAAGCATTGTGAGTGACGACAGAAAGAACTTGCTCTTTTTTAAGTTCATAGCCTTGCAGAACCTTTTCCACCAAGACCTGGAGAAACTCACTGGTGTGATGAGCTTTGGTGTCTTTTACTGCCAATGTCTTGGTAACTATTTCATTTTTGTCACAAACAAATCGGACATTGATGGCAAAATAGTTCACTCTGTGATGTGTGCAGGCATCCATTTTAAGAAACAGAAAGCTTCCCTTGAAAGTTTTTTTAAGTTCTTCCTTTTGTTTAAAAGCTTCTTCGATTACTAATTTTCTAATACTCTCTCTCTCCAGAGAAACACCAAGCTTGCGGTCCATTTCCCCATTCAGACACATAAAAGCTGGTCGTGAAAATAATGAAATAGGCATGCTATCCTTTACAACAATCTCTATGATCTGTTTTTTAAATGTATCTACTGTCATTGTCACAGTAACTTTGTCACTGACAAAATATCTTGCAACTGATGGCTGCAAAGTTCTCTGCTCCTTTGTTTGGCTGGAAGAGCTGGGCACTGGTTCATTGGTTTAGATGCAGTCTTTCTCATCCACTGCTTTCAGTACTTCTGGATGAAAGCGCTGTAAATGTCTCTTTAGATTAGAAGCTCTGGTAGGAGCATTTTTTTCTTTGCCTGAATATGCACTGATCTTGGCTTCACAGCATTTGTTTTCGTCTGGATCATTTGTCATACACTGACAGACATAATGTTTTCTATCTTTAGTGATGGTGAAATGTTCAAATACAGCTGATTTAATGTGACGCTTCTTTGACATTCTCAGGTTTTCAATTCTGCATTCACAATCCAAATGACAAATGTTTTTCCTAAAAATAATTGTACAAAATTATTGCCAGGTCGTACAACTGATATAGTGGTCAGTAATACTGTTATTCCTCATGTACTCATAGTTAGAACAAAAATAGCGGTCGGAAAAATAACTGATAATATTAGAACCACAACTGGGCTGGAATAGTAATAGTAAAGAGATTGTGCAAATGTGCAAGTACCAGAAGACCACTATTTAATACATGAATGGCAGACCATTCGGTGTAATAGTAAAACGAAGAACCTAAAGTATGGAGATCAATGTATATGATAAAAACTTGTGTGGGTGTATATTTAATACCCAAATTAAAAATAGTAAAAACAAGGAAAGGTACGGTAAAACAAAATGTCTTTATTACATTCAATATATAAGTATATAAATATACAGGGCAACAATAGGCAATCACAAAAGTGTGCCTGTAACTGGAGGACAGAATGTATATATAAAAAAATGAACAGCAGCAAAAAATAGCAAAAACTGTAACGGACACAGAGAGGACTGGGTGTATGCAAAAAGATTTTTTTTTTAAATATTATTTATAGAAATAAAGGACTTATATATATATGTATATATATACTCTGTATATAGATGACAATATAGGTACAAATTGTTATATATGTAGATGTCAAGAAATGGCCGAAAAAAGAGGGGCACTCAGCAAGCCAAGTGAGGGCTACATGAACAATATAAAAAGTGTAATAAGAAAAAATGTGTAGTTTATTAAAAAACACTATGAATATAATGTGTGCACAATGGCAATAAGGTGCAATGGAAGTGCAGGAGAAAATAATCCAAACTAGTGTGAGCACAGGTTGAGGAGGGCTCCTAAGTAATCAAACATAAGTAAACACACAACGTGTGAGAATAGTGAAGGGTAAGCCCAAGATCACAAAAGCTGCTGAGTGCAGAGAATACAATACGGCCAAAATAGATAAATACCTCTACCAACTAAGTGTCCGGTCCTCCAGGTACAGCGCACCCCAAAGCAGCTGTGAGATGCTTGGAAGACGCACACCAAACATCTAGTCTAGAGGAAGAGCTTTACTACTAAGAATTTGCAACACATTTTGACTTTAAGTTTCATACATTGTAAGTAAGGGGGTTGAGGCAGCATGAGGTTAACCAAGTATAAGATTAGATAAGGGCAGTGGAGAACAGTGACACACAAGAAGTAAGGGTACCGTCACACTATACGATTTACCAACGATCACGACCAGCGATACGACCTGGCCGTGATCGTTGGTAAGTCGTAGTGTGGTCGCTGGAGAGCTGTCACACAGACAGCTCTCCAGCGACCAACGATGCCGAGGTCCCCGGGTAACCAGGGTAAACATCGGGTTACTAAGCGCAGGACCGCGCTTAGTAACCCGATGTTTACCCTGGTTACCAGCGTAAAAACAAACAAACAGTACATACTTACATTTCGGTGTCTGTCCCTTGCCGTCTGCTTCCCGCACTCACTGACTGCCGGCCGTAAAGTGAAAGCACAGCACAGCGGTGACTGTTGTGAGTTCTGCTGTTGGGCTCCCTCCTGTGGTCATGAATGGTACTTCGGCTGGTTCCTCTGGTGGTTGTGAGTGGGGCTGCGGCTTCTGAGGTTCCTTCCACAGGTGACGAGGTTAATTCGTTAGCTGGCTGCTCTATTTAACTCCACCTAGATCATTGCTCCATACCACCTGTCAATGTTCCAGTATTGGTCTAGTTCGCTCCTGAATCGTTCTTGTGACATGTCTTCCCAGCAGAAGCTAAGTTCCTGCTTGTTTTTCTTTGTTTGCTATTTATTCTGTCCAGCTTGCTATTTTGATTTTTGTCTTGCTTGCTGGAAGCTCTGGGACGCAGAGGGAGCGCCTCCGCACCGTGATTCGGTGCGGAGGGTCTTTTTGCGCCCTCTGTGTGGTCTTTTTGTAGTTTTTTGTGCTGACCGCAAAGTTACCTTTCCTATCCTCTGTCTGTTCAGTAAGTCGGGCCTCACTTTGCTAAATCTATTTCATCTCTGTGTTTGTAATTTTCATCTTAACTCACAGTCATTATATGTGGGGGGCTGCCTGTTCCTTTGGGGAATTTCTCTGAGGCAAAGTAGGCTTTATTTTTCTATTTTTAGGGCTAGCTAGTTCCTTAGGCTGTGCCGAGTTGCATAGGGAGCGTTAGGAGCAATCCACGGCTATTTCTAGTGTGTGTGATAGGATTAGGGATTGCGGTCAGCAGAGTTCCCACGTCTCAGAGCTTGTCCTGTATTATTAGCAACTATCAGGTCATTCCGTGTGCTCTTAACCACCAGGTCCATTATTGTCCTCACCACCAGGTCATAACAGGTGACGTCACCGCTGTGCTCTGCTTTCACTTTACGGCCGGCAGTCAGTGAGTGCGGGAAGCAGACGGCAGGGAACCTGACGGACACCGGAATGTAAGTATGTACTGTTTTTTTTTTTTTTACATTTACGCTGGTAACCAGGGTAAACATCGGGTTACTAAGCGCCGTCCTGGGCCTAGTAACCCGATGTTTACCCTGGTTACAAGCGAACGCATCGCTAGATCGGTGTCACACACACCGATCTAGCGATGACAGCGGGAGATCCAGCGACGAAAGAATGTTCCAAACGATCTGCTACGACGTACGATTCTCAGCAGGATCCCTGATCGCTGCTGCGTGTCAGACACAGCGATATCGTAACGATATCGCTGGAACGTCACGAATCGTACCGTCGTAGCGATCAAAATGGCACTGTGTGACGGTACCCTAAGAAATGTCTCTATCTCCAGCAGAACTGCTTATCACTGTTGTTCATAATTTGATAGAACATATATATTTGAGTAACATTTATAAAATTCATATGAAAGTTTAATTATGAAATATTAATACTTTTTTTTTAAAGCTGGAGTCAGAACATTTCTACCGACTCCACAGCCCTGTAAATAACCATTGCTTTGGAGAAGGGTAATGTTTCTGGGGCAGGATCAGAGCCCAGTGTATACTGTGCAGGTCTGTGCTGCGGGCGTTCACCCTCTTATTGTGCATGTCCAGGCTCTACACCACATCATAGAGCCTTTATTACCCAGTATGAGGCTCACAGCCCCATTTCCAGGCTCTACATTACATCATGGAGCCTTTATTGCCCAGTATGAGACTCACACGCCCCATGTCCAGGCTCTACACTACATCATGGAGCCTTTATTCCCCAGTATGAGGCTCACACGCCCCATGCCCAGGCTCTACACTACATCATGGAGCCTTTATAACCCAGTATGAGGCTCACAGCCCCATGTCCAGGCTCTACACTACATCATGGAGCCTTTATTCCTCAGTATGAGGCTCACACGCCCCATGTCCAGGCTTTACACTACATCATGGAGCCTTTATTTCCCAGTATGAGGCTGACAGCCAAATGTCCAGGCTTTACACTACATCATGGAGCCTTTATTCCCCAGTATGAGGCTGACAGCCAAATGTCCAGGCTTTACACTACATCATGGAGCCTTTATTCCCCAGTATGAGGCTCACAGCCCCATGTCCAGGCTCTACACTACATCATGGAGCCTTAATTCCCCAGTATGAGGCTGACAGCCAAATGTCCAGGCTTTACACTACATCATGGAGCCTTTATTCCCCAGTATGAGGCTCACAGCCCCATGTCCAGGCTCTACACTACATCATGGAGCCTTTATTCCCCAGTATGAGGCTGACAGCCACATGTCCAGGCTCTACACTACATTATGGAGCCTTTATTTCCCAGTATGAGGCTGACAGCCACATGTCCAGGCTTTACACTACATTATGGAGCCTATATGGAGCCTTTAGGGGATGGGAGAACTACAATACCCAGATAGATTAGCGAAATTAGGATTATTTAGTCTAGAAAAAAGACGACTGAGGGGCGATCTAATAACCATGTATAAGTATATAAGGGGACAATACAAATATCTCGCTGAGGATCTGTTTATGCCAAGGAAGGTGACGGGCACAAGGGGGCATTCTTTGCGTCTGGAGGAGAGAAGGTTTTTCCACCAACATAGAAGAGGATTCTTTACTGTTAGGGCAGTGAGAATCTGGAATTGCTTGCCTGAGGAGGTGGTGATGGCGAACTCAGTCGAGGGGTTCAAGAGAGGCCTGGATGTCTTCCTGGAGCAGAACAATATTGTATCATACAATTATTAGGTTCTGTAGAAGGACGTAGATCTGGGGATTTATTATGATGGAATATAGGCTGAACTGGATGGACAAATGTCTTTTTTCGGCCTTACTAACTATGTTACTATGTTTATTCCCCAGTATGAGGCTGACAGCCACATCTCCAGGCTCTACACTACATTATGGAGCCTTTATTCCCCAGTATGAGGCCGACAGCCACATGTCCAGGTTTTACACTACATTATGGAGCCTTTATTCCCCAGTATGAGGCTGACAGCCACATGTCCAGGCTTTACACTACATTATGGAGCCTTTATTCCCCAGTATGAGGCTGACAGCCACATGTCCAGGCTCTACACTCCATCATGGAGCCTTTATTCCCCAGTATGAGGCTGACAGCCCCATGTCCAGGCTCTACACTACATCATGGAGCCTTTATTCCCCAGTATGAGGCTCCCAGCCCCATGTCCAGGCTCTACACTACATCATGGAGCCTTTATTCCCCAGTATGAGGCTCCCAGCCCCATGGTCAGTACAATCACCCTTCACGTGCTCCTGTCCTGACTCAGGCGTCTTCCTGTCACGTCCTGCTCTACAAGAGAAAAGGCGGGAAAGCTGTAGCAGCAGCACGTGACCGCTCCACACGGCCGGCCGCCTGTCAGCCATCTTGGAGCCCTCACAGCCGGTCACACCCCCGGACGCCGGAAATGCTCTCGCAGCCATTTTGTCTCTCTCCCTCTCGGCAATGCCCGGGCACAGCCATCTTAGACAGTTATTGAATCGTAGCAAACCACAACTGCTGAATAACCACACTAAAGCCACACAAAAATCTAATCCAATCTATGCGTTAACGTTACAAAAAATAGGTTTTACTATGACGGGCACAAATTGACGATTAATGAAGCGAAAAAAAACGCGTCATTCCTCGGCGCCATGTTGGTACTCGCAGAGAAAATAGGGTGTACCACTATGGCGCCAGTGGGACCTCCTACTTCTAGCAGTAACCCGCTCCGATGGTACCCGGTATACAGCCCCGGTATTACTGCGTCACTGTCTCCAAATACCGCTGTCACCTGAGGCTGAGCCGCCTCATTTGCTGGCTGTAGCTCCGCCCCACGACGGCCATCTCTGACCACTTCCGGTGAGGGCGTGCTGATAGCAGCGCGCGCCTCCTCTCCCCCTCCCAGACCAGCAGAGGCAGCAGCAGAAGCCGCAGCTCCCGCCAGCCCCTCCCGCCGTCGCCATTCCTCGCCCGCCCGGCTCTCTCCTTCCCTCCCTCCCCGGGGCCCCTCGCCCCCGGACCGTTCCTTCCTCCCCATTCATCCCTTGTTTTTCCCTTCCCCCTCTCTTCCCGTCCCCGGTCTCTGTGTGCCGTCCTGTGTAACTCGGAAGGTAAGCGCCGCCGTGTCCCTGAGCGCCGCGGCCTCGCCCGGGCTTTGTGACTGCGCTGCTGACTAGGCCGTGACTGAGGCTGCACCATGTGAGGCGCCGCACCGTCATGGCCGCCTCCTATTAACCCCCTCTCTGCCAGCAGTGACCATGTGACCGGCCGCCCCCTGTCCTACCATGCGGCCTGTGTGCTTACAGGAGCATAGCCGCCATCATCCCCGGGCCTGCTCCCACTGCGCAGTGTCGCAGCTCCCAATGGGGGAAGCTGTGCCCTGTACACAAGCTGCGAGGACGCATGGCATTATCGAGTGGCTGCAGGGCATGGACCCCGGGCACTCACCGCAGCAGCTCGGAGATAGTTCCTGGCTGTGTTGGGGTCTGGTCTCTCACCTCTCTTACGTCAGGTAGTGATCATATATGCTGCATGGCTGGTGGCACTTGTCTGCCATGTTGATCCCAGATCAGTCTTTGTTCTTGCTGCCCCAACAGTGAGGTGATCCCTAACTGTAGCTTGCCAGGACACTTATGCCAATCACTAACTCACTTTTTTGTAATAAGTGATTGTCCCTTCTATGTCCTTGTAGAAGTTACTGCACAGGACTGTAAAATCAGTATTGAACGACCTCTAGGTCTGGAGACCCTTGTGCCCGTGCACTGCAGAACTATGGTTTGTCCTACAGAACTAGTTAACATTGCATCCAGGCTGTTCAGAGACTTGTAGCAGCTGCTGCCGTGAGTGCCCTCCATGCCAAGGTGTCTTGGGACACAGCAGCTCGCCTGAAGCCATCTCCTGCACATGCTGCCTGGCAGCCTCCCAGCTCTTCGTCATGCTGTATATGACCTACTTCTGTGCTGGATGCAGCTCTGGAGGCTGGCACACGATGACATGTTGGCCTTGTAGCTGCAGTG
This sequence comes from Ranitomeya imitator, assembly GCF_032444005.1. Classification (NCBI taxonomy): domain Eukaryota; kingdom Metazoa; phylum Chordata; class Amphibia; order Anura; family Dendrobatidae; genus Ranitomeya; species Ranitomeya imitator. The sequence continues at coordinate 725,572,101 of NC_091284.1, read as the reverse complement.
AAGGTGGTTAACGCCACTCGCTGCTGCTAGGTCTCTATTATTGGAGGAGTGGTATTCCTGTATTTGGGTCACATCACGAGATTACGTGGCATCATTGTCTTTACCTTCAGATCTTGGTGGATCTGTTGGGGGTATGTGCCTGCAGCGGCCAGATTTTACAGCATTGTGGATGGGATTTTTACAAATCGCATGTCTACTATGCGTGCATGTGCGCCTGCGGGTCACCCCTAGACACAGACATGCGGTGTATCTTTCGAGACCGCAGCATGTCAATTTCTCTTGCGGAGACAAATATGCTGCATCTAAAATACGTAGTCTTAAAATAGACTGAGGAAATGGTATTACTACTTGTCTGCTAAATCACCTGCTCGTGCTGCCAGGCTTGCATCGCTGCAGCATTTGTCATCTTTAGTCAGTGATTTACAGTTGCTGTCACTTCTGCAGTTAGCTACAGTACTGGATCCTTAGTTTATACCTGCTGTTGTGAAACTACTCCCATCATTAAGGTTTGATGGGAGTTTTTCACAACAGTTGGAGTGCGGCAGTTGCTCACCAATATTTTGCACCACCTTCTCATTTTAACTGCACCTGGAAAATCCCCTTTAAAGTTGTATGTCCAATGCTACATTTGTAGAATGGTCATCAGTTATTACAAAACTCGCCATGTAGCGTGAACCTCAATTCAGCATCTGGACAGTGGTAATTACACCTTGTACAGAATGTTGTCAGATCTGTTTCCTGTAATATACTTTCCGCTAATCACAGTATATTTGAGAAGCCATAAGGACATCGGGACTAAAAAATGGTTAGTTTACTCTTAAAGGGAACCTGTCACCCCACCTCCCCCAGGCGTTGGTAACTAAAAGAGCCACCTTGTGCAGCACTAATGCTGCATTTGGGCTAGGTGGCTCTTTTAGTTATGCTCCTTGCAGACGCCAAAATAAACACTTATAAAATGTGCCCCCTCATACCGTGAAACCGTCCGGGAGGCGGGACTTTCCTTCGTAATGAGACGCAGCACAGCCATCATTCATACCCCCTTGGCGCCGGGCGCCGCATTGTTTAAATCTGTCCCGGAGCCTGCGCTGTTATCCCTTGGGCATGCGCAGTTAGCGCTGCCTGTCTTCTGAAATCATTTGATGTCAGGCTGACTGCACCGTGGCAAGGTGGAGGGAGATGAGTGAGAGGCGAAGATATGCACTGCGCATGCCCATGAATCCCAGCCCCGCAGTCTGAATAACTCAGAAGACACTGTAGGGTGAGATTTCGGGCAGCGCGGCCGCACAGGCGCTGTCTGCCTGACATCAAATGATGTCAGAAGACAGGTAGCGCTAACTGCGCATGCCCAAGGGATAACATAACAGCGTAGGCTCCGGGACAGATTCAAACAACGCTGAGGAAGCGGCGCTCGGTGCCAAGGGGGTATGGATGACGTCTGTGCTGCGTCTGATTAGGAAGGAAAGTCCCGCCTCCCAGACAGTTTCATGGTATGAGGGGGCACATTTTGTAAGTGTTTATTTCAGCGTAGGCAAGGAGCATAACCTTGTCCTAATGCAGCATCAGTGCTGCACAAGGTGGCTTTTAGTTACAAACGCCTGGGGGGGGGGGGGGGGGTCGTGACCGGTTCCCTTTAGGCTATGTGCACACTTTAGGAAGGGCTGTGGGTTTTCCCGCACCGGATTTGATAAATCTGCAGGGCAAACCCGCTGCGGTTATCCCTGCAGATTTATCGCGGTTTGTATTGTGGGTTCCGCTGCGGGTTTAATCCTGCACTTGTTTTACTATTGATGCTGCATATGCAGCATCAATAGTAATGTTACAAATAATAAAATAATGATATACTCACCCTCTGATGTCCCGATCTCCTTGGCGCTGCACGCAACGGTCCGGTTCCAAAGATACTATGCGAGAAGGACCTTCGTGATGTCACGGTTATGTAACCACGACGTCACCGCAGGCCCTGCTTGCATAGCAACCCTGAGACCGGATGGCTGCGTGCAGCGCTGAGACTTCAGAGGGTGAGTATATCATTTTTTATTTTAATTCTCTTTTTTTTTTTTTACACAAATATGGTTCCCAGGGCCTGGAGGAGAGTCTCCTCTCCTCCACCCCGGGTACCATCCGCACATGATCCGCTTACTTCCCGCATGGTGGGCACAGCCCCATGCGGGAAGTAAGCGGATCAATGCATTCCTATGGGTGCAGAATCGCCGCGATTCTGCACAAAGTGACATGCTGCGGATTGTAAACCGCTGCGTTCCCGCACGGTTTTTCCCGCAGCATGTGCACAGCGGTTTCCATAGGGTTTACATGTTACTGTAAACGCAATGGAAACTGCAGCGGACCCGCAGCTGCAAAATCGCCACGGTTCCGTGGTAAAAACCGCAAAGTGTGAACATGGCCTAAAACTGCAGTTTTGGTCAAGTCTTCATTCAAGCCATCACGACAAGGTCATACCCTGCCCATCCGCATGTGCAGTGTGTAGGAGGCTCTCTGACAATACATGTGATAAGACTACTTGCTGCTTTATCGCAGCCACATGTCTCTTCACCATGTGCTCCCACAACCATGACCTTGGGCTTTGCGTAATCTCTAATTTGGAGAACAGGTGGCATACAACAGCTTCCATGTAGTGATGGGCCTGCAGGCCATGGGTGGTGCCTAAGGCCATGCTGCACGTTGGTGTTGAAAACCGCAACTCCATAACTTTACAGTTTTGCAAGGTAGTAATGGTCTAAACTTTGGCACAGAGGATGGCGCTCTGTTAAATGCTGCATAAGATCACCGCCAGTTTCAACTGAGGGGCACACTGGTACTGGCATGTGTTTCTTTTCGTCTGCCTTTATTAAAGGTCAGTGGTAGGTCGCATGTCCCTGGTGACTTGAGGCAAGGGCTTGGCTTCTCTCCATCTCAGTGTAGGTTTGTATCATCTATTTTCTAGCTTTTCAGTTATCACTGATAAATGACTTGGCATGTGATAAGGGGTGATCTGTAGATGATGGGACCTTTTTTCATACTCTGATGTCTTCCAGTGATTGTGTGAAATCTGGCTGTGACTGCCATCTATTGCTGAATGGCTTATAAACATGAAGCTCCATCTTTAATCAGATTTCTTAGAGCTTTTTATTCACTCGCCCTGTAACTGTTCGGCTGTGCAGCAAAGAACAAAGCAGCTACTGTGTCTCCATGGTCGCCAGCATTTAAAAAGAATTTAATCTACTTCATAGTCTGAACATCCTGACCTGGGAGCTTTGTGTTGTCGTTCTGGCATCCTCTGGCTTTCATAACTCATTCATTATCAACAGTGTGGAATGTCTGCTGATGGAGGGAAGCTTCTGTTTCCCTAAATTTGCCTTGTACACTAGCCTAGCTGCTAACTGTTGTGCCAGTCCTCCCTTTGAGGGTCTACCCTGCTTTTATTAGGATTTACTGCTGCCCGTCCAATATAACCTGTCTTTGGGAGCGGTAGGGCAGATTTGACTGTCCTTAATTTAGACAACTATAAAACTAAATCTGCTGTTTGTCACTCATACAAATCGTGCATTTTGCTTGGTGCTCTTTTCTTATGCCTCCTCTTGGCTGGCTTACATTACATAGATGTGCTCCACTAAAATGTTTACACCGTTAATTTTACTTCTCCAGTTAATCGGACCCCTCTTCTAGATACTGCTGATATTTTAAATTGGCTCTTGGTCTTTTTTTGGTCTCAATCTTTAGGCCTCTTTCACACCAGTTTTTTTTCCATCAGTCGCAATCCATCGAATTTTGAAAAAAAAAAAAAAAAAAAAAACAGATCCGTTGTAGATTGTGAAAAACTGATGCGATGGATCTGTTTTTCGCCGAATCCGACTAGCTGATTCGGCTAATTGTATCCTAAAAAAATCGGAGCATGCTCAGTTTAAAAAAAAAAAATGGAATCAGTCACCGGATTCAGTCATTTGACAGATCTGGCGCCATAGGCTTCCATTCTAGCAAACGACAGACGGTGACGGATCCATCGCTGTCCGTGTTTTTGTTTTTGTTTTTTTGTGTGGGGGACACAAACATTACTAGTCCGTTGTCTCCGGCAGCCGGACAAATAATTTTCAGATAGATCTGGCGAACAGGTGAATCGTGAGGCCATCTGTCGCAATCAGTCTAATACAAGTCTGAGGAAAAAAAACTGATCCTTTGGCATCAGTTGCCAGATCCACTTTTTTTTTTTATTCAAAATTTGACGGTTTGAGACTGGCACAAAACTGATATGTTAAAGGGGCCTTAGATGTCAGTGATTTACCCAAGGGAGGTGCTGTGGTTCTCTGCTGCACCCTTTAAAATTGGTTTGTAAGGGTATGTTTCCACTATCCAGATAGCCGGCGCTTTGGACGGAGCGGAGAACTCGCGCCGCCCCTTCTGTACACAAGGTGGTTCCAGATATGTTCATTGCACACATCTGGAAACTCCGCACCCCATTCATAGGGCCCTATGTTTTACCTTGTGGCGACGGAGCGTCGCTGCAAGGTAAACAGACATCCTGCGATCAGATGCGTCGCATGTCTGGAAAGGCAGGGCCGCCGGATGCATGTTCGCACGCATAGTGGAGATGGGATTTCCTAAAATCCCCTCCACTATGCTGTAACATCTGGATGCTGCGGCTCTACGTTGCTTTCAATCCGCAGCTATTCCGGATTTAATCCGACCTGTGGACACATACCTTAAGTCCTATGATACTGGCAGTGCCCAATAAGTGAAGGTGAAAATACAGGCACAGTTAAAGAAACACTGATATTAAAGATTGTCCATAACCACAATGACCCTTTCTCAATCTGTTTCCCTCTGTTAAAATAACGCTTTCTCATCTCCAGTGTCTGCACCGTTCCATTTGTCAGCACTAGCTCTCCTGTAAGTCGTTTACGTCACGTGAGCCCTGCACCCAATCTGTCAGCTCCTCTACCTGCCTTTGGACCCTTACGGTATCTTCACACTGAGCAACTTTAGAATGATAGCGATCCGTGACGTTGCAGCGTCCTAGATAGCGACATCGTTGTGTTTGACACGCAGCAGCGATCAGGATCCTGCTGTGACACTGCTGGTCGGAGCTAGAAGGCCAGAACTTTTTGTCGCTGGATCACCCACTGACATCGCTGAATCGGCGTGTGTGACGCCGATCCAGCGATGTCTTCACTTGTAACCAGGGTAAACATCGGGTTACTAAGCGCAGGGCCGCGCTTAGTAACCCGATATTTACCCTGGTTACCATTGTAAATGTAAAAAAAAAAAAAAAAAACTACATGCTTACATTCCGGTGTCTGTCGCGTCCCCCGACGTCACCGCTCTGCTTTACGGCCGGCGCTTACACAGTGCAGGGAAGCTGACGCCGGGGGACGTGACAGACACCGGAATGTAAGTATGTAGTGTGTTTTTTTTTTTTTTTTTTTTTTTTTTTTACATTTACAATGGTAACCAGGGTAAACATTGGGTTACTAAGCGCGGCCCTGCGCTTAGTAACCGATGGTTACCTGGGGACTTCGGCATCGTTGGTCGCTGGAGAGCTGTCTGTGTGACAGCTCTCCAGCGACCACACAACGACTAAACAGCGACGCTGCAGCGATCGGCATCGTTGTCTATATCGCTGCAGCGTCGCTTAATGTGACGGTACCTTTAAATTGAACCTGCAAAACCCCCCGGCGTTTTTAGCTAAAAGTGCAGCACTTAACCTTGTGCAGCGCTAATGCTGCCTTCTGTCAAAGTAGCTTTAAGTTCAGGTCCCTGCAAACGCTGAAATCACTTTTATAATGTGCCCCTCATACCTGAATTTGTCAGGGGGGATATTTCCCCCCCCCCCCCGACAAACGCCTCCCAGCCGTCACTCAGGGCCTCCGGGCACCACCTCCATTTCCTTCATGAACTTCCCTGGCGCCTGCGCTGTAAGTTCGAAGGGTAGCGCAAACTGCGCATGCCTGAGATAAAACTTACAGCGCTGGGGACGTTCAGGAAGGAAATGGAGGAGTATAATAATGGTGCTGTACAGAAAGGGTTTTATACAAATTACAGATACCACTTACAGTAAACAAACTAACAATTACAGACTGGCGAGGTTTTGCTGCGTTTTTTGCACATTTTTTATGCGTTTTTCTTGCGTTTTTTCCAAATTAATAGAATAGTAGGAAAAATGCGAAAAAAAACGCAAAATTAATGAACATGCTTTTTCTTTTTTTTTTTTTACCGCGATGTTTTTTTTGCGGAAAAAAACGCATCATGTGCACAAAAATTGCAGAATGCATTCTAAATGATAGAATGCATAATGTATGCGGTTTTAATGAGTTTTAATCGCGTTTTTATCGTGAAACGCAAAAAAAGCAACGTGTGCACATATCCAGGTTAGGAAGGAGGGGTGGGGGAGGGGTTGCAGCAGCCTTGGTGTTGGAGGCAGTAGCTCCGGGAGCGGTGAGGAGGCAGTGGGATCAGTGCAGGCTGTACCTCAAGCAGTTTTATCTACTTGCATACATGGATTCTAATGTTACCCTGTAATTGATAGTAAAATGTTTATCTAATTTGATTGTTTATAGTGCCCTCTTCACACTTGATGAAATTGTACCTTCCCCATCCTTGTTTTCTGGACATGTCTGTTGGTTGGTGGGACGTGGCAGTACCATATACACATCAGGTGGTCTTGCCAAAACTTGGATACAGCCTGTATTCCTGTGAAGACCTTACATTGGCCATGTGCCTCAATCACGGTTTATATGAAATAGCATCCTCCACGCTCCTGCCCATTTTCTCATGTATTCTGTAGCTTCAGATTAAAAGTTGTCTATCTTCATGTTCTTCAGATAAATTGAAGTCTCTTTTGTTCTAGTCTTGTCTTCTCCTGTGACCAAAGACTGCATTGCTCATCCTCTGGCTGTTGTGCCGATTGAACAGAACTTGTCTTATCATGGACACCGGTGTTATTGAAGGAGGCCTGAATGTTACCCTCACCATCAGGCTGCTGATGCATGGCAAGGTAGGTGCATTATTTAAACCTGCTTGGGCTATTTTAACCAGTGTTTCCTTCATGCCAGTTTAACCTTACATTAAGTGGACATTGTCGCTTTGGAGAAGGCTTCCCGGATGATCACTGTATGCAGCAAAGTCTGGCCCCTGATAAAGGGTGTGTCAAGTGACGGGCATATTCTGTATGCTTTTTAGGGATTATAAACAATCTCCTTAATTACTGTAACTGATTATGAAGCCAATTTATGTATCAAACGTTAAATTCTACTTTAACTAAGCTTAGAATTTGCTTAACGTGGCTGTTTGGGTGTACATTGCTTTCAGTGCATATTTACTTTACAGCCGTCAGCATGGACTCACTAGACTTGAGCCAGAGTCGCACATCTGTTCTCATTTGCAAAATGTGTTTTTTTTTTTTTTTTTTTTTTTTTGTTCCATGTTTTTTTTTTTTTTCTTAAATACAAAATGTTGAGTTTTCCTGAATTTCTAGCAATCTGTCAATGAAAAGCTGACAGTGCGTAGATACAACTTGAATGGCATGCTGTGCTGCTGGGGAAATACTAATAGCGCACATGTGAACAAGGCCTAGGGGTGCAGTTTAATGTTTTGAAACGGTTTTCCTTCATGCTATGTTGGAATATCCGTACGGTTGTGGCTATGCTTGACTAGGACTCTGTTTACATGTATCATGACTCTTGTCAGTACGAAACCACAACACAATGCTGGAGTCCTGTGGTGGCTTGAAGAAGCAGCCTGAATTGGTGTATTTTAGCCACTCCATAGTTATCAAAGCCTGAAGCTGTTACTTGATGAAAGTTAGAACATATGCACAGCTTTGCATATGTTTTAAGGCCCCTTCACATTAAGCGACGCTGCAGCGATACCGACAATGATCCGGATCGCTGCAGCGTCGCTGTTTGGTCGCTGGAGAGCTGTCACACAGACAGCTCTCCAGCGACCAATGATGCCGGTAACCAGGGTAAACATCGGGTAACTAAGCGCAGGGCCGCGCTTAGTAACCCGATGTTTACCCTGGTTACCATCCTAAAAGTAAAAAAAAAACAAACACTACATACTTACCTACCGCTGTCTGTCCCCCAGCGCTGTGCTCTGCACTCCTCCTGTACTGTCTGTGTGAGCACAGCGGCCGGAAAGCAGAGCGGTGACATCACCGCTCTGCTTTCCGGCTGACCGACGCTCACAGCCAGTACAGGAGGAGTGCAGAGCACAGCGCTGGAGGACAGACAGCGTTAGGTAAGTATGTAGTGTTTGTTTAATTTTTTACTTTTAGGATGGTAACCAGGGTAAACATCGGGTTACTAAGCGCGGCCCTGCGCTTAGTTACCCGATGTTTACCCTGGTTACCAGTGAAGACATCGCTGGATCGGTGTCACACACGCCGATCCAGCGATGTCCACGGGAGATCCAGCGACGAAATAAAGTTCTGGACTTTCTTCAGCGACCAACGATCTCCCAGCAGGGGCCTGATCGTTGGTCGCTGTCACACATAACGATTTTATTAACGATATCGTTGCTACGTCACAAAAAGCAACGATATCGTTAACAATATCGTTATGTGTGAAGGTACCTTTAGTGTTTTTGCACCCTTCCAGGCTGAGTCTACCTGAAAGACCTCTTGTGTAAATATTATTGGACTGGAGCAGCTTTAGAAGAGAACATATTTTTCACTCTTTATTTTTCTCACATCCCGATCTTAATCACTTCCTTATAAAAATGTAATGTATGACATTATCAGCACTTCATTTATTTTTCAGGAAGTTGGTAGCATCATTGGAAAGAAAGGAGAGTCTGTTAAAAAAATGCGTGAAGAGGTAAGTTCTTAGCCATAACATGGCTGCTATGATTTGGAGGGAGGACAAGTGTGTGTGTGTGTGTGTGTGTGTGTTGCATAATTAAGATAATTAGATGTGGTTACGGGGATGATCTGCAAAATGAAAGAATCTCTAAGTTAAACCTTAAAAAATGCCAAAACATCTAACTTTCTCCCATATTCCTGATAATGAAAGTACGTTCTATTAGAGCACTAAGCACTGCGCCAGTCGCTTGTTCTATTTTATATATTTTTTTTTTTTTCTCCAGCCACTGGAGTGATGTTTTAAAGGGAACCTGTCACCCCCAAAATCGATGGTGAGATAAGCTCACCGTCATCAGGGGCTTATCTGCAGCATTCTGTAATGCTGTAGATAAGCCGCCAATGTTACCTGAAAGGAGAAAAAGAGGTTAGATTATACTCACCCAGGCGCGGTCCTGCTTTGATGGGTGTCTCGGTTCCGGAATAGAGCCTCCCATCTTCATTCCATGACGTCTTCTTCTGGTCTTCACGCCGTGGCTCTGGCGCAGGCGTACTTTGTCTGCCCTGTTGAGGGCATAGCAAAGTACTGCAGTGCGCAGGCGCCTCTGACCTTTCCGGCGCCTGCGCACTGCAGTACTTTGCTCTGCCCTCAACAGGGCAGACAAAGTACGCCTGCGCCAGAGCCACGGCGTGAAGACCAGAAGAGGACGTCATGGAATGAAGATGGGAGGTGCTGGAGCGGACCTGAGACACCCATTTGACCGGACCGCAGCAGGACCACCCCTGGGTGAGTATAATCTAACCTCTTTTTCTCCTCTTTCAGGTAACATTGGGGGCTTATCTACAGCATTACAGAATTATATTCTCTCCATCATCTTCAGTGTTTTGTTTGTTTGTTTGCACTGATCTGGTACTTTGATGCCTCCTTGTGAGTGCAGCTGTTGACTGGCCGGAACTCAGAAGTTACGTCATGAGCTCTCAATGAAAGTCTTGAGAGAGCCAGAACAAGGCTTTCATTGACTTGCATTAATTAGTAACCTCCAGCGCGCCATGACATTGGAGCAGCCGGCAGGTCACAAACTGCAAGAGACTGAGCGGCATCAACAACAGATTAATGCTGGAAGGTGTGTATCAGGTGTGAGGGGAACACAGACAGCTCCATGATCCACAGAACAATTCTCCTTTTAGGTTTGCTCTGTTTCTCTGTAGGCCTCTGGGATTTTGATGTATGGTTGAGGATCCTTTCCGGGATGCCTTTTCTGTCACACATTGGTTCTGACTGCATCTAGGTACACCACAGCATTGATATTACCTGGGACTTGTCTATAAACAGTACCCAATGCGGGAACCATGCATAACACATTTTTCTAAGTAGCTGTATTTTGTCAGCTTCTCAGTATTTCATCATGCAGACCACTTTCCTTTTGTAGGTTACATTTTCTATTGCTTTCACTGACAGTGTTAGTATCGGCAGGTTCTGATCTGTGGCTACCCCCTGCAATTTGTCTCACAATTTCCCACCACTTGCCTATTGTTGCCGTTATCCCCTCCATTTGTGGAATTTTTTTTTTTTTTTATTATTTTGTTAATTTCGATAGTGAACAAAAATGATTGTGATTATTATCCTCGAGTTTTACTCTATCTAACTTGGCAACTAACAGTATTGGCCTATGTTGAATTATCGATTTTTGAAGTGTCTAATGCTGATTATTGGACATGTATAGTAATTGGTATCAGATGGGGCGGGGGACTTGGATTTTCAGCACCACCCCAGCAGAGAAATGAAAAGGGGGGGGGGGGGGGGGGGGACTCAAGTTGTGCTTTAACCCCTTTACCCCCAAGGGTGGTTTGCACGTTAATGACCGGGCCAATTTTTACAATTCTGACCACTGTCCCTTTGTGAGGTTATAACTCTGGAACGCTTCAACGGATCCCAGTGATTCTGACATTGTTTTCTCGTGACAAATTGTACTTCATGACAATGGTAAAAATTCTTTGATAGTACCTGCGTTTATTTGTGAAAAAAACGGAAATTTGGCGAAAATTATGAAAATTTCGCAATTTTCCAACTTTGAATTTCTCCTTCGCCTCAGGGGGACACAGGACCATGGGTTATGCTGCTGTCACTAGGAGGCTGACACTAAGCTGAGACAAAAAAGGTTAGCTCCTCCCCTGCAGTATACACCCTCATGCTGGCATCCAGAGACCCAGTTTAAGCTTAGTGTCCGTAGGAGGCACACTGATTTTTTTATTCCTTATGGTTTCTTTTTTTTTTTTTTCCATTTTTTCTTTTATCTATTCCGGACGAAGGGGGCGACGGATTCTTCTAAGGTCCGATCTCCCCCGAACCAACAACAGGCGAGCACGGGAGTTTCACCTCAACGTATCCTCTCCTGCGACGTGGGAGCCACTGCCTGAGCTGTCCTTTTTTGGGCGACGGTTTCTCCCCTAAAGGGCCCCGATCTCCCCTCTTTTTATACAGACGAGCACTGGTGTTTTTACCTCCAGTATCCTCCTCTGCAGCCAGGCTCCTTTTTTATTGCCGGACATCTGCCCTGTCCACCAGGTTCTACCCTCGGCTGTACAGTGGCCTTATCCCCGTGGCGTCCGTGCAGACCACACTGCATCACCAATGCTCTGAGTGACTCAGATGGTGGACGGTTCCTCTCCACCCCCCCATCCGGGGCCGGTGGATAGAGGCTTCCCAACCCCTGCACCGTCCCTATTACATGGCAGAATCCAGCAAGGAGAAATGGGGATTTTTTCCCTCACCTCCATATCAGGGTAAGTGTCCGGTGGGGGGTTTGGGGGGGATCGCCGGCGGTCCGGAGGGCTCCGCAAACTTGGGGCACATCTGCAGGCTGATACCGTTCGTTGGGCGGTGTCCCCGCCTTTTTCCGGCTCTTGCGGCCGCGCGCTGGGCCGAGGCCGAAAATTTAGCCCCCGGCTTCGGCCTAGCCGCTGGTCGCCGCCGTTGGGCTCCGCCCACTCCTGTCAGCGTCACAGCGGCGGCGCCCCCCGGTCCTGGCGCTTCTCGCAGCCGCCGAGATCTCTCTCCTGATCTCAGCGGCCATCTTGCTCCTCACTACAGCGCTGCAGCTCCTGCCTGTCGCATCTCCGGGTGTCACAGTGGCCACGTGCAGCCGGCTTCTTCTTCTCTGAGGGGAATCCTTAGCAGCTCGTCTCTCCTGGATTGCGGGACACAGGACCGGGGTAAGGAGACATCGTTAGCTCCCTTCTGCAGCGCCGCACTCTCTGGCTCGGTTTTCTTTTTATAGACCCTGTGTTTTTTCTGCATTAGAATCATGTCGCAGTCAAGGTCTAAAAAATCTTCTAAGGTGCATACGACCTTTTTTTTTTTTTTTTTTCTGCGTGTACCACCTGCCAGGTCCCACTTCCCAGGCCTCAAAGCTCTCCCCTCTGTTCTGCCTGCGATGCCCCATGTGCCCAGGAGCCCTCCACCGACTCCGGCGTACCTAGTCCCCCCCCCGTGGGTCGCCTCGCTTTCACAGTCCGTGGATTTTTTAGCTAACGCCATCAAATCCATTCAAAATCCTCCCGGGGAACGAGGCAATCCGTTACAGGTGTTAAGAGATCCCTCCATAGCAGGGGAATCGTCGGCCAGCAGGGGCCGCTCTCCTCTTAAGGAGGCACGGTCATCCAGAAAACGGATCCGTACTACCTCTCCTGAGCGTTCTCCTCGCCACTCAGACTCTGGCAGCTCCACCTCTCGCTCTCCCTCTTTGGGGGCTCGCAGCGTTCATGACTCTGAACATGAGTCCGAGATATCTTTGGACCCGGAGGCTCCGGAGTTCAGAGCTACGGTTGACTCCCTTATTGTAGCAGTCAATCACGCACTTAAGGTGGATGACGACTCTAATTCCGCTCCGGAACACGCGGTCTCCTTTTCCAGAACCAAGCGTTCTCACAAATCTTTTGCCTCTCATCCAGCCTTCCTGGATATAGTCAGGCGTCACAGGGAGCGCCCAGACAAGCGCTTCACGGGTAAGAAGGACTTGGTTTCCAAGTATCCCTTCTCGGCTGATCTCGTGAAAGACTGGACGGATCCCCCTACCGTAGATCCTCCGGTCTCGCGCCTGGCTTCTAAAACTCTTCTCTCAGTCCCGGAGGGCGCTTCAATTAAGAGTCCCACTGAACGCCAGACTCTCTAGCTCGGTCAGTGTACGAAGCCTCTGGCTCTTCCCTGTCTCCCTCCTTCGCCGCGGCTTGGGTGACCAAGGCTATGGTTTCCTGGGCGGATGCCCTAGCGAAATCCATTAATGAACAGGATCTCCCCTCTGAAATGGCGGACCTGGCTAAACAGTTAGCCATGGCCAGTGATTATGTGATGTTCGCATCTCTCGACGCGGCGAACTGCGCAGCATCGGCGGCTTCCAACGCCATTGCTATTAGAAGGGCCCTTTGGCTCAGAGATTGGCGCGCAGATTCCTCATCTAAAAAATCCCTGATTTCTCTCCCTTTTCAAAGCGGGTGTCTTTTCGGCGAAAAGCTTGACCAGCTTATTTCAGACGCCACAGGGGGAAAGAGCAAGTTTCTTCCCCAACAGAGGCCCAAGGCGGCCTTCCAGCGCCAGCCTTATTTTCGTTTTCGGCCTTTTCGTACCAGCTCAGCCTGGTCCAATCCCACCGGTCTTCCCAGATCGGACCGTTCCACCCGCGCAGACAGAGACGCTCGTCCATCCTTTAGGCCTAATCCTTCCTGGCGCGGAAAACCGAGGCAGCCCAGGACCAGAGGTTCGAGACCCCCCCCCCCCCCCCCCCCCCAGATTCCCGTCTCAATGACTCGGGAACGGCGCCAGTCGATACCAGCAGAGTAGGCGGTTGTCTACTCCTTTTTCAGCAAGCCTGGCTCTCCGTCGTTTCCGACGAATGGGTCAGAGATCTGGTATCGTCTGGCTACAAGATAGAGTTCTCCTCTCCTCCTCCAACCCGGTTTTTCCCCTCTCGTCTCCCCAGTTCGGAAGCTCAGTCTCGCGCCCTTCTTTGCGCCATCCACTCCCTCCGCCAGAGCAGGGTCATTGTTCCGGTCCCGGAACACGAGAGGTTCAAAGGCTTCTTCTCAAACCTCTTCGTCGTGCCAAAGAAGGACGGGAAGGTGCGTCCCATTTTGGATCTGAAGCTCCTGAACAAGTGCGTAAGAGTCCGGCACTTCAGGATGGAATCGCTCAGATCGGTCATCTCTTCCATGGAAAGAGGGGAATTCTTGGCCTCGATAGGCATCCTTGATGTCTAATCTTCACATCCCAATTTTCCCGCCTCATCAGAGGTTCCTCCGCTTTGCCATTCTGGAGGATCACTTCCAGTTCACGGCCCTACCCTTCGGCCTCGCCACGGCGCCCAGGGTATTCACCAAGGTCATGGCGGCTGTCATGGCCATTCTTCAATCTCGAGGGGTCGTCGTGTTACCGTACTTAGACGACCTCATAAAGGGCCCGTCTTTCCAAGCCTGCGAGTCAAGCGTCCACATTACCCTGGATTCTCTTTCGCGCCTGGGCTGGCTGATCAACTTGGACAAGTCCTCTCCCGTTCCTGCCCGTCGGATCTCCTTTCTGGGAATGATCCTGGACACTTCAAGGGGGCTGGTCTTGCTTCCTCGGTCCAAGCGCTCCAACAGGGGGCCCGTACGCTCTGCCATTCTTGCCCGCAAACTATTCGGTTCGCCATGAAGATCCTGGGAAAGATGGTTGCGGCAATCAAAGCGGTTCCCTTCGCTCAACTCCACCTCCGCCCCCTGCAACAGGCTCTGCTGGACAACTGGGACAGGAGTCCCTTTTCTCTCGACCACCCTTGTCCCCTGTCCCCAAGGGTCAGACAGTCTCTCGTTTGGTGGACCCTGGGACCATCTCTTCGCCAGGGGAAGTCCTTCCTTCCGATCCGCTGGTTAGTGGTGACCATCGACGCCAGTCTTCTTGGCTGGGGGGCGGTGTTTCTTCACCACTCTGCCCAGGGCCGTTGGACTGTTCAGGAGTCCAGTCTCCCCATCAACATTCAGAGCAAGTCTGATAGCACGAATTTCTAGAGTCACTTCCACGCTCTGCTCGCGGGTCACCCAATACGAGTCCAATCGGACAACGTCACGGCGGTGGCTTACATCAACCACCAGGGGGGTACCCGCAGCAGGGCGGCGATGCGGGAAGTCTCCCTCATCCTTCGTTGGGCCGAAACCAACCACTCCATCTCGGCGGTGCACATTCCGGGAGTCGAGAACTGGGCGGCGGACTTCCTGAGCCGCCAGGGCCTTGCCTCGGGGGAGTGGGAACTCCACCCAGAGGTTTTTCACCAGATCTGTCTTCGCTGGGGGACCCCGGACGTGGATCTGATGGCGTCCAGATTGAACACCAAAGTCCACAACTTCATTGCTCGATCTCGGGATCCCCAGGCCATAGGAGTGGACACGCTGATTTTTCCGTGGCATCAATTTCAGCTCCCATACGTGTTCCCTCCCCTTCCCTTACTGCCGAAGGTCATCCGAAAGATCAAGACGGAGGGAGTTCCGGTCATTCTGGTCGCTCCAGACTGGCCTCGTCGCGCGTGGTACGCGGAACTCGTCCAGCTCGTAGCCGACGTTCCCTTGCCAGACCGCCCAGACCTACTTCGCCAAGGACCGATCTACCACCAGAGCTCAGGGGCCCTACGTTTAACGGCGTGGCTGTTGAAACCTGGATTCTAACTCGTGCTGGTTTCTCTCAGCAGGTCATTCCCACCATGCGAAGTGCTCGCAAGGCGTCTTCCGCCTCTATCTACCAGATAGACCTTCTTCTCATGGTGCAGGCTCCGAGGGCACCCTCCGCTCAGGTTCTCTATCCCTTGTATCCTGAATTTCCTTCAGTCTGGTCTGGATTCCGGTTTGGCCCTGAGCTCTCTTAAAGGTCAGAACTCGGCCTTATCCGTGCTGTTCCAGCGTAGGATCGCCATCAACCTTCAGGTCAAGACTTTCATTCAGGGAGTCTCCCATGTTGTTCCTCCCTACAGGATGCCATTGGAGACCTGGGATCTCAACTTGGTCCTGGGGGTTCTCCAGGAACCGCCGTTCGAACCCCTTCAAGACGTTCCGCTCTCTGTCCTCTCTTGGAAGGTCGCCTTCCTGGTAGCGGTGACGTCCATCAGAAGGGTTTCAGAGCTCGCCGCTCTATCCTGCCGGGCACCTTTCCTTGCCTTTCATCAGGACAAGGTAGTCCTACGTCCTTCTCCGGCGTTTCTTCCAAAGGTGGTATCATCTTTCCACCTTAACGAGGACATCATTCTTCCCTCCTTTTGTCCGCAGCCCAAACATAGGGTCGAGAAGGCTCTCCATACTCTGGACGTGGTACGGGCCCTCAGGAGGTACATTTCCAGAACGGCGCACTTCAGAAAATCGGACGCCCTTTTCGTGCTCCCGGAGGGTCACAGAAAGGGTTTGGCTGCGTCTAAATCCACGATAGCCAGATGGATCCGATCTGCTATCCAGGAATCCTATCGGGTCAGGGGCAGTCCTATCCCGGCGGGGATTAGAGCTCACTCCACTCGGTCGATGGGTGCTTCCTGGGCCATCCGGCACCAGGCATCAGCGGAGCAGGTTTGCAAGGCCGCAACGTGGTCCAGCCTGCATACCTTCACAAAGCATTACAATGTTCACATCCAATCCTCTGTGGACGCGGCCCTTGGCAGGTGTATCCTGCAGGCGGCCGTTGCGCATTTGTAGTCAGATGGTACACGGAGTTACTTGGTTGTATTGTTTCCCTCCCAGGGACTGCTTTGGGACGTCCCATGGTCCTGTGTCCCCCAATGAGGCGAAGGAGAAATAGGGATTTTTGTGTGTACTCACCGTAAAATCCTTTTCTCCGAGCCGCTCATTGGGGGACACAGCACCCACCCTGGTAGCCTTACGGCTAGTTATCTTTTTTTAGTCTTTGACTGTTGTTTGACATGTTATGTTCCAATGTTTTTTGATATATTGTTCTCATTATCCTACTGCTTTTGCACTTAACTGGGTCTCTGGATGCCAGCATGAGGGTGTATACTGCAGGGGAGGAGCTAACCCTTTTTTGTCTCAGCTTAGTGTCAGCCTCCTAGTGACAGCAGCATAACCCATGGTCCTGTGTCCCCCAATGAGCGGCTCGGAGAAAAGGATTTTACGGTGAGTACACACAAAAATCCCTATTTTTATGCAATTAAATCAGAGATATGTCACACAAAATACTTAATAAGTAACATTTCCCACATGTGTACTTTACATCAGCACAATTTTGGAACCAAAATTTTTTTTTGGTTAGGGAGTTATAAGGGTTAAAAGTTGACCAGCAATTTCTCATTTCTACAACACCATTTTTTTTTTTTTTTTTTTTTAGGGACCACATCTCATTTGAAGTCATTTTGAGGGGTCTATATGATAGAAAATACCCAAGTGTGACACCATTCTAAAAACTACACCCCTCAAGGTGCTCAAAACCATATTCAAGAAGTTTATTAACCCTTCTGGTGCTTCACAGGAATTTTTTGAATGTTTAAATAAAAATGAACATTTAACTTTTTTTTCACAAAAAATTTAATTCAGCTCCAATTTGTTTAATTTTACCAAGGGTAACAGGAGAAAATAGACCCCAAACATTGTTGTACAATTTGTCCTGAGCACGACAATACCCCACATGTGGGGGTAAACCACTGTTTGGGCGCATGGCAGAGCTCGGAAGCGAAGGAGCGCCATTTGACTTTTCAATGCAAAATTGACTGGAATTGAGATGGGACGCCATGTTTCGTTTGGAGAGCCCCTGATGTGCTTAAACATTGAAACCCCCCACAAGTGACACCATTTTGGAAAGTAGACCCCTTAAGGAATTTATCTACATGTGTGGTGAGCACTTTGACCCACCAAGTGCTTCACAGAAGTTTATAATGTAGAACCGTAAAAATAAATCATTTTTTCACAAAATTAACTTTCGGCCCCCAATTTTTTATTTTCCCAAGGGTAAAAGAAGAAATTGGACCCCAAAAGTTGTTGTACAATTTGTCCTGAGTACGCTGATACCCCATATGTGGGGGTAAACCACTGTTTGGTCAGATGGGAGAGCTCGGAAGCGAAGGAGCGCCATTTGACTTTTCAATGCAAAATTGACTGGAATTGAGATGGGACGCCATGTTTCGTTTGGAGAGCCCCTGATGTGCCTAAACATTGAAACCCCCCACAAGTGACACCATTTTGGAAAGTAGACCCCCTAAGGAACCTATCTAGAGGTGTGGTGAGCACTTTGACCCACCAAGTGCTTCACAGAAGGTTATAATGCAGAGCCGTAAAAATAAAACAAAAAATTTTTCCCACAAAAATTATTTTTTTAGCCCCCAGTTTTGTATTTTCCCGAGGGTAACAGGAGAAAGTGGACCCCAAAATTTGTTGCCCAATCTGTCCTGAGTGCGATGATACACCATATGTGGGGGGAACCACTGTTTGGGCGCATGGGAGGGTTCGGAAGGGAAGGAGTGCCATTTGAATGCAGACTTAGATGGAATGGTCTGCAGGTGTCACATTGCATTTGCAGAGCCCCTAATGTACCTAAACAGTAGAAATCCCCCACAAGTGACCCCATATTGGAAACTAGACCCCCATGGAACTTATCTAGATGTGTTGTGAGAACTTTGAACCCCCAAGTGTTTCACTACAGTTTATAACGCAGAGCCGTGAAAATAAAAAAATCTTTTTTTTTCACACACAAATTATTTTTTAGCCCCCAGTTTTGTATTTTCCCAAGGGTAACAGGAGAAATAGGACCCCAAAAGTTGTTGTCCAATTTGTCCTGAGTACACTGATACCCCATATGTTGGGGTAAACCCCTGTTTGGGCACACGGGAGAGCTCGGAAGGGAAGAAGCACTGTTTTACTTTTTCAACGCAGAATTGGCTGGAATTGAGATCGGACGCCATGTCGCGTTTGGAGAGCCCCGGATGTGCCTAAACAGTGGAAACCCCCCAATTATAACTGAAACCCTAATCCAAACACACCCCTAACCCTAATCTCAACAGTAACCCTAACCACACCTCTAACCCTGACACACACCTAACCCTAATCCCAACCCTATTCCCAACTGTAAATGTAATCTAAACCCCTAACCCTAACTTTAGCCCCAACCCTAACTGTAGCCTTAACCCTAGCCCCAACCCTAACTTTAGCCCCAACCCAAACTGTAGCCCTAACCCTAACCCTGGCCCTAATGGAAAAATGGAAATACATTTTTTTAATTTTTCCTTAACTAAGGGGGTGATGAAGGGGGGTTTGATATACTTTTATAGCGGGTTATTTAGCGGATTTTTATGATTGGCAGCCGTCACACACTGAAAGACGCTTTTTATTGCAAAAAATATTTTTTGCGTTACCACATTTTGAGCTATAATTTTTCCATATTTTGGTTGTCATGTGAGGTCTTGTTTTTTGCGGGACGAGTTGACGTTTTTATTGGTAACATTTTCGGGCACGTTACATTTTTTTGATCGCTTTTTATTCCGATTTTTGCGAGGCAGAATGACCAAAAACCAGCTATTCATGAATTTTTTTTGGGGGAGGCGTTTATACCGTTCCGCATTTGGTAAAATTGATAAATCCGTTTTATTCTTCGGGTCAGTACGATTACAGCGACACCTCATTTATATCATTTTTTATGTTTTGGCGCTTTTATACAATAAAAACTATTTTATAGAAAAAATAATTATTTTTGCATCGCTTTATTCTCAGGACTATACTTTTATTTATTTATTTATTTATTTATTTATTTTTTTCCTGATGCTGTATGGCGGCTCGTTTTTTTGCGGGACAAGATGACGCTTTCAGCGGTATCATGGTTATTTATATCTGTCTTTTTGATCGCGTGTTATTCCACTTTTTGTTCGGCGGTATGATAATAAAGCGTTGTTTTTTGCCTCGTTTTTTTTTTTTTCTTACGGTGTTTACTGAAGGGGTTAACTAGTGGGCCAGTTTTATAGGTCGGGCCGTTACGGACGCGGCGATACTAAATATGTGTACTTTTATTTTGTTTTTTTATTTATATAAAGAAATGTATTTAAGGGAATAATATTCTTTTTTTTTTTTTTTCATTATTTAGGAATATTTTTTTTTATATTTTTTTACACATTTTGAAATTTTTTTTTTTTTTACTTTTTTTACTTTGTCCCAGGGGGGGACATCACAGATCAGTGATCTGACAGTTTGCACAGCACTCTGTCAGATCACTGATCTGACATGCAGCGCTGCAGCCTTCACAGTGCCTGCTCTGAGCAGGACCCGGATCCGCGGCCATCTTGGATCCGGGGCTGGAGGAAGCAGGGAGGGAGGTGAGACCCTCGCAGCAACGCGATCACATCGCGTTGCTGCGGGGGGCTCAGGGAAGCCCGCAGGGAGCCCCCTCCCTGCGGGAAGCTTCCCTATACTGCCGACACATCGCGATCATCTTTGATCGCGGTGTGCCAGGGGTTAATGTGCTGGGGGCGGTCCATGACCGCTCCTGGCACAGTGCCGGATGTCAGCTGCGATAAACAGCTGACACCCGGCCGCGATCGGCGGCGCTCCCCCCGTGAGCGCCGCTGGATGTACTATCCAGTCCATGGTCATGGGGGCCCACCCCACCTCGACGGGATAGTACGTCCCATGTCAGAAAGGGGTTAAAGAATTCTGAGCATGAATATTCATCATGGCAGATTTGTGAGACAACATTTAGTATTTGCCAATGATCTAAAAATGTCAACTATTGTCAAATGGTGTGGGTTTTTTTGTCTCAAATTGTTGAATACTTGTGCTATGCTTCACTGGCAAATTATCTTTTCTAGTCACATGTTGTTCCCAATGTCGTCTTGTTCATGTGTTAACCTTGAAGTGCGGCCAAATTAAAAAGGGCTTGGTTGTATCTAGGGGCATGGTTGTATCTAGGGGCAGAGTGTTAATGGAAAGACTGTATTACAGCAGCCCTACACACAGTAATTGATTATTACACTAAGAAAGTGTTCAGAATTATAGTCCTGGTGACTTGCATGCAAATTGAGGTGGTAATGGTGGTCAGAGGGAGGAAGGTGTATGATAAGGACCTGGTTGCCACACTAACAATCAACACCTTGCATCTTATAATATAGTTACAAGTTTGTGCAGAACTATAGTGAGTTGGCATGCCCACCCATGAAGGTTTTGGTAGATGAACTTGAGTGCAGTTTATGCTATTTTTTTTTTTTTTTTCTTTTTTTTTTAGCTTGGCATGATGTGGCTAAGACCAATTGAATGGCTACTTCTTGCTCCTCTAAACTAGTTCCCAACCTGCAGTAAAGAATCTGGAGTTCAACTGCATTGAGAAGCAGATTGATATTTGGTAGTGCATTTTACTTTTCCAATATACCCCTACATGGATGTGTAATGTAATCATAATGACGTAAAATTTCCTTGCCAGTTAGACTGGCACCATGCTGGCAACATTCAAATAGCATTTTGCTCTGATGGTAAGCCTCCTGGGCCTCTGCCTACATGACCACCCTGCCTGGCCCCAAGTTTCACCCTTGTTATGCTTTTGGACAGGCTAATCCAAATTATTGTATCGCTGTGAGTTGTACACTGGGCCAGTAACAAAAAGCTGCTGCTTTGTAGTCTAAGCATATAAGACACAAATTTGAAACCAGTGTCTGGGATCCTCCATTCTTGCATTTTTTTTTTATTTTTTTTTTAAACAAATGTTGAAGCAGGGAGAGATTAGGCTTTTAAGAATGCACTGCCCAATTGGAGTAAAACTACTTCCCATATGTGCACACGTCAAGATTCGTTGTAGAAATTTCCTGAACAAAACCCGACCTTTTCTGCAAGAAATCCACATGCATTCTTTTGCGTTTCTCACGTCTTTTTTGCATTTTTTTTTTTCCCCCCCCGGAGTTTCCCAATAGTGGGAAATCCACAAAATTAATGAACATGCTGCTTTTTTTTACCGCCAAGCACATATGCAGAAAAATTGCAGAATGCATTATAAATGATGGGATGCATATGTATGCGTTTAAGCGTTTTTATAGCTAACAATGTGAAGAAAAACACGAAAAATCCCGAACGTGTGCTTACAGCCTTAGGCTGCCGTCACACTAGCAGTATTTGATCATTATTTTACATCAGTATTTGTAAGCCAAAACCAGGAGTTGAACAAATAGAGGAAAAGTATAATAGAAACATATGCACCACTTCTGCATTTATCACCCACTCCTGGTTTTGGCTTACAAATACTGAGGTAAAATACTGACCAAATACTGAACTTGTGACGGCAGCCTTACTCAAGACACCTCTGAACTAGAAAAGTCCATCTAGTTTCTTTAGCTAATCATGCCAAATGTTTATCAAATGTTTGGTTAGTGTTGGCCTTAATGGAGTGGCCCTCTGCTTGGATAACCCAAATTGTATTGTGCTTATTTATATAGAGCAATCGTATTCCACAGCTTTTCAGACATTCACCGTCCCCATTGGGGCTCACAATCTAAATTTCCTATCGGTATGCCTTTGGTGTGCAGTTGGAAGCCAGAGAACCCAGAGGAAACCCACACAAATACAAACTTTTTACAGATGTTGTCCGTGGTGGGATTTTAACCCAGCGCTGCAAAGAAAGTGATAAGCACCGAGCCACAGTGCTAAAGATTGTTCTCTACTTGCACTGGCACTGCTCCATTGGTTAGTGCCAGGTCTCATGGCAATTTGGCCCTTGCCTACAGCTTTCACATGCCCACTGACTGCTAGTATAATAACTTCATCATGGCAGATGTCCACTCTAAGGAAATACTGATGAGCAACTGCTGATTGACTGCAGTGCTCATGCTGAGCTGGCATCACTAGAACTGGCGTGTGAGTGTAAGCTTCACGCATGCTCGGGGCACCAGGGCATTTAAATGTTGTCCAAGAAGTTGATTACCCCTTAAAGTGTAGCTAAATCTCTACCACAGAGATGACCAATCAATTTGGTAATGAAAATTAATCATTCAGGCGGGGTAACAAAAATAAAATCTTTTAAAATTCTGCAACAACCGTGACTACATGGTAGCCTAAATTTTATATATATTTTAGCATCTTTGCATCCTATAACTAGTGAAGGATGCACACTACTTCATACTATACTAATCCCTACTTGGACCAGACCTTTTCACTGATTATTCATACCCAATCTTTACTCGACAGTGAAACCTTCCACATCCCCTACTGATTACGCAATGGTGGGTCTGGTGCGAAAGTAGGCTACTTAAAAGGGCCTGGTTTTATTTATTTTTCTTTATAGAAGACCTTTTGGTGGAAACCCTGACTTCAAATACAGGTTTTTCCCATACTAACTTCTGACAGTTGGTATGAACAAGACTTTTTTGGTTAATCAGTAACTTTGGTGACCAAACCTTGAGCACTTCACTCTTGGGGAAAGACGTCCAGAGATGCATATCCAACTTGCTTGCAGGTGACAAGTTGTGGTAGATGCCTCTGCACCATCTGTTTCTGAATCCCAAACTTTCTGCAGGGCCATCTCAATAGGCTGTATATCTGCTCTTTACAGAGTTCTCTGTATATCTGAATATAACACGACCACGACAGGCCATCCTTGTTAAACTTCCAATACCTGACATTGAAATCTCCTACTTAACGACCACGATAACTTACCGTATATACTTGAGTATAAGCCGACCCCCCCCCTACTTTTGCCACAAAAAACTGGGAAAACTTATTGACTCGAGTATAAGCCTAGGGTAGGAAATGCAGCAGCTACCGGTGAATTTCAAAAATAAAAATAGATGCTGCATACCATTCATTATTGCCCCATAGATGCTCTGTATAAAGCTGTGCCACATATAATGCTCCATATTGTTCATTATTGCCCCATAGATGTGCCATATAAAGCTGTGCCATATAGTGCTCTGCACCGTTCATTTGTGCCCCATAGATGCTCCTTATAAAGCTGTGCTACCGGTGTATATATAATGCTGCAATAAAAAAAAAAAAAAAATGCCATACTCTCCTCTCGTGCTTGCAGCTCCCGGCGTCTCGTCCCTACGTCTCTCCGCTCTGACTGTTCAGGCAGAGGGCGCCGCGCACACTATATGCGTCATCGCGCCCTCTGACCTGAACAGTCAGAGCCAGAGGACTGGAAGATGGAGTGGCGCCCGTCGTGTGGAACGGGGATAGGTGAATATGCGATACTTACCTGCTCCCGGCATCCCGCTCCTTCCCCCGGACAGCTGGTCTCCGGGTGCCGCAGCCTCTTCCTCTATCAGCGGTCACCGTTACCGCTGATTAGAGAAATGAATATGTGGCTCCACCCCTATGGGAGTGGAGTCCATATTCATTTCTCTAATGAGCGGTCCCACGTGACCGCTGAACAGGGGAAGAGCTGCGGCACCCGAAGACCGTGGGACTGCAGGGACAGCGCCGGGACTAGGCGAGTATGCCTCAGCCCTCTCTCCCCCTCACCCGCCGACCGTGACTCGAGTATAAGCCGAGAGGGGCACTTTCAGCCCAAAAATTTGGGCTGAAAATCTCGGCTTATACTCGAGTATATACGGTACTCTAAAAGTGTTTTTAAAAAAAAAATAAATTGTTTTCATCTGTCAATGTTAAAATGGCCCTAAGTATTTTCCACAGACCTTTTTATTTTTTCCATTGGTTATACAATGGTTATCTACACAGCTGATAAATGCTTCCGATGTGATGTCCACCAAACAAATATTCAGTGGTTGTGTAAGGGTACCGTCTCAGTGGCACTTTGGTCGCTACGACGGCACGATCCGTGACGTTCCAGCGATATACTTACGATCTCGCTGTGTCTGACACGCTACTGCGATCAGGGACCCCTCGTACGTCGTAGCAGATCGTTTGAAACTTTCTTTCGTTGTCAAGTGTCCCGCTGTGGCGACATGATCGCATCGTGTAACAAAGGTGTGCACGATATTGTATACGATGTGCGCATAGTAACCAACAGCTTCTACATCGCAAACACGTCATGAAATTATCGCTCCAGCATCGTGCATTGTGAAGTGTGACCGCAGTCTACGACTCTGAAGCGATAATGGAGCGTCACGGATCGTGCCGTCGTAGCGACCAAAGTGCCACTGTGAGACGGTACCCTAAGGGAATTCTGGCTGAGGATCAGACACTTGAAACACTGGACCCTCTTTGTCCTACAATATACTCTGGGGCTTAATTTCTAGATGAAACATTTAGTATTTTGTGAGCTGCCTATCCTTAAACTTTTTTACTCCGTTTAATGGGAAAACTTTGTTGCTTTTCTGCCTGTAAAATCCAGAGCAAAATTAAGACAAATTTTCTAGTTTATAATTTAAAAAAATTCATTTATGATAGTTTTGCTTTTGTCTATACATTTTATATTTTTTTTGAAATGTACAAAAACAAATTTATATTGTAGTAGCATGCTTTATTGTCCATGTTTTATGTAATGCCATGAACTTTTCAACCCTGGTTTGTCAGGTTTTACTTTTGAATATCATCAAAAACTTGTATAACTTTTTTTTTTTTTTTTTTTTTTTTTTTTTTAAGTTGTAGTGAATATAAATGCATGGTTTTTATTGTTTTTTTCTTTAGAGTGGGGCACGGATAAACATCTCAGAAGGCAACTGCCCTGAACGCATTATCACCCTAGCTGGCCCAACAAATGCCATCTTTAAAGCTTTCTCAATGATTATTGATAAACTGGAAGAGGTAAGATTGGGTTAATCTGTACATTTTGTCATCGAGGATGTTTATGTTCCTGGAATTCTGTGTATAGAAGACTAATTTGCATTAACAATTTTTGCCTAGGATATCAGCAGCTCCATGACAAACAGTACAGCATCCAGCAAACCACCAGTGACTCTGCGTCTGGTAGTTCCTGCAAGTCAGTGTGGATCTCTAATTGGAAAAGGAGGTTGTAAAATAAAGGAAATCAGAGAGGTGAGTTCTGTATTGATTCATTGGATGAGAAAATTGCACATGTCTATTGTTGCCTTCTCATGTTCCTGGATTTTAATGTGGGTCTATCTGCTTCCTAATCTGTCCTATGGAACGGTAACCTACAGCTACAGGTTATGTTCAAAATGGCATAGAATATTGTGCTTCTTAATTTATAGCCTGTTGGTACTTGCGAGCACATTCCCAGCCTGTAGTGATGACCTACAGGCTGTTGTGACTGCATATATATCACATCCTGTTCCACAGAGTAGTGGGCTCTCTCCGTAGAGGACTGATAACTAGGGAGTCCCCACTGTAATGTAATTCCTTCTAGCAGCCAAATAAAACAAAACCTGCTATCTCCCTCCATTAGACACTAAATTCAGCCAACCATCCTCTTTACATTAAGGCCAGGTTCACATTGCGTTAACAGCAGCCCGTTCAGCACATGTTAACAGGCTGCTGTTAACGCAAGTGCCGATATGTCGTCGCGCTAGCGCAGATAGAGCATCTGCTAGCTTTCTGCGCTAGCAGTGACTGACCCGGAAACGCTGCAGCCTGCATCCCAGGGTCCGTCACTCAATGACGGCACTTCGCTAGCGCACGCCCACAATGGGTGTGCGCTAGCTATGCGTCCGACATTGAACTAAACAGCGGCGTTAACGGACTACGTTACACCGCGTTATGCTGCGGTGTAACGTAGTCCGTCTAACGGACGCCAAAAACATAATGTGAACCTGGCCTAAGGTATATCTCACACTTACATATTTATTTTTTTGCTAGAGTACCGGAGCTCAGGTACAAGTTGCAGGAGATATGCTACCTAATTCCACAGAGCGGGCGATCACTATTGCTGGTATCCCTCAGTCCATCATTGAGTGTGTCAAGCAGATCTGTGTGGTAATGTTAGAGGTGAGTGAAGTTTTGATGCTTTTACGATTAACTAGCACCAGCTGGATGCCTTGTGTCGGTGTTCAATAACTTTAAAAGGGTTACTGCTTTGTTAGTGGGTTCTTTCTATAAATTGATCAGTCACCTCCCCTTAAGAAGCTGTGATCTGTTGCTGTCAGGCAACAAATGATTTCTGAAACACCACTAGGGGCACAATGAAGCTATTGGCTTAAACTTAAACTAATCTAACCTGCCACTGGGGTCAATACAAAGTCCAACCTGGCAGAGAAATAATGGTGTACTTTGTGCATAAGCAGATAATGGAGATTCTGCTTCCTGTTACTGCACATGTAGAGGATGCAACAGGGAAAAGGTGACTTGCAGAGTTTGCAAGAACATAAGTGATGGAAAGTTTTCAACCCCCTTTACTGCCATCTCGTCTTCAATAGTTAGCCAGTGTGTGAGCTGTCTATTAGTGGATGACTCCTGAATGGTGCATTACCAGCTGTAAATCCTCAATTAGGATTTATCAGTGCTAGTCTGGGACAGCCGCCACGGAGTGGGGGCACCCAATAACCGTATCTATTAGGGTGCCAACCTCCACTGTTAGGAAGGGATAGCAGGCAAGTATAGGGAATTGTCAGGTTATCACTATGTTCTATATTTGATTATGTGCACTGGGAGGGTTTTTCAACAAAAAAAATTTTTTTTTTTCATTAAAGAATTGTTTTTCTATTGGAACATTTCACAAATTCTCAATTGGGTCTTTTGTTTTCCTGAACACAACTCCTTAACCATGATCAGTGCTTTTTCGATGTCTGCTCTTGCATCTGTTTTTTTTTTTTTTTTTTCCCCTTCTAACATTTAAACTAAGGTTTTAATTCAAATTAAATGTTTACTCTTTCTAGTCTCCACCGAAGGGGGTCACCATCCCATATCGGCCCAAGCCCTCCAGTTCACCTGTGATTTTTGCAGGTGGTCAGGTAAGACATACATAGGGTTGTTTTTTTTTTTTTTTAAAGTTTAAAGCTGTTCACATTTTTGATGTAATTAACAAACTAAAAACATAGTATATATCATGCCTAGATCCATGGCCCTTCCGAACATTACATAAATAAAAAAAATATATAGACTGGTAGCTATATGCCATAAAATTACACAACTTTTTATTGATACAATATTAAAAGATTAAACGTAAAACCAGTTAGTATGGGGACATCAATATGCAATAAACAGCCAAAAAAAGTACACAAATTACAGGGGAATCATCACCTTTAAGAACGGAGCTGTTATTGAATTAAAGTGTAATTTGTGTACCTTTTTTTTTTTTTTTTGGCTTTTTTTGCATATTGCTGTCCCCATACTAACTGGTTTTACGTTTAATCTTTTAATATTGTATCAATAAAAAGTTGTGTAATTTTATGGCATAGTTTCCAGTCAATTTTTTTTTTTATTAAATTAAACATTAGCTTTCAGCAAGTTTCTTTGTTCTTGATCACGTGATCAGTCTTGCTGTTTCACACAACACTTGTGTGGAGCGGTGCTGATTTTTCAAAGCAAGTCTGAGACTTCATAGACTCTCACTTAGAAAGCGACTGTTGGTCCACACAACTCCTGTGAGCTGGCTAGTCTGATTTATGGTCACATGGTCCCGAAAAGGCTGAGATTGGCAAGTAATATAATGACACTAAAATACATATAATGTATTTGGGGGAAGGTAAGGCCTCTTTCACACTTCCATCGTGGGGCCTCCGTTGAAATCTGTCGTTTTGGGCAAAAAAAATGGATCCTGCAAATGTGCTTGCAGGATGTTTTTTTTTTTGCCCATAGACTTTTATTAGCGACGGATGGCCACATGTTGCATCCGTCGTGCGACGGATCCGTCCTGTTTTGGCAGACCGTCACAAAAGTTCAATGCAACGTTTTGTGGTGCGCCACGTCTGCCATTTTCGACCGCATGCGTGGCCGAAACTTCGCCCTCTTTTCCCCAGAATGCAGAATGGGCAGCGGATGCGTTGAAAAACTGCATCCGCTGCCCACGTCGTGGAGTAATTTCACAACGTCCGTCGGCCCGACGGAAATGTGAAAGAGACCCAAGAGAATGAGGTGGGAGTGCTTTTAAAGCTTTTTTTTCTTTTTTTTTTTCTTCTCTAAGGCAATGTTCAGACTATCAAAATTTGTAAGCCAAAACAAGGAGTGGGTGAAAAATGCAGAAGTGATGTTTCTATTATACTTTTCCTCTTTTGCACTCTTTATTTTGGCTTGCAAATACTAATGTAAAATACTGAGGTGTCAATGTTACCTTGCACATGATCTGCGACAAATGCTTTATTTGTGAATCTTCTCTAGAAGTGAGCTGCTGGCCTTTGAGCACTATTTGTAAAAGTACAAGACCACACAGCTAATGAGCCAAGGATATTTGTTTGCATAGAAACCATTATTGTGCTAGTGTCTCCACTGTGTAAAATCAGTGCTGAATACACATGCACATTAACACCTTAGTGACCACCAATACTCCTTTTTACTGACCTGCTTTACAAGAGACTAGCATCCCCTGACTAGTGACAATACTGTAGCTGTCAGCTGTACACAATAGCTGACAACTTGCTGCAGCAGCCACGATTAGTGTTGGGACCGACCTATAGTAGTTTAACCCCTTACATGCTGCTGTCAATGACCGCATCTAGATGGTTGAGAGCGCGGGGCTCCCTCTTACACCACATCGGTACCTTGAGATATTGATTGTGTGGTCCTGATGTTTGCCATGGCAATTCATGGCCAAATAATGGGCTTAGTCTGCTGGTTACTGTGGCCTGATTGGAAGTATCAAAATTTTGGTTGTAAAAGTACATTTCTTCTTTGCGGTTATTCCACTTTGCATTAATTCCTGAAAATCACCTGAAGGGTTAATGGACTACCTGAAAGCAATTTTGAAATATGTGGAGGGGTGCTGTTTAAAATGCTGTCACTTCAAAACTTTGTAGGTCTCTAAAGTTTTTTGTAAATTTCCTTGAAAAAACGTAAAATCGCTGGTACATTTTTAAACCTAAAGTGAAAGCAAAATAAAAATCTTGCAAATGGTGCTGTTGTAAAGCAGACAGGAGGGAAATGTTTGTTTGATCATTCAAAGTTCAAAAACTCCCCTTTTTTAATTGAAAAATTTCTAGTATTTATAAATGCAGAAAATATCAACATTAAATTAGCATTATAATAAAGTACAATGTTTCACGAAAAACAATTGCAAAATCAATGGGCTATGTTGAAGCGTTCCAGAGTTATTACCACATTGTGATACTGGTCAGACTTCAACAATTTGCCCGGTCACTAAGATCTTAAAAGCAGAGTCTGTTTAAAATGACCCAAGTGTAGGAGCTCTGCACATTCATGGCATGGTCACTAGTGATGAGCGAATATACTCGTTACTCGAGGCTTCCTTTAGTGCTTGGAGTTTGTTTTTAGCGCCGCAGCTGGATGATTTACATCTGTTAGCCTGCTTGATTACATGTGGTGATTCCATAGCAACCAGGCAACCCCCACATGTCCTTAGCCTGGCTAATAGCTGTAAATCATTCAGCTGAGGCGTTGAGCACTAAAAAATACACCCGATCGTGCTCGGGAAATCTCGAGTAATGGGTATATTCGCTCATCACTAATGGTCACACAATTCAGTGCACCTTCCTAGTGGTTTGCAGTCTTTATCTCCAGAGAAGACAGCTGTCAAGTTAGAGTATGGGGAAAATCAGTAGGAGGGTGCACTCAACTGGCTATGGCCAAGGGTGCACAGTGAACAATGGACTGATGTGATTGACTTTTTGGGAAAACTTTATAGCTATACAAACTCTTAAGCGAGCCACATGCTTTTTTCCTATAGAGCAGTTATGAGTATTATCTTCTGGCTTTTAAATATCAAGAAAATCCTGTAACTTGTGAAAACTGAATTTTTAGTTAAAATCATGTGATGGGCCATAAATATCTGAAGCTGTTCGATCAACCCTAGCCTCCAGCAAACAGACAAGAGCTTATCCGCATAGCTAGTGCTTACTGAATAGCTGCATTGAGAGCCCGATACCTGGAGCGCTCCCGATCAGCTGTTTGGCGCTGCATGTTCTGCGGCTAGCTGACAGTCACCACAGACAGGCTCTCCATGCATGAATTGTGACAGTCAAACAGCCACAACACATGTACCTGCGGTGCCGAGCAGCAAATCATGTTCCAGGTATCTGGGTTCCTGATGCAGATATTTGGTAAGCGCTATAGCTATTCGGATAAGCACTTGCCCAAAGCTATTCGATCAACCCTACTGGAGGCCCATTCTTCATTACTGCAGTCGGAGGCTGAGCAGAGTAGCATGTGCCGTTCTCTGTCTAGGGCTGATGGAAATGAGTTGGACATGATTACCTCTGATCTGTATGCACACTGGATAATGTGCACGACTATGCTTCATTCAGTGACTGGCTGCAGTAAGGAAGAGCTGGGTCTCACACTGCAATAGTCATCTGTGGGGCTGTCATCAAATATCTGTCAACTTTGGTAGAAAATAATTGGGCTTGCCCACAAATCACAATCAAGGTTCTTTGTTAAAGATTTGGTTTCTGAAAGTTTATGCGTGTGCCAAGCTGATGCATCACCTACTGAACAAAGTGTAAGTGTCTCTGATAGAAGTGCCTGCCTGATGGTCTTCACTTGTATTTTTTTTCTCGTGTTTTTATTGTTTTTTTAAATACCCACTGAGTTGTAAGCATGGATCCAAAATGACTTTATTGGTAAAGTAGATGTAATGATTGAGACATGGTTGCTTGCATATGGTTTAAAGTGCTCAGTCACGTGCAGTGTATGTTGCAAGATACATCAATAACTTAATGTACTGCCACCTTGAGGCACTTGATCTTTGGCAGGATCAGGACTAATCATGTAGTGTGCTATGTAGCTGAGAATAAACACCCTTCCCTCTAATACTACTCATAGCTCGTGTTGCATCCCTGTATATTAATGTCAGTATAATTGGCAGCAGTGAGGCAACTGCTATGGCCCTCTTATGGGTCTGCATCCGATCGGGCCTTAAAACCAACTCTATTACTATGGTTTTGCTAAACAGAACTGTAACGTTAGTGGAATAACTTTCTTTTACTTCACAGAGACCATAGCATTAAGTAAAATAAAAAAATTATAATCCTGCAAGGTACTAGGGGCATGGGCAGTCTTAAGTGCCAGCGGTTCACTGTACAGTGCATGAGTGAAAGGAGTATAAAACTGGCCTCATTTTGGATCCATGACCCAATCTGCTCCCCCATGTTAGGTGGTAGTGGTTGGGTTATCACGTCTGAGGACAGAGGCTGTGACTTTTATCAGAGATGACTGAACCCCATTTTCGCTTTGTTCAACAGGTGTCGCGCCAGGCCGGAGGGCACGCATGTGAGACTGACCTGTGGGAGGGGCGGAGGTCCCACTCAGGGGGAGTCTCCCTAGATGCTGTGGATCTCCATGGGGTAGGTCCTGTTATATTCACCTTATATCTACCCCTTTCCTAATGTTAGGGTTTTGTTTTCTCTGGCTTTTTTTGTGTAGACTGAAAGCTGCTTGTTATGCGGATGATTAAATCTTAAATGTAACTTCTGGGCCTTTATCACAGATCATGTGCAGCCTGAGCTCTTCTATGAAGAGTAGATCATGAGTTACATCCCAACTTAATAGTTAGCAGTTTATCATAACATGAGCATTTGTCTTGGGCAAATGTGCTTGTGATCTTCATTAGGGGTGGGAAGATGAGCAGCTGCCACTCTCCCTATTCTAAGGATGAAATCCTGGCACAGCTTAATGATCAGTCCCCTTTAAATGAAGCTTGTGTAATGGTACCATATAAATCAGTGCATATATAAAATACACAAGACTGGCAGCATTGACCACAGGCACCTGCTACAAATTGTGTATGTAGTGTTCTCTGTTCTTGGCTAGCATTCTTATGTGGAACCTGCTGAAATGTATGTGAAGATCAAATGTCTTCTTGCTCAGTGGGGTGGTTCTAGTTTTCATAAGCTGCTTTAATGCTGTCTGTTGTATCCTGCTTATAGTTTTGGGCTCTAGTCTTGCTTCGCTATCACTTGCTTTTACACCTTTCAGATCTTTCTGGCTGTCACAAGGGTATAATAGGACTACTTTTACTCCTTTTTATAGGCCTACACCATTCAAGGACAGTATGCCATTCCTCAGCCTGATGTAAGTGTGCTTTTGCTCTATGCTGTGCTCGTGTACTAAGGTGAATGGTGTCCCCTGCCAAATGCCTCTTCCCAATGCACTGCTTCTGCTCAGGAAGGGTCTGTACTGTTAAAGCTGCTACTACTCCTGTCGGTTTACCTATTTCATCTGGAAACAATCTTTTACCTTCCTTCTAACAATATTTAAGAGCCTTGCACCTCTGTAGAACTGCTTAATTTTTTCTTTCCCTTTAGCTGACCAAGTTACACCAACTGGCAATGCAGCAATCTCACTTCCCCATGTCCCATAGTGGCAACACCGGATTTAGTGGTAAGGAATCTGCTTGCCTCTTGTTTTGATGGCCACACCGCTCACTGCTGGCTTTGCAATGTCCTACACACTTCACATTGTGCTAGAAGTATGACTTGATAATTTGGAGCAAACCAAAGTAGGCAGTGCAAGTGTACCTTTTGGGTTAAGATTTCTACACTAGTCTCAATGTTAGGACTTTGTAATGTACATTCTCGGACTAATACACAGAGCAGCCCCATGAAACACTCTGCACTTGAACTTTATGTTCAGGCAGGTTCTGGACCGAGACTGCTGCTTCCATTGTAACAGTGCTGAAGGTGATAAATGCTGTTGCTTGGGATACCCCATAACTGGCTGTTCTCTATCGCTTAATTGGGGGACACGGGAAACCATTGGTGTATGCTGCTGCCACTAGGAGGCTGACGCTATGCAAATAAGTTAGCTGCTCCTCTGCAGTGTACACCCCTACCCCATAATGGGCTGTTCTTCCCAAGTTTTTTCACACTAATCAAAATTTTAAATGCATTGTTGCACTACAATGTATGCACGGCAATTCTGGCATACATTAATTTATATTTACTGACAATGCAATGAAGTTGAGGGGAGATGCTCATGTGATTCCCTGGGGGCATGCCTTTAGCATTATCCTGTGAACAGTTCCACATTTGGCAAAGTTAATAAAATTTGCTTATGGGGCACACTAAATAAAAACCCATCTCTGGAATGGTATGGTAATAGAAAAGTTAAAGAAACAGTGAACGTACACTAAAGCTGGCTACTTTTGATCTGTTTAGTGTTACATAAACTTAAAAAAAAAAAAAAAAAAAAAAAAAAAAAAAAAAAAAAGCAGCTCTCCCTACTGGAGTCATTAGTAATGTGGAAAACTGGGAAATAAGAGTGCAAAATTGGGCTTTACAAACACAAGCAAACATGGGTCTGCTCACCTGGTGTTGCACCTAATGAACATGTCTAGCCAGCTTCTGAGCAGAATTTAATTTAGTGTTAGATTCTGCTCCTTTTGCCAGTTAAAGCAATACTCGCGTGACCACTAGAAAGCGATTTTGTATGATCACAAGCCAACTAGATTCTAATCCACTTCTCTCAAAGTTCTTGCGGTCTCTAAATCCAGCAAGCATTGCCCTCTAGAGTGTAGATTACAATGTTAGGATTCGGCAAGCTGCAGTACTTAATGCCTTCTCAAAATTTGACGTACAGTTATGTGTCTGGTCCCAAACAGCTCTGGAGCTGATCTCACATTGTACCCTTTAGATGCCGGCTTGGAGGCAGGAGTATGCTCGTATTGCTGATTTAAGTTTAAATGCCAGTTTAATATCGAACAGCGTCATTTAAATGGTTATCAGTTTCCCATTAAAACTCCTGAATCAACTAGTACACAATTTTTGAGACCTGTCATTTTAATTTTTATCTCAGTGGAGTTGTGAGCATATGTTTATGCTATATTGTTTTATATTTATATAATGTGTGTAAAGCGCTGTGGAATTAATGGCGCTATATAAATGAGTAAAATATAGCTTTTTACGGCATTTTCTTTGCAGTCTTGAGAACTGAACTACCCATTATTATTTTTTTTTTTTTAATGCTGGTTTCACACTAGCGTTCGGCAGGGCTGCGGATGAAAGCTTTCTTCCTCCGTGAAGCCCCTCCCACTGCCGTTCCTCTTCCTTCAGCTCTGCCTATGTCTGCATGCATCCTGCGTATCCTATCTTTAGCATTGGGTACGCAGGCCATGCGGATGCCTCAGCATGCGTCATTTTGACGCTGTGCCAACCACCGCAAAATGCAACATATTGCGTTTGACGCAGTTCAGTGCAGCGTCAAAGCGACGCATCCGCATACATCCCCATGGCTTGCGTACCCTATGTTGAAGATGGGGTATGCAGACGTAGGAGGAGCTGAAGAGGTGTGGCAGCGGGCGGGGCTTAACAGATGAAGGCTTCTGTCCGCAGCCCTGCTTAACTCTAGTGTGAAACTAGTCTAACCTGCTCTTAATCAGGTCATACAATGTTAAGCTTAAAACAGTTGAACACTATGCCATGTCTGAGAGCACATAAGCTCCTTGAAACATATAGGCCCCTGTACCTCATCTTTATAGAGGTTACTTGATCACATGTTTTTATTCAATAAAGATTTTATGCTCCATTCCTGTGGCTGGATCTAAAGATGTATATGGACAAAGTGATGTCTTACAAAGCCCACATCCAGTCTGGGCTTCAAAGCAAGACAAAGATGGCTGAACTTCTACTCAATATTAATAGCAACATATTAATTATTTTAAAAATTATATCACTTAATATTGAGCAGAATTAAGTATGCTAACACCTTAGTATATACCATTTGAACCCAAATACAGCCTCTTTAATATGATGCATGAGGCCCACACAGCCTCCCCAGGGCCGAACTGAAACTAGAGGGCCGGATATGGGCCGCACTGTGCCCAGGTATGCTCTAGGGCCTCAAGCTGCGGGGTGCTAGTCAAGTAATGTACTGAAAATGATCACAGGCAAATGTTCACTATTAGGGTATGTGCACACGTCGGGATTTCTTGCAGAAATTTTCCTGGCAAAAACCGGACATTTCTGCCTGATCCGCATGCTTTTTTTCCCACGTTTTGTGCATTTTTCCAAATGCATAGAATAGCGAGAAAAATGCAGAAAATCCGCAAAATTAATGAACATGCTGCTTTTTTACCGCGATGCGGTTTTTTGTGGTAAAAACGCATCATGTGCACAAAACATGCGGAATTCATTCTAAATGATGGGATGCTTATTGTATGCTCTTTTTTTGCGGGTTTTATAGTGTTTTTATTGTGAAAAAACTGCAAAATCTGCAACGTGTGCACACAGCCTTACAGTTAACATAGCCGAATCTGCATTCTTTTTCTGTTGAGTTTGGCATTAGATGAGCTATCAGACACTTCCCCTTTACTGGTCTAAACACATTTTTATAGCCTTATGAGCGGCTTACTAATACTCTTTTTCTTATCTCTTAGGAGGTATTGATGCTTCAGCTCAGACGACCTCCCATGAACTCACCATTCCAAACGATGTATGTATCAAATGTCCAAGCTAGTGTTGAAGTCCCACTGACTGAGTAGCATGTTACTGTATGCAAGTAGCTGCAATTGCCTGCTATACAGAATGTAATGAAGTCTGACAATGATATAGAACTGAATTGACATAAATGTGAAATGAAATGTTGACCCATTCAAATATTTTGCAGCGTTTCTTCCCCTCTGATTTGGTAAAACATTCTTCCACCTCTTAAATAAAAAAATAAAAAAGTTTAATGTTTATTCCAAATATCGCTGTGAAATTTCCCCATAAACAATCTTCCACTTTTAATAGATCTAAATTGTTCATATGGCTGTGGACTCTCACCATGAATTTGCAAACTGTTTCCATAGGTGGCTCAAGGAGTTGCTTTAGTACTGTTGTCACATTGAATGGGACCAATCCTTGTGGTCCCACAGGTTATGAAACTGATATATCCGTGTAATTTATACTCTGCATTCTAGTGATTTCCTCAGTAACCAGTATCTGATCTGTTTTATTGCATAAATGAATGGATAAACTGATAACTTTTTTTCTCTGATCGCCCATGACGGCACCACGGAGAGAGGGGATCCGCCCACCAAGGACAGGAAACCTACGGATAAAAAGGCGGTACCACTCTCCTGCATCAGTTGGTTTCCTGTCCTTGATGGGAGACCTACGGACTTACCAGTTCGTCGTTGGATCCGGGGCCAACCAGTCCGATTCAGGCAGCTGGGGTCCCTCTGCCTCG
Source organism: Ranitomeya imitator (assembly GCF_032444005.1). Classification (NCBI taxonomy): domain Eukaryota; kingdom Metazoa; phylum Chordata; class Amphibia; order Anura; family Dendrobatidae; genus Ranitomeya; species Ranitomeya imitator. The sequence goes on along the minus strand of NC_091284.1, from coordinate 725,535,200 downwards.
GCTAGGGTGGTGACCCGAAGCGCCACCGCTGGGAGCCAGTGGGCCGACAGGGTGTGCGGGGGAGGTGACAAGGAGTTCGCGGTCACCTCCCCAGGTAAGATGCAGCAGCGGCAACATCCAGGGGGGTCCCTCTGTGGTTGCGGGAGGTGCAGCACAACCCTCCCTAAATCAAGCGTCAGTCTGCACACTGCATCGCCATCAGGAGTGCAGGTATTGTGCTACTGGGGCTGCATAGGACCGGGAGTGCCGGTCAGCAGCGCATATCTGCTTCCGGGCGCTGCTTTGCGCAGGCCCGGTATCCAGCTGGGTCTCGCGAGGTCTGCAGAGCGCCGGTATGCGCAGGCGCCGGCGGTGCTTCCGGCCGGGCGCTTGGTGCGCTCTGCGCAGGCGCCGGCGTGGCTCCAGCCGGGCGCTTGGTGTACACTGCGTGGGCGCCGGCGGGGCTTCTGGCCGGGGCGCGCTCTGCGCAGGCGCCGGCGTGGCTCCAGCCGGGCGCTTGGTGTGCATTGCGCAGGCGCCGGGGGTGCTTCTGAAGCCGCCGGTATGTTTCGGCGGGGCGCTTGATGCGCACTGCGCAGGCGCCGGCGGGTCTTCCGGTCGGATGGCGCGGATTACCGCTAGAGTGTGTTTTTTGAGTCGGATTACTGCGCAGGCGCCGACCGCTCCTCATATGATCAGTCGCTACTGCGCAGGTGCAGGGAAGCGGCGGGAGGGTTCAAATAGTAGAACCCTCATCCTCTTGGTGGCTCTGCAGTAATAGGCAGGAGCTTCAAGGGGAATAGGAGCGACAACTCAGCGAGTTCAAGGCACGCAGACCAGCAGCAGTATGAGTGACCCAGCATCACCTCCGCCCGAATCACCTCCACCTGCAATCGCCGCAGCAGCAGCAGCAAAAAAGGCGGCAGCAGAAAGTGCACCAGGACACCAGCAAAGAACGCCAAAGGTCTCAACACAGTAAGGAGTCCAGTACGGCGTCGGGGAGAAAGCCAGAGGCAGAGAACCCCCAATCGGTATTTATGGGTCCTGGAGGTGGTAAGTGGATCTTCGTGAATGTCAGAGACAGTAAGATTGTTATTTGTCTCTTTTTAGGGGAGGAAAAGCGTAGCTAAAACTAAACACAAAAGTTGCGCCATCTGTAGAGAGGACCTTCCACCTACATGTGATAAAAGACTATGCAATACTTGCATTCAACAAACTGTGTCTGAAAACCTTCCAGGGTTTGCTTCAGATCTTAAGAGCCTAATTAAAGAACAAGTAGAGGACACTTTTAGGTCACTAAAAAGTGGAAAAAAAAGGAGAAAGACCAGGCATAGGTCTCCATCTCCAGCCTCAAAATCCGAAAGTGGTAGTGAGAGTTCAGCGTCCTCCGTCTCCTCCGACTCATCCTCATCATCTACTTCTTCCTCGGGGGGACATAACTGTTTCCCACTAGAGGATACTGATGGCCTCATAAAGGCAGTAAGAAGCACCATGGGGTTGGTAGACTCCCATCCTAAAAAAACAGTACAAGACATTATGTTTGGAGGCCTAGAACAGAAAAAGAGGAGAGCTTTTCCGCTTAACGAAGCAATTGCAACCCTAATTAAGAAGGAATGGAAAAAGCCCATGAGGAAGACTCTCTTAACTCCAAAAAGGAAATATCCCTTTGAGGAAGAATCGTGCTCCTTTTGGGAGAAGGCCCCGAAATTAGACGTGGCAATTGCTAAAGCCTCAAAGAAATTCGCCCTCCCGTTTGAGGACATGGGGGTTCTGAAGGACCCAATGGACAAAAAGGCAGATGCATTTCTCAAGGGCTCTTGGGAGGCAGCGGGAGGAGGCCTGAAGCCGGCAGTTGCAGCTGCATGCACTTCGCGCTCCCTGATGATCTGGCTGAACCAGCTAGAGGGTCAGTTAAAGGGGAAAACTTCCCGAGACTCAATTCTGGATACATTACCCGTTATGAGGGGGGCTGCGGCCTTCCTAGCCGACGCCTCGGCCGACTCCATCAGGCTATCCGCCAGAGCAGCAGTGTTTGCTAATGCGGCCAGGCGCGCCCTCTGGCTTAAGAATTGGCCAGGAGACCTACAAACGAAAACGAAACTCTGTACCATCCCCTGTGAAGGGGAGTTTCTGTTTGGGTCGACTCTAGACGACATCTTAGAGAAAGCCGGGGACAAGAAAAAGTCCTTCCCCTCTCTGGGTCTCCCCTCTTATCGGAAGCCCTTTCGGAACAAGAGGTTTTTCCGTAAGAACCCAGGGAAAGGCCAGGGGAAGTGGGACGATAAGAAAAATAAAAATAAAGGATTTATCTTCAATAAAAACCTCAATGACAACAAGAAACCTCCACAATGAAGGTTCTCCCCAGGTGGGAGGGAGATTATCTCTCTTTCTCCCAGCCTGGAAAAAGATCACCTCCAGTCATTGGATCCTAAACATCATAGAATCAGGACTGAGGTTAACATTCAAGAGGTACCCTCGTCCCTCCTTCAAGGTAACATCTACCAGATCCTCAGCAGAAGAACAGTTAACTCTAGAAAACGAGATTGTGGGGTTAGTAAAAAAAGGAGTACTCCTAGAAGTTCCCCCTCAAGAAAGAGGGCAAGGGTACTATTCCCCTCTATTCCTGAGGAAAAAACCAGATGGTTCCTTCAGGACCATTATCAATCTGAAGAATCTAAACAATTACTTAGAGGTTCAAGCATTCAAAATGGAAACGATAAAGTCATCAATCAAAATGCTGTTTCCTCAGTGTTTCATGGTGGTCCTGGACTTGAAGGACGCATATTATCACGTCCCAATACACAAGGATCACCAGAGATTCCTCAGAATGGCAATCCACATCAAGGGAGTCCTAAGACACTTCCAGTTTACAGCTCTTCCATTCGGCCTGGCAATAGCCCCGAGGGTTTTTACAAAGCTGGTCGCGGAGGTAATGGCTCACCTCAGGGAAGAAAACACCCTGATCGTTCCATATCTGGACGATTTCCTGGTGATAGGCTCCTCCCAGCAACATTGCAAGAATCAGCTAGATTTAGTGATTCAATCTCTAAAAAATCTGGGCTGGCTAATAAACCTAGAGAAATCCAAACTGGTGCCTTCTCAGGTTCAGGAGTACCTAGGTCTCACTCTAGACTCCAGAAAAATGGAATGCCGGCTCCCAGAGGGCAAATTACAAAAGATAAAAAGCTTAGCATCAAGAGTACAATCTCTCCCCTCTATAACTCTCCGACAGGGCATGTCACTGTTAGGCTCTATGACCTCTTGCATCCCGGCAGTCCAGTGGGCCCAACTACATTCCAGGGATCTCCAATGGCAGCTACTGTCCGAGCAAATCCGCCTAGGGGAGCATTTAGACGGGCGGTTAACATTGTCTCCTCGCACCAATCTCTCTCTAACTTGGTGGACATTGCGGGAAAATCTTTCCCAGGGAGTTCCATGGGTAATCCCGATATCAAAGGTCCTAACAACGGACGCAAGCCCCTCAGGGTGGGGGGCTCATCTGGGCGACCTTGTAGCTCAGGGCATTTGGTCCCCGTCCCTTGCAAACAATTCCTCCAATATGAAGGAACTCCTGGCAGTAAAATTTGCCCTTCAGGAATTCCTGGGGGTCCTTCAATCTCACCATGTGAGGGTGATGTCAGACAATCAGGTGGTAGTATCGTATATAAACCATCAGGGGGGTACCCGTTCCAAAAGTCTAATGGAAGTGGCCAACTCGATCCTTCAGATAGCCGAAAACAACCTTCTATCCCTGACAAGTCTACACATAAAAGGGATAGACAATTACAAGGCAGACTTCCTCAGTCGTTCCAGCCTAAAACAGGGAGAATGGGAACTAAATCCAGGCATATTTACCCAGATCACTCAGAAATGGGGGGTTCCCAAAATAGATCTCTTCGCGAGTCATTTAAACAAAAAAGTAGCCGCCTTTTGCTCTCTATCTCCCATGGGGAACCCAGTAGCCCTGGATGCTTTCCTGATTTCTTGGGGTCACCATCTGGTCTATGCCTTTCCTCCTCTCATTTTGATTCCAGCAGTGCTGAGGAAGATTCGGGAGGACGGGGCGTTGGTCATATTAATTGCCCCGTTCTGGCCGAAGAGACCTTGGTTCTCATGGATGAGAAAGATGTCGATATCCGACCCTTGGGTATTGCCAGACCTACAGGATCTGTTGTCACAGGGCCCAATCTATCATCCGCGGGTCAAGAACTTACACTTGACAGCCTGGCTCTTGAGAGGAAAATATTAGAAAGCAGAGGGTTCTCTTCAGGGTTAATTTCAACTCTGTTGAAAAGTAGGAAGCCGGTTACAACAAAACAGTACGGCAAAATATGGAAAAAGTTCCTGTCCGTTTCAGGCGCTAAAATAGGGAAAGAAATTCCTATTAATGCCATTTTAGAGTTCTTGCAAAACGGGTTGGAAATGGGGTTAGCCACCAGTACCCTAAAAGTCCATGTGGCAGCATTAGGTGCTCTATTTAATTTTGACTTGGCTTCAAATAGGTGGGTCTCTAGATTCATTAGGGCGGCAGGAAGATCTAGGCCTCTGCCAGTAAAAGTGGTTCCTCAGTGGGACTTACATTTGGTCCTTAAAGCCCTGACTAGTCCTCCATTTGAACCATTACATGAATCTACAATAAAAACGCTATCCCTCAAGACAGCTCTTTTAGTCGCCCTTACTTCTGCCCGTAGGGTCAGCGACTTGCAGGCCCTTTCAGCCAGGCCTCCTCACACACAATTTCTAGAGGATAGGGTTGTTTTAAAAACAGACCCAGCATATCTCCCGAAAGTGGCTTCAAAATTTCACAGGTCTCAAGAGATATCTCTTCCCTCCTTCTGTCCCAATCCTAAAAATAAGGAGGAACAAAATCTACATACACTAGATGTAAGGAGATGTCTCTTACATTACCTAGAAGTCACTAGAGAGAGTAGGGAGGATTCCTCTCTGTGTGTTTCCAGGGTCCCCGGAAGGGGAAAAAAGCATCTAAAGCCACCATAGCAAGATGGATCACGGACGCCATCAGCCTAGCATACTCAGCAAGTGGGATGCCCGTTCCCGGGGAGGTTAAAGCTCACTCAACAAGGGCAGTAGCAACTTCCTGGGCGGAGAAGGCCGGAGCTTCCATAGACCAGATATGTAGAGCTGCTACCTGGTCCTCACCATCCACATTCTATAGGCACTATAGATTGGACCTAATCTCCTCTTCAGACCTTATTTTTGGTAAAAGGGTTCTGGAGGCAGTGGTCCCTCCCTGAATGTACTATCTATGTAATTCTCTCCGTGGTGCCGTCATGGGCGATCAGAGAAAAATATAGTTCTTACCGATAACGGTATTTCTCTGAGCCCATGACGGCACCCGTACATTCCCTCCCTTCACTTATGGGTGCACACATGGAATAGTGCCATAGTCTATTATAATTTAAAGTCACGCGGTATCTTGTTATGCTAAACAGTTAAAATTTTTACAAATGTCTTAGTAGTCTCCCATCATTATCTATGTAAACAACTGATGCAGGAGAGTGGTACCGCCTTTTTATCCGTAGGTTTCCTGTCCTTGGTGGGCGGATCCCCTCTCTCCGTGGTGCCGTCATGGGCTCAGAGAAATACCGTTATCGGTAAGAACTATATTTTTTGTTTTCTAGCTGATCGGCTGTATCATTGGACGTCAGGGAGCGAAAATAAATGAGATCCGCCAGATGTCTGGAGCACAGATCAAGATTGCGAACCCTGTTGAAGGTTCTACTGATCGTCAGGTTACAATTACTGGATCAACAGCCAGCATTAGTTTGGCCCAATACCTTATCAATGTCAGGTAAGACATCTTGTCTAGACTTTTTTTTTTTTTATATTTTTAGTACTGCAGGGGGTATTTAAACTCTGTCCCTTAGATGTAATTGTTCATTTTTAGATAAACAAAAAATGTAAAATAGATGACCAACATATCTAAATGAGATCAGTACAAAGTCTTTTCTTACTGAGATTTTTCTTTTTTTATTTTCTTTTTTTTATTTTTTTTTATTAAATTGCTCTTTCCACCAGCAAACTAACACAGAAGCGGTCTGCTCCCTGATCTTTACAAGCATCCGCATGTGACACTGATGGCCTATGGGTGGCCTCTGGTCACACACTGTACTGTTCACATCACTAATCAGCAAGGGAGGTCATTATGCTGGTATTATAAAACATACGGACATGGTCTTAAGGGACCACTGGGGCTTCTGTGCTGGATTGTTAAATGTTTAAAGAGTAACGGTCTCATAACCAAAATCTTTTCATTGTCCACTCGTATAAAGAGTCTTCAGTGAATGCAGACTGTCTCATTCCTAGAAAGGAGTTAAGGGGTTGTCCAGGACTTGGACCAAAAAAACATAAAAGGTAGTTTCGAAGAGGCAGCTACCTGCCTGTTCTACTCTACATTGAGCTGCCTCTCACCTGCTCCTGCTGGCGATTCAGCTGCTCCAAGTCAACAGAACAGCTCTTCCAGGCTCAACCACAGGGAGCGACTGCTGACACCAGGCTTATTGCTGCATAACTGTGGGAAGCAGGCTGTCTAAGCCAGCGGTTAATCAGTGTGATGTTGGCAGCTGTGCTCAGTCAGCAGTGTGGAAGCAAAGCTGCTGCTGTCGACATGACCATCAGTGGGAGCTGCTGAATCGCCAGCAGGAGCAGTCTGACTGCTGAGACAGCAGAGATCAGTGCTGGGCACAATAGGGAGGTTAATGACCACTACCTGCTTGTTAGTTGGTAGGCCAATGGTAACAAAATTAAAAATTAAATGGTCCTGGATAACCTCTTTAAAATCCAAAGTTCTATGGAGAGCTGTAGGTATCATTTCTGGAGAACCTGCAGCAAAGTCTCTGCCTCCCTCTTTTAAAAGCACCAACTCCTGTTTCAGTAATGTGAACATCTGTCTCCACTGAATACAGATTTTTACCAATGAATTGAGTTAAAGATCAATCCAGGAGGAGAAAGTAGCTTTCTGTTACAAATTCCTCTTTTAAAGGGAAGCAATAGTTCAAAAATGACTTATTAATTTTAGTCCGGTTTTTGTTACATGCATTTTTGCAAGTCTGAATCAAATCACAATCTTAGTTATAATCTTGCTACTTTCACACTACCCACTTTTAAACTATTTTTATTCTCTTCCTGTGTTTTGAGTGTTTATTCCTCAAAGGCAGGATTACAATGATTCTTCTATTCCCCATAGATGATATCACAACTGACAATATGGTGTCAGAATCTGACAAGTGGCTATGTGCTTTTTACTTCCTGAAACAAAAGGGAGTCTAAAGAATGTCCCAGTGGCCAGTGTGAAAATTGCAAGTCTTCAATTTTTTTTTTTTTGTTTAAATATAGATTGTACGATGTTAAATGCATTTTAAAACTATATTTTAGTACAGAAATTAGTTTTTCTGATGAGGGTTTTCCTCTAAGGTTTGTTTGCAAAGCAGCAAGTTTCAAAAACTGGTGAAGTCTGTAGTAAATTGGCAGCATCTCTGCAGTGGCATCACCAGTTATGTCCATGGTAGTCATACTCATAAATTCGGTCCATGTGGGACCTCTTGTAGCTCTCGGTTTACATGAGCTTGTTGCCTTGATCATTTTGTCTGATTCTTGGTGAATTGGCGTCATTGAGATGAATAATGCTAATCCACGAAGAGCTGTAGACTGACTCTGCTTTGTACATGGACCCCACAGGATAAACCATCATCAAAACTCCTGATCTACACAGTATTGAAGAGTACAAAACCTTACGGTAACTTTGGACATAACTTGTACATGGTTACTAGTGTGGGGCCTATGGGGGTAATGATGCAGGAGACTGGGATTGGTCTCCTCTTCCATCTGTCATCTATTTCTCTCACATAGGCCCTGCTCTAGACTGACCAGTATCCACTATGCCCGGAGTGTTCCTTCAATTGAAAATAAAATGTAGTTGGCCTGCTTTTATGCACTGAGCTAGCAATAACTTTAAGTTGCTTAGTATCTGGGTTTCACTATAGTGTTTAGCTTGCTCTCAGCCTCCATTGTTATCCTCCTGTACTCCTCCGTTTGTTCCTGTTCTCCCACCCACCCGTTTAGTTTTGTTCCCTTTTTCTTTTTTCCTCTGTTTCAGTCTAGAAACTGCTAAACCCTCCTCCTCCCAGAGCGTCACGACCCCTGACCTTCTCAGCATCTCTCAACCCTCCACCCCTTCCTCTTCCAATGCTGCCCCCTCTCTGGTGAACGCTTCCACGGCCGGGGGCGGCGAACCCTCCTCAGCCTCCACATCCTCTTCCTCCTCCTCGGAAACACCTTCCAGCCTCCCTAATCCCTCGACTGCCCCTTGTGTCTCCAATCTGCTTGACATGAAACCTGTCCCGCTCCTGGCTCTAAATGTCGTGTCCACAGCCTCTACCTCCTGTGCTGCTCCTGCCTCTGCCGCCCAGCAATACTCTAAAGTGAAATCGGACAAGCAGCGCTTCTCTCCATACTGAGTAGCCTGTGGTTGGAGTTGTCCTAGAAACTGAACTTCTCTAAGTAACATTGATTGCATTGACTGTCTAGTAAACCTGCTGTAAATGCACATAATGCTAAAAACTGAGTTGTCAAAATGGTTAGTGGGCAAGATTGCAGCTCTCATTGATAATTTGATAGGTAGATTCCTGCCTCTTTGTGCATCATTCGGCTTAGTGTTAGCTATTATTCTATGGCTTTGATCAGCATTCACTGTATTTCAATAAAGCGGCCAATGGTTTGAGAAACCCTAGTATGAGTTATTTCTGAGCTGTCCATATTGTACGCTACACAGATTTTCTTAAATGGCCTTCAATGTTGTGCTTTTTTTTTTTTTTTTTTTTTTGCAAAAGGTAAGCAAATGTGCTTGGAAATGAGGTATTATCCAAGCATGCTAGGGCGTTATCAAAGTATCTTGGGCATGCTTGAATAATGTATTGGAGTTTCTGCTGAAGCATGATTTGCGGCTGTAAGACAGCTGCAGAAACTCTTAACATATTACTCAAACGCCCAAGATATTTGGATAACACATTATCTGAGCACGTTCACTCATCACGAACTATAAACATAAGAATTGATTCCTATTTATATTCATGGCAAGATAACAATGCTTTTGGCTTGAAAACTTGCTGTCCTTTAAAATGCAGAAACTCCTACTAGTCTGAACACCTGTAGATAAAATGGTGTCCTAGAGACTAATTCTCTGCGAATTGGGGTTTTACAATTATCTACACATAAGGCAATGACTTGTCTAACCTGGAATACTAAAAAATGTGGAAAAATGTTTGCTGCAAGTCCAGCTGGTGGAGAATTGAGAATTGAACACCTGGAGCCACAACCAGGAGGTACAGCAAGTCTGGACCCCCAACCAATCTGTTACTTAAGGGGGGGCCCCTTGCATTTGGCAGTGCATGTACCTATTAATATAGTTTCTCTAAAGTGAGTCTGAGCTACAAGAGAAGACGCTGCTACGAAGGTAAAATGTTAGGTGGACCTAAGACTTAAACTGCAATCTGGTTATTGATGCCAAAAATTTGTCAGTCCTAGCAGATTACAATATTTTTTTTTTCTTGTGTGGCCAAAATTGCTTTGTAGTCCAAGCATCAAACTGATGGCCCATTCACAGGATGCTTGGCCACACTACAAGACCTTACCATAGCACAGCTTACAATGGCTGAAGTCTTGATATAGTTGTGTACTGTGCATTCAGAGCAGATGCATCTGGTAGCTGGTTGGATGTATATGTGCATCTGGTAGCTGGTTGGATGTATATGGGTAATGTGTCCTATTGGTTTTACATTAAATCTTTTGTTTTTCTGTTTAGGCTTTCTTCAGAAGCCGGTGGCATGGGAAGCAGTTAAACATCTTCCAACATCTCTTCCTCTGTTTAGCTCATGTCAGTTTGCATAGCTCTGCAAAGTTTGTAATTTTTTTTTTTTTTTTTGTTTTTCCATCTTTATTTCTCCAGGTTTTAACTAGTTTGCAAATTTTCAGTTTCATCGTGCTTTTCCTCATCCACTCGTCAACTTTTTTTTTTAAATGAAGTGACCGCATTTTAACAAATTGTTTTTCCTTTTCCCGCTGTTAAAACCTGCTGATACAGATTTTAGTTTCATAAGTTTGTCCTGCTACCTATATATATTTTTTTTAATTTAAGTCACAATGTAAAGAGTGGGGTATTAAAGGCATTTCAATTAGTTCTGTAACGTCAGGAATTTTTCATAAAACAAAATAAAGATGGACTGAAATCTTGTGTCATTACTCTTCTACACAGCCCCCACAAAGCAGCGTGACTAATGTAAAAGACTTTGTTAAAGGGATAAATGAGAAGTTATCTACCCTCTGACTCCTGCAAAACCTGTTTTTGTAAAACTAAGCACAATCATCTTCGTTAAAAGAAAGACATTGCTGACAACTTCCCTGTAGTTTATTTTTAAATTTTGCGTGAACCTTGCTTATGTAACAAAGACACATCATTGGTTTTTCCTTGTTTTGGGTAATACGGTCATCTCAACCTTCAGCATAGATTTTGGAAGTGCTCCTGAAAACTACTATATAAAAGTAATTATGACAAGTGTATTGCCCTGTACCGATTGCACCTCTCTCCTGGCAGTCCAAGCCCCGGTGCTTTATTAGGTGAGGTTCAATTCGCTTTCTTGTGCCTTCAGTGTAAATAGTTTATCAGCCTTTTGCAGTTTATGCGAAACGCCAAACGATCAAACAATTTGTCATCTTCAAATTTTAACTTTTGAAATGCACATTTCCTCTTGTTTCTAACCCCCCACTCAATAACTAGAATAAATTCAAACTTTTGTTAGACAGGTTTTAACCCCTCCACAATATACCATACATGTATGGCCCACGTTGGCTCCCCCCCTTTGATGTGGGTTCTGGCGCTGAGCTCACATCATTTCAGGCACATGTCAGCGGATGATATGTTACCCTAACAGCCGCAGGTGGAATCTCAATCCACCCACAGCTGTTAATGTTAAATACCGCTTTTAAGAGATTGACAGCAGTATTTAACATGTTATCGTGCCGGAGGAGTGTAACTAATCCTGCCCATTGGTGCCATGTCATGACAGTGGGTTGATAATTATTGCACCATTAATTCCATGGTGCTGTACATGAGAAAAGGGGTTACATACAGGGTTATGGATAACGTTTACAGTAAACAAATTTACAATGAGACTGGTGCAGAGGGGAGAGACTTACATTCTACGAGATAATGGGGAGGAGACAGAAGGTCAGGAGCGGCAGCTCTGGCCGTTGGTGACATGGCAGAATAGTTATTGTAGGCTGTAGGCTTTCCTGAAGAGATGGGTTTTCAGGTTCCGTCTGAAGGATCCGAGGGTAGTGGATAATCGGATGTGTTGAGGCGTGGAGTTCCAGAGCATGGGGGATATGCTGGAGAAATCTTGGAGGCGGTTGTGTGAGGAATGAATAAGTGTGGAGGAGAGTAGGTCTTGAGTGCTAGGATGGAAAGGTTGTGGGAAGTAAAGAGCTCGTGGAGCTTGTTGCAGACGGAGCGGGCATAATGCCCCAGAGAGGAAGCTGGGTGGTGGGGGTCAGTGGCACAGATTTTAAGTGTGAGGGGTTGTGGTTGATTCTCATAGTGTGAGAAGGATAGGGGTGAGGATTAGAGGGATGTGGGGGGGATGTCAGGGTTGGGGGGGATATGTCGCCAGCAGTGGGAATGAGAAGAGAAAGGGAAAGCAGGTGGGTGAAGGAAAGTGGTTGGCTTATATTATATTTTGGTAGGTGAGGTCTGAAGTTAAAGAGCAGGTCTGCGGATGAAGCGAGGTGGGAGAGGGGGAGGTGGATGTTTGGTTCAGGGGTTTGGGGTTAGCGAAGGAGAGTGAGGATTAGTGGAGCAAAAACAGTGAGGGCAAATGTGAGCATGGTTAAAAGAGCAGGGAAAGAAAAGAGGCAAGTGAAATTAGAAGAAAGGGATTAGTCTTACCGTCTGGCCAATTTCTGAGGATGCACTTAAAAAGATGTCACTTTAAATGATGTCTTCTGACTGAAGTCAGATCTGACCAGCTCTATTCAACTTATATCATACAAGTATCCAAGAAATGAAGCCAGGTGACAGCCCTGCTGTGTAGCATAGGGGATCGGATGATCGCAGCTTCTCGTCTCCCATGGAGGATATTAAAGCAGGTAGAAGTTTATAAATATTTTTAAAAGTTTGAAATACCTCCCCTTGCCTTGCATCATTCAAAATAAAACCATTAAAAATACATATTTGGTATTGCCACAGTTAGAATCACCCGATCTATCAAAATATAAAAAAAATATTCCGATAAACTGAAGAAAGTCAATGATAGAATTGTGTGTTTTGGTAGCCACAACGTTGCATTGAAATGCAATAACAGGCAATCAAAATATCGGGTCTAGAGAAAAATAGTCTCAAAATCTTCTATCTCGACATAAGTCCTCACCCAGCCCCAGATCAGAATCATAATAGGTCAGTTTTAGCATTTTGTGGAATATATATATATATATATATATATATATATATATATATATATATATATATACACACTTATATTCGTGCAATTGCACTTGTGTTGCAATTTCACTGCACTTTCATTTTTTTTTTTTTTTTTTTTTTTTATCCCGGTTTTCCAGTACACTGTTGTAAAACAAATGATATTGTTCCAAAGTACAACTTATCCTGCAAAACAAAGCAAGCCCTTGCATGCCCATATTGATGGGAAAATAAAGTTGTGGCTCTGGGGAGAAGGGAGCAAAAACAAATGCAAAAAAGCCTAGGGATGAAGGGATTAAAGATAATTTGTCAGCACAACTTTGTAATGTAAAGACAGGGCTGTAATAGTGCTGTATCAATGATGAAATTGATACCTTTGAAGAAAGCTGCTTACCGTAATTTGATCACGATTTTGAAATTTTCTGCTAGTTGGATTCTGCATTGGGTCTTCTGTCTGTAATTCCCCGACCTGTCGTCTGCCTTAGGTCTGTGAATGACAGATCACTGCTGAGCTCTGAGGACTGTACATGGGGTCCTTCCTGTAATTGATCGGCCCCTTTCAGTCTGTCAATGGCCAATCTGGCCCTTGTGCACCAAATTCTAATTAAGCAAAACACTTTTATGGCTATGTGCACACCTTCCTTTTTTTCGGCGGTTTTACGCTGCAAAAAATGCTTAAATGCTTACATTAAGCATTTCATGAATTTAATGCATTCTGCACATTTTCCACTAAATTATTGTATTGGGAACCTCCGGAAAAAAACACGCTGTAAAAAAACGCAAAAAAATACACATGCTGATTACCTGCGAAAGTAGTCTGGATTTTTTAAGTGAAATTCTGCAAACTTTCCTGAATGTGGGCACACAGCCTCAGCATGTCTTGACGTTGCAGAAATGCTGCGGAATTCGCATACGGTTTCCCGCAAACACAAGCGTTATGCAAGCGTTTTTAGCTTGCTGAATACTTGTTTTTTCCAAGCGATTTGAAGCATCGCTTGGAAAAGTGAATGACTGGTCACACTTGTCAAGCATAGTGCTTGACAAGTGACCAACTTTTTACTTTTAATGCTGCATCAATTGTAAAAGAATGAAAAAAAAAAAAAAGGTTCTTCTCGCCTTCCGACGGCCCCTGATCTTCTCAGCAGTGCTCCCGGTGGCTTCCATCTCCAGGGATGCTTTGAGCGAAGGACCTTTGTGACGTCATGGTCGCGTGACCGTGTCTTCATCCCATAGCAAATACCTTCTGGTGGTTTGTGTACACACTGATACTCAAGGCTTTGTAAATGATGCCTAATTTCACTTGTAATATGGAATTAATCACTACCTTTCTTCTAATCATATCTTTTAGGCAGTGCCTTGAAGATGCCTTCACTAGTATCTTCATACAGGTGCTACTCCCAGGATTAGTGTGGGATGGCATAATATACAGTAGCCAAACACATCTAGTTTTTAATGTAAGTAAACTGATAGCTCGGTGTTGCACTGATTTGGTTGTGGAACTAGTGGTACGGTCACTTTTCAACACAACACATGGCTGCATGTTGGTGCAGCAGCCTGTGTGGCCTAAATTGCATGTGGTGCCCATAATTGCTGCTGAATCTGTTTTGACTTTTTTTTTTTTTCCTTTTCACAATTTGCATATCAGTAACGGGTCTATCCATGTTGTGCTTGCCACAGCTAGATGGGTTGAACTTATGACTTTTTTTTCTTTTCAACCTTTCTTCACCGATTATACACGTTGTCACTAATTCTACAACTTTTCCTTCTTGATGTTGCAATTTCAATGTTTACTGAATAAACAGAAAAGTGGTTTTACATTAGAAATTAATAAGGAGTTTTTCAAGTGTACGTATGTACTAATCAAACGTGTTAATCTCTAGAAACGTGATAAAAAGCTCCCATTAAAATCAAGATCTTAGAGAGGAACCAGGTAAGGGTCTCCGTTACTAAGTCATTGGCATTTAGCGTAACTTCTTACTTGTATGTCTGAGAAACTTCCTGAATGTTAAGGCCAGGTTCACATTGCGTTAATAGCAGCTCATTCAACACATGCGTTAACGGGCTGCTGTTAACGCAAGTGCCGATGTCATATCGCTAGCGCAGATAGAGCAAGCAGATGCTCTATCTGCGCTAGTGGTGATGGACCCGGAAATGCTGCAGCCTGCGTCCCAGGATCCGTCAGTCAATGACGGCACATCGCTAGCGATGTGCCCGAAATAGAGCTAAATGGCAGCGTTAACGGAGTGCGTTATGCCGCGGTGTAACGCAGTCCGTCTAACGGACTGCTAAAACGCAATCTGAGCCTAGCCTAACACACAGCAGTTAAAATGCTGATGCTTCATCTGGGCACAGTTTGCACATCGCAGTACAATCTGTGTGCATGCTGCGTAAGGCCTCATTCAGACATGAGTTTCACAAACGTGTTGTATAGTTTTCAGTGGGAAGTTGCCTATTATAGCTGATGGGGCTGTTCATGTTGGGCTTGGCGAACCATGTGTCCTTACAAGAATCATGGAGAAGTGTCATGTATTTTATTGGCATCACAAAGGAGTACCAATACAAGTTTATGGGTCGAATCACAGTAAATCTGTGTAGTCAGTGTGCTGTTCATGATTCATATTGCAAAGGATAGAAGTTTTGATATATTCAATTCACCTCTGAAAGTTAAAGTGATGTGGAATATGTTGGCACGATAGAAATAAATTGCTATACTAGTCATCAATATGTGACATTCAGAGGTGACACTGACCAGTCATTGATACTCGTGACTTTTTTGGTGTCCGTGAAGAACTAATGTCTGAATGAGGTCTAACGTGGCTGCACAATAAGCATGTAAACTGCCCTGCGGTGCTGATTTTTCAATCTGCGACATCTGAATAAGTAAACTACAGATTTTCACTTTCACGCCGGGAAAGGTCAGAGAGGCCCAGCGACTGCACACTGCAGTACTTTGCTCCTCAACAGGGCAGACAAAGTACGCCTGCGCCGCAGCGAGAAGACAAGAAGAGGATGACATCAATTTTAAGTAGTTTTGCTTTAATTAGAATCGCCTGAAACACGTGATAATTAGTTTTCAAGATTGATTTCAGTGATCCATTGAGCCCTGAGACACTACCTTCCATGAGTTTATTTGAAAAACAAAACAATGAAATCTTTGACACTTAAATCCAGTTTACATAATAATTTGGAACACGGTGTATAGTTTTCAGTTAATGATATGCTCGTGTTCCAGAGCGGCCTGAGGCAGGGCTTTACTGTTTTACATAATGCATAGAATTTTGTTGATATTGTTGATGATTCATATAGTATTGTTGGCTTGCCGATAGACGTTACTGCGCAAGCACCAACGCCATTTTGTCGAAGGAAAAAAATTTGCTGAAGCAAAATGATGGCGGCGCTTGCGTAGTAACATCTATTGATAAGAGAGAGATGCTACTGCACAAGTGCTGCTACCGGTGTCCTCTTAATGGATGTAATTTTTTTTTCTAAACCTCACAATAGCCAACAATATTATCAACACTATTATATGCCTTATGTAATGGCGTATGCCCTTTAAAAAACAGCAGAGCAAGACATAATTCCAAACAACAAAAACTCCACACTATGGTGCCTATTAGGCTCCCGTCACACTAGCAGTATTTGGTCAGTATTTTACATCAGTATTTGTAAGCCAAAACCAGGAGTGGAACAATTAGAGGAAAAGTATAATAGAAACATATGCACCACTTCTGTATTTATCACCCACTCCTGGTTTTGGCTTACAGATACTGATGTAAAATACTGACCAAATACTGCCAGTGTGACGGCAGCCTTACACAGCAGCACGAGTTCCTGTGATCCCACACCATACAGGTAAACCACTTTCCATCATTTATATACTGTACTCTCCTTTAGTGAGTTTCCAGCATACTTTTTTGGAAGTGCATTGAACAGCAAGGTGGATTGCTGTTGAGGAGAAACAGAAAAAAAAAAAATTCTTTAAATCTTTAGCTTAGCAAGTGTGTGACTTGTGATTCAGTGACATTGGATTCAGGCAGTTTCCAAGGGAGGAATTACTGAATTGCTGTCTGTGTTTTAGGCTATGTTCACACTTCGCGGATTTGACCGCTGCGGATTCGCAGCGGATTTGACCGCTGCGGATCCGCAGCAGTTTCCCAGGAGTTTACATTACAATGTAAACCTATGGGAAACAAAAAACGCTGTGCACATGCTGCAGAAAAATCAGCGCGGAAACGCTGCGGATTACATTCCGCAGCATGTCACTTTTCTGCGGATTTTCACCTGCTCCAATAGAAAACTGCAGATGAAAATCCGCAGTAAAAAACGCGATAAATCCGCAGTAAAAACCGCAACGGGTTTTCACTGCGGATTTAGGAATTCTGCTGCAGAAAAATCCGCAGTGGAATCTGCAAAGTGTGAACATAGCCTTATTGATACTTTGCATTTATTTTTTATTTTAACGTTTGGTACAATCCCCATTAGGAAATGTTCCCCTATTAATGCCATCCAGTGCACATCTTGCCACATGTATGCGGTCCTTGAGCAGCCGGTCGAGGGTGCATACTGCTGTGCGAGATGTGAGCACGTTGTGCATTTGGAAACCCAGATTCTGAATCTAAAAGTGCATCTGGCAACACTGACATCCATTGACAATATGGAAAGGAGTCTTCTGCTCACTGAGCAGACGCTCAATGGGATAGATGGGGGGTGATGGTAGGATGGAGCTGCAGGACAGTGGAGTAGCAAGCTGGGTGACTGTTAGAAGGCCGGGTAGAGGGAAGAGTGCCAGGGAGGCTAGTCCTGATCTGGCACACCCCAATGAGTTTGCGAAGTTGGCAGATGAGGGGGGTGCCAGTACAAGGGATAGCACTGCTGCAGCCAGGCAAGTCCTCTGAAAGCCGGTGGAGTGACTGTTCCAGTAAGGAGGGAAATAAGAGAGCAGGGCAGACCAGACAGGTGCTGGTAGTGGGGGACTCAATTATTAGGGGAACAGATAGGGCAATCTGTCACAAAGACAGGGATCGTCGAACGGTGTGCTGCCTACCTGGCGCTCGAGTCTGACACATCGCTGATTGGGTGGACAGATTAATGGGAGGGGCTGGTGAGGACCCAGCGGTCATGGTGCACATTGTCATTTGTGCCAAAGTTAGAGGTAGGTGGAAGGTCCTTAAAAGCGATTTCAGGGAATTAGGCTGCAAGCTGAAAGCAAGGACCTCCAATGTGGTATTTTCCGAAATACTGCCTGTGCCACGCCAGAGAGGCAACGGGAGATTAGGGAGGTTAATAAGTGGCTCAAGAATTGGTGTAGGAAGGAGGGGTTTGGGTTCCTGCAGAACTGGGCCGACTTCTCAGTTGGCTACAGGCTCTACGCTAGGGACGGGCTGCACCTCAATGGGGAAGATGCAGCTGTGCTGGGGGAGAAAATGGCTAGAAGGTTGGAGGAGTGTTTAAACTAGGGATCGGGGGGGAGGGTATTCATTTTATAGGAGGGGAAGATAGTGCAGATAGAGACCTGGGCACAAATAAGGAAGTTGGGGGTGGCGGTGGCATGGTGGGTGGGGTTAGATCAATTAATAATTTTAGGAAGAGTAGAGGTACAGAGAGGAACATCAAGTGCATGTATACTAATGCCAGAAGCCTCACCAACAAAATGGACGAATTAGAATTAATGGTGTTGGAGCATAATTTTGACATGGTGGGGATATCTGAAATTACTGATAGGGGTTTGTTATAAATCTCCAAAAATAATGGAAGCAATGGAGAATATCCTCGTAAAGCAAATAGATGAAGCTGCGACTCAAGGAGAAGTCATTATTATGGGGGACTTCCCCAATCTATTTCAGGGTAGTTGAACGGAAATCTGCAGTTCCAGCAAAGGTAATCGGTTTTTGACAACTATGAGAGACAATTACCTTTCACAACTGGTTCAGGACCTAACAAGAAGGGGGGCACTGCTAGACCTAATATTAACCAACAGGCCAGACCGCATATCAAATATAAGGGTTGGGGGTCACTTGGGGAATAGTGATCACAAAATAATAAGTTTTCATGTATCCTTTAATAAGATGTGTAGTAGAGGGGTTACAAGGACACTAAGCTTCAGGAGGGCAAATTTCCAACAGATGAGAGATGATCTTAGGATATCATCCCAGTTAATTGCCCTGAGACATAAAAATACACAAAGAAAATGGGAGACGTTTATTAGCATCCTGCCCGTGTAGGACCTGTGCACAGTATATATACCATATGGTATAAACGTACTAGAAATAGGAGGAAACCAATATGGCTAAATAGAGCTGTAAGGGGTGCAATAAGTGGCAAAAAAGAAAGCATTTAGAGAATGAAAGGAAGTAGGTAGTTAAATAAAGTAGGCATTAAATAAATACAGGAAATTAAATTCTGTAAAAAGCAAATCAAGGCAGCTAAGATAGATACAGAGAGACTCATTGCCAGGGAGAGTAAAAATAATCCCAAAATATTCTTTAACTACGTAAATAGTAAGAAACTAAAAAATGATAGTGTTGGCCCCCTTAAAAATAGTCTGGGTGAAATGGAGGATGAGGAAAAAGCCAATATGCTAAATGACTTTTTTTTCATCAGTATTTGCAAAAGAAAATCCCATGGCAGACAAAATGACTAGTGATAAAAATTCCCCATTAAATGTCACCTGCTTAACCCAGCAGGAAGTACGTCGGCGTCTAAAAATCACTAAAATTGACAAATCTCCGGGCCTGGATGGGATACACCCCCGAGTACTGCAGGAATTAATGGTATATCAATGACTGTACTTATTTTTAATCTTTAAAGACTCCATAATAACAGGGTCTGTATCACAGGACTGGCGCATAGCAAATGTGGTGCCAATATTCAAAAAGGGAACAAGAACTGAATTCGGAAATTATAGGCCAGTAAGCTTAACCTCTACTGTGGGTAAAATCCTGGAGGGCATTCTAAGGGATGCTATACTGGAGTATCTGAAGAGGAATAACCTCATGACCCAGTATCAGCACGGGTTTACTAGGGACCGTTCCTGTCTGACTAATTTGATCAATTTCTATTAAGAGGTAAGTTCCTGACTGGACCAAGGGAACGTAGTGTACGGTATATGGACTTTTCAAAAGCTTTTGATACGGTGCCACACAAAAGGTTGATGCATAAAATTAGAATAATGGGGATAGGGGAAAATGTGTAAGTGGGTTAAGAGCTGGCTCAGGGATAGGAACCAATGGTTGTTATTAAAGGGAACCTGTCACCCCGTTTTTTCAGTACGAGATAAGAATACTGTTAAATAGGGCCTGAGCTGTGCGTTACTATAGTGTATTTTGTGTACCCTGATTCCCCACCTATGTTGCCGAAATAACTTACCAAAGTCACCGTTTTCGCCTGTCAAATCAGGCTGGTCAGGTCAGATGGGCGTGGCGACCTCGCTGTTTCTTCCCCCAGATCTTGCATATCTTTCCGTTGGTGGCGTAGTAACGCACAGCTCAGGCCCTATTTAACAGTATTCTTAGCTTGTACTGAAAAAACGGGGTGAAAGGTTCCCTTTAATGGAGCACACTTGGACTGGGTCTCGGTTAGCAGTGGGGTACCATAGGGGTCAGTATTGGGCCCTCTTCTTTTTAACATTTATTAATGATCTTGTAGGGGGCATACAGGGTGGAATTTCAATATTTGCAAATGACACTAAACTGCAGGGTAATCAATACAGAGGAGGACAATTTTATATTACAGGATGATTTATGTAATCTAGAAGCTTGGGCTGATAAATGGCAAATGAGCTTTAATGGGGATAAATGTAAGTTCATGCACTTGGGTAGAAGTAATAAGATGTATAATTATGTGCTTAATTCTAAAACTCTGGGCAAAACCGTCAATGAAAAAGACCTGGGTGGATGACAAACTCATATTCAGTGGCCAGTGTCAGGCAGCTGCTACAAAGGCAAATAAAATAATGGGATGCATTAAAAGAGGCATAGATGCTCATGAGAAGAACATAATTTTACCTCTATACAAGTCACTTGTTCAACCACACTTAGAATACTGTGCACAGTTCTGGTCTCCGGTGTATAAGAAAGACATAGTTGAACTAGAGCGGGTGCAGAGAAGAGCGACCAAGGTTATTAGAGGACTGGGGGGTCTGCAATACCAAGATAGGTTATTACACTTGGGGCTATTTAGTTTGGAAAAACGAAGACTAAGGGGTGATCTTATTTTAATGTATAAATATATGAGGGGACAGTACAAAGACCTTTCTGATGATCTTTTTAATCATAGACCTAAGACAGGGACAAGGGGGCATCCTCTACGTCTGGAGGAAAGAAGGTTTAGGCATAATAACAGATGCGGGTTCTTTACTGTAAGAGCAGTGAGACTATGGAACTCTCTGCCGTATGATGTTGTAATGAGTGATTCATTACTTAAATTTAAGAGGGGACTGGATGCCTTTCTGGAAAAGTATAATGTTACAGGGTATATATGCTAGACTCCTTGTTAGGCCGGCGTCACACTGGCGTTTTAAACGGCCGAGTGCAATGCGATAAAAAATCGCATTGCACTCAGACCAATGTTAAGCTATGGGGCAGATCCCACCAGCCGACTTTGTCGGCCGTTTTCCTCGGTCCCAGACAATCGCAGCATTCTGCGATCGTCTCGGACCGAGGAAAACTCTCAGCTCACTCGCTCCCATATAAGCCTCCTCCGCAGCTGTGCTCCGATCCTCCCTGTGCGCTGTGCGAGAGAATCAGAGTACAGACGCATGACACTCTGCTCCTGCTCTGCTGCGAGCAGGAGCCGAGTGTCATTAGCATATCGCATCCGATGATCTCGCATCGGATGCAATATGCCAGTGTGACGTCGGCCTTAGGGTGTTGATCAAGGGAACAAGTCTGATTGCCGTATGTGGAGTCAGGAAGGAATTTTTTTCCCCAGTGCGTAGCTTACTCTTTGCCACATGGGTTTTTTTTTTGCCTTACTCTGGATCAACATGTTAAAGCATGTTAGGTTAGGCTATGAGTTGAACTAGAAGGACTTAGTAACATAGTTGTTAAGGTTGAAGGAAGACTGTTAGGCCGGTTTCACACGTTAGTGGCTCCGGTATGTGAGGTGACCGTTTCATCACGTACCGGAGACACTGACTCCCGTAGACACATTAAAATCAATGTGTCTCTGCACATGTCTCCGTGTTTTTCAAACGGACACACGGTCCGTGAAAACATGCTGACATGTCAGTGTTTGTGGGAGCGCACGTATCATATGGATCCATTAAAGTCAATGGGTCCGTGTAAACACGTACCGCACACGGATGCTGTCCGTGTGCCGTCTGGGTACCACACACACCGTGCAGGAGACAGCGCTAGAGTTAAGTGCTGTTCCCTGCTTTGGGTGCTGAATCCAGAATTCATTCCTTCTTCCCAGCAGCGTTCGCTGGAGAGAAGGAATGAAAAATCAGGGTTTTTTTTTTTGTGTGTTTAAAATAAAGTTCCTGGTCAGCTCCTGCCTACCTCCCCCTGTGCGCCCGCCCGCTGGCATTAAAATACTGACCCAGCTCCCTCGACGCTTCCTCTCAGCGTCGCTGCTTGTCCTGTATGAGCGGTCACGTGGTGCCGCACATTACAGTGATGAATATGCGGCTCCACCTCCCATAGATTTTTTTTTTTTTTTTTTTAAGCAAAGTTTGGAGTCTAAGTAGTGAAAAAAAATTCCAAACATGTCTAGGTTCTTGTTTTATCTATGCGCTCGTAACGGCCTGGAGAATCATAGTGGCAGGTCAGTTTTAGCATTTAGTGATCGTAGTAAAAAAAGCCAAACAAAAAACTAGTGTGGGATTGCACTTTTTTGCAATTCCACCGAACTTGAAATTTTTTTTACCGTTTTCTAGTACACGACATGGTAAAACCAATGGTGTCATTCAAAAGTACAACTCGTCCTGCTAAAAATATTGAAAGAAAAGCAAAAAAAGTTATGGCTCTGGGAAGGAGGGAAGCTAAAAACGAAAACGCAAAACAGAAAAAAAAGCTCCAGGGGTTAAGGCATTAAGGGCATATACTATTGCCACTATATATGAAGCCTCATGTTTTTGGTTTCTCTTTTTTAGTATAATATCCTCAGGGAATACTCTTTACCAACTATAGGAATGCATCTGAACTTGAACAGCAGTCCTTCCTTCTGTTGTCACCTGTGCTATACAGCTATTATTCGTTTGTCTCATTATACTTTTGTCTTATGTATAGATTATGTGATGGATCTTTTGTGATATATTTGCAACCTCTTATCTATTTTCCATATTGATGTTCTTTATATGCAGATTTATCCTGAGGAAGGCCATAAATAGGTCGAAATGTTGAAAATAAGTTTATCTGGGGGGCGTGGCTTGAGCCAATGTAGGAGGCAAGAGTTCCGAGCTCCTGAATAAAACATCAACAAGCGACTCCTAAATATACAAGAGGATGATATTTTATTAATAACCAGTGTTTTGACCCACTCCTGAATACGGCTGGTCATATTGGACGCAAGTATAAGACTTGAATAAAATTTCTTGAATTAATTTGCCTCAGCTGAGGTAAACCGTGGCTTTACAAAGGCTGGCGACAGGATATTTACCGCTTATTTATCTGAACAAAAACTTATATACTGGACTCTGTCATTTTCTCTACTATTAGCTAGTATTTACAACGGGTCACAAAGAATATTTAAGCTCTAAAACCTGGCTATTAACAGGACCACAAGAGCGGGGTTACAGCATTTGAGGAAAAATAGTCCTGATTTTTGTGTCTCTCTATCTACATATTGACATAACAATTTGGAGGCAAGTGCAGGTTTTTTCATTTGCGGAGGTCACATGGCCCGACGCATTTTGCATTATAATAGCCAAATTAAATAAGTGCACAATGCTGTTTTTGAAAGTTACCTCAGGTGGGAAGCGGGTGCGTTGATACCAGTGACGGAGCTTGTAAAGAGGTTCCGGCTGCTTCTCATCTGCATAGACTCTTCATTAACCAGCAGACTGCGCCTCTGAGTGAGGGAACATTACAGAAAACCTATCTTCATACCATCTGCCTTATCAATTTTTTTTTTTACAGGGATTTATTGGTCTCAGGAAAAAGGTGTGTAACGGTGTCTTTATATTAATAAAGACATTCAGCAACACCAAAGAAGAACTGAGACTTGGATCCGGGGGTGATATTCATCTATTCCCTTTTCTTGTTTTTTTTTTTTTTTTTTTTCTCCTTTCATTCCATTTTTTTTTTTGTGTGTGGGGACTCTCCTGGAAACTATTACCGGTACATAATCTATTAGAACTTTCAGTGACTTACTACTGCAACAACGATAATAAGATTATTACCTGTGCACAGGTTTGCGATACACTCCTCTCTAAACTCGCAAAATAGAACTTTGCTGTTTGGAATATATTCTAATGATAAGAGACATAGATAGATGTATAGATTTACCCAAGGAGATAGATATCTGCCATATTAAAATTATAACTTGTAGAGTAACCCAAGGAATAGAAAGAAACAATATATAAGGTATATTATATTTAATTGTGCTGTATTGTGTTGTCATACTCTATACACCTTATTTTGGCTAAACTCATTTTGGAAGTATTGTAATGTTTAACACTTGCTCTTCTCCCCAACGACTCCATTTTGGATTACAACAATACTCATCCCCACTTGAAATTGACTATGCCAAATCAACATAGCCCTGAAAAATCTAGATCTCCCCACAGTAAGGGGGAACAAAATTTAATGTCTGGAAGACCTTCCCACATCCCTTCATATAGCAATGCTGTTAAAAGAGGGGGAGAACCAGAAATCTTTACCTTCCAATTCTCAGTCTAACATTCCCCCCCCCCAAAAGGGAATAATAAAGGGGCGTTCAAACCACCAATATGGAATGCTCCAAAAACAGAGGACATGGATATGTCCAGTTCCTTTAAAAGAAAGGGTTTGGTCAGTCAGGAAAGCAAATTAGACCCTTCCCTCGAGGACTCGATAATTCCTCTGGATGACCACTCACCCAACGGCAGCCCTGATAGACAGAGGTTTAAGAAAGATCATACAGAACCTCCTTTACCAATAAGGATTTCGGCTCCAGCTATTAATTTAGATGATTACATTAATTCCAACAGACAAGCTACTGAGGGTTTTCTTGCCACTCTTTTTAAGTCTTTTAGTGAATCCATGAGAATAGGATTTGAGATACAAAACAAAACCATCCAAGAAACTTGTGCCAGCTTTAACCTAGGATTCGAAAAAAACTAAAAACGAATTACCCTTTAGAAAGAGAAGAGGGGTCTTTTTCTATAACAGAATGCTTCTCTCCAAACCAAAATTTTATCCCTCAAGAATATACTAACTGATCTTGAGGATCGGAATAGAAGAGATAATTTGAAATTCTGGTCCACCTCTCAAAGTGTTCTCCAGAAAGATCTTTTGGGATACTCCTAAATCAGTAAGGTTTGGGATCAGTTGCTTAAACAAATTTTTAGAGTTGAGCATAGATCGCATACATCGTCTCCCTCGTCCCCAGGAGATTCCCAAGGATAAACCTAGAGATGCCATCCTCAGGATACATTTTTTTTTTGAGACGAAAGAAAAGATCCTTAAAATCAGGGAAAGAGGGTCCTGCCCAGAGCCATTTAATATCATTAAATTATTTTCAGATTTCCCAAAGGCCACAATGGACCTAAGAAGAAGTTATAGAGAAACAACATCTAAACTGAGCGAATTACACATCCCATATAGGTGGGGGTTTCCTACTAAATTAATAGTTTAGTATAATAGTAAAAACTATCAAATTTAGCTCTCTGCAGGAGGGTTCTAGATTTATTAACTTCCTCCTTGAGGAGATGGCCCTCAAGGACAAAGACTAAAAAGGGTCCCATTTTCCAAATCTAAATATAAAATTTGCCTTTTAATATTAAAAATAATTATTGTCCTCCAAAACCAGAGATGTCTTTTGAGGATCTCTGCCACTAATTTTGTGTTGAAACCCCCTCGTAGGTGAGACCCATTTACTTGGTGTCCTCCAGGAGAACCTTTTAAGGTTCACAATTTTTTGAACATTTTTGACAGGTTATAGTGAGGTTAACTATTCTCTGCTTAGTTTTGTTTTTATTTGTATTTAAATACCGATGAAGATTCTTTCATACAACGTTCGGGGCATTAATAGCCCAAACAAAGGATTTTCTTTTTTGATTCAAATACATTTTTATTAAGAATAACAAGATAAATGACATGTTACATTCTTATTTTCAATACAAAGCTTCCCCCCCCCCTTCAAACATTCCCCTTCAATCCCACCACCCCCCAACCCCACCCAACAAAGCAGCTCACCTTGGTTAGCACTTCCATCATTAGACCAATATACTATCTAATCCCTCGGCCAATAATATAAGCCACATTTAACATTACCATTAATTAGGAACCTTAATTAACTCTCCCTCTATAATACCCCTATCCCATAGCAATCCACGGAGACCACATTTTATTGAACATTTCGATTTTCCCTCTTTTTTTTTTATAAAACCCCTTTCCCAGTGTCAAGCCCTGCTTCACATACTGGAGGAACTCTCCTCTTGACGGCGGTTCTTCCCTAATCCAATTTCGAGCTATTACCTTCCTAGCCATGTATAACAATCTGGCAATAGCTATATTCAGGTTGTTATCCACTCCAATCTCATCCACACATCCCAACAAGCACACTATAGGATCCCTTGGCACCTTACATCCATACGCACCTTCCATACGACTGAAAACTACCACCCAAAAAGCAGCCAGTCTCGGACACGTCCACATCATATGGAGTATATCAGCATCTGCAGTTTTACACCTCGGGCATTCAGAATCATCATGCAAACCAGCCTTATACAGGTCCTTCTCAAAAAATTAGCATATAGTGTTAAATTTCATTATTTACCATAATGTAATGATTACAATTAAACTTTCATATATTATAGATTCATTATCCACCAACTGAAATTTGTCAGGTCTTTTATTGTTTTAATACTGATGATTTTGGCATACAACTCCTGATAACCCAAAAAACCTGTCTCAATAAATTAGCATATCAAGAAAAGGTTCTCTAAACGACCTATTACCCTAATCTTCTGAATCAACTAATTAACTCTAAACACATGCAAAAGATACCTGAGGCTTTTATAAACTCCCTGCCTGGTTCATTACTCAAAACCCCCATCATGGGTAAGACTAGCGACCTGACAGATGTCAAGAAGGCCATCATTGACACCCTCAAGCAAGAGGGTAAGACCCAGAAAGAAATTTCTCAACAAATAGGCTGTTCCCAGAGTGCTGTATCAAGGCACCTCAATGGTAAGTCTGTTGGAAGGAAACAATGTGGCAGAAAACGCTGTACAACGAGAAGAGGAGACCGGACCCTGAGGAAGATTGTGGAGAAGGACCGATTCCAGACCTTGGGGAACCTGAGGAAGCAGTGGACTGAGTCTGGTGTGGAAACATCCAGAGCCACCGTGCACAGGAAATGGGCTACAGGTGCCGCATTCCCCAGGTAAAGCCACTTTTGAACCATAAACAGCGGCAGAGGCGCCTGACCTTGGCTACAGAGAAGCAGCACTGGACTGTTGCTAAGTGGTCCCAAGTACTTTTTTCTGATGAAAGCAAATTTTGCATGTCATTCGGAAATCAAGGTGCCAGAGTCTGGAGGAAGACTGGGGAGAAGGAAATGCCAAAATGCCTGAAGTCCAGTGTCAAGTACCCACAGTCAGTGATGGTGTGGGGTGCCATGTCAGCTGCTGGTGTTGGTCCACTGTGTTTCATCAAGGGCAGGGTCAATGCAGCTAGCTATCAGGAGATTTTGGAGCACTTCATGCTTCCATCGGCTGAAATGCTTTATGGAGATGAAGATTTCATTTTTCAGCACGACCTGGCACCTGCTCACAGTGCCAAAACCACTGGTAAATGGTTTACTGACCATGGTATTACTGTGCTCAATTGGCCTGCCAACTCTCCTGACCTGAACCCCATAGAGAATCTGTGGGATATTGTGAAGAGAAAGTTGAGAGACGCAAGACCCAACACTCTGGATGAGCTTAAGGCCGCTATTGAAGCATCCTGGGCCTCCATAACATCTCAGCAGTGTCACAGGCTGATTGCCTCCATGCCACGCCGCATTGAAGCAGTCATTTCTGCCAAAGGATTCCCGACCAAGTATTGAGTGCATAACTGAACATTATTATTTGTTGGTTTTTTTGTTTGTTATTAAAAAACACTTTTATTTGATTGGATGGGTGAAATATGCTAATTTATTGAGACAGGTTTTTTGGGTTATCAGGAGTTGTATGCCAAAATCATCAGTATTAAAACAATAAAAGACCTGACAAATTTCAGTTGGTGGATAATGAATCTATAATATATGAAAGTTTAATTGTAATCATTACATTATGGTAAATAATGAAATTTAACACTATATGCTAATTTTTTGAGAAGGACCTGTATAGCACCATCGGTGACTTATAAACCCTGTGTATCACATAGAGCTGTGACAGCCTATACGGTTCGCTCAGTGACAATCGTGGGACCCATTCTAGTACCGACTCCCAAGTCTCATTATCCTTTGGACCCAGATCCCTCTCCCACTTAGCTCTCGCCATTATTGGAAACCCCAATAGGAAAGTGTGCAACAGATCTTTATACAAAGTAGATATGACTCCCCCAGTAGTCCCTTCATTACACATATACTCCAGTAGTATATTGCTCAAACCTTCAAGGAAGAACTTTAACAGAACCGAACAAATCTTGAAGTTTCCTATTCAGCTATTATCCATGATTAATAATTTTTCACTATCCGATTCTTGGAGTAAGTCAGGAATTAAAAAGATTGGTAATATATATGATGGAATTAAATTCCTCACTTTTAGTGAGTTTAAAATAAAATGTAATCTTCCCTCTTCTGAATTAATCCCTTATATAATTTTAAAAGAAGGTGTTCAAAAACTACTAGGTAGCAAACCTCTTAACCTAGATATTTTCGTTTTACTACTGTGCAATATTAAAAATAAAAATATATGGAGCCTAAACAACATCTATAGAATTTTCAATAAAGATGGTGTTGGTTTCAAAAATGTTTACTTGAAGAGGTGGGAATCTGACCTCAATAAATCCTTTCAGGCTGAGAGCTGGGACAATGCTAATAAGACCACTTACAAATCCACCATTTCGTTAGCTTTAGGGTACCGTCACACAGTGGCACTTTTGTCGCTACGACGGTACGATTCGTGACGTTCCAGCGATATCCATACGATATCGCTGTGTCTGACACGCAGCAGCGATCAGGGATCCTGCTGAGAATCGTACGTCGTAGCAGATCGTTTGGAACATTCTTTCGTCGCAGGATCTCCCGCTGTCATCGCTAGATCGGTGTGTGTGACACCGATCTAGCGATGCGTTCGCTTGTAACCAGGGTAAACATCGGGTTACTAAGCGCAGGGCCGCGCTTAGTAACCCGATGTTTACCCTGGTTACCAGCGTAAATGTAAAAAAAAACAAACAGTACATACTTACATTCCGGTGTCCGTCAGGTCCCTTGCCGTCTGCTTCCCGCACTCACTGACTGCCGGCCGTAAAGTGAAAGCAGAGCACAGCGGTGACGTCACCGCTGTGCTGTGCTTTCACTTTACGGCCGGCGCTCAGTCAGTGCGGGAAGCAGACGGCAAGGGACAGACACCGGAATGTAAGTATGTAGTGTTTGTTTTTTTTTTACGCTGGTAACCAGGGTAAACATCGGGTTACTAAGCGCGGTCCTGCGCTTAGTAACCCGATGTTTACCCGGGGACCTCGGCATCGTTGGTCGCTGGAGAGCTGTCTGTGTGACAGCTCTCCAGCGACCACACTACGACTTACCAACGATCACGGCCAGGTCGTATCGCTGGTCGTGATCGTTGGTAAATCGTATAGTGTGACGGTACCCTTACATGAGTCCTACTTTAAGGTAATTACTAGGTGGTATTATACCCCAATTAGATTAGCACACATAATTCCGGATTATTCACCCACTTGCTGGAGGAAATGTGGCCACCAAGGTAATTTATATAATCTTTTATGGAGTTGCCCAAAGGTAAAACTTCTATGGTCAAAAGTTTCTAATTATATTCACTGACTGATAATTTTGTGCTTACACCACAAAGAGCTCTCTTTTCCCTGGACATGGAAATAGTTGACCCTCGGGTTAAATTCATTATCATTCATATATTTCTTGTTGTCAAATATATGTTAGCGCTTTGGGGGAATAAGCCAGATCTCCCTAAATTTGAACACTTTATAGATCAAATTCACCAACACAATTTTTTGGAGTGGAGATTTGCTGTAAATAATAGTGATATTAAAACTTTCTTGAAAAAATGGAAGATTTGGATTGATACATTCTATACTCCTTAACCTCCTAATAGATTTTCAAATAAAAGAAATAATTGTAATTTACTTGTCCTTCAAAAATATCGCACTCATTTAAATGTATTTATGCATTTTGTTACTGTTGAACTATTGTATGACATTTGGTTCTCTAGTTTTATGTTTTAATTGTATCCCTTTCCATTCCCTCTCCCTATTCTTCACTGTTATATTTTCCCTCCCCTATTCCCAATTCCTGGTTTTTATTCAAAAAATTAATAAACTTATTTTCTTTTTAAATATTTTAATCTGTATTCTTTTGGATCTGATTTTCTTCTTCTGCTAATTATCATAAATAAACATAATTTTTTGAGTGCCGACGTTTACAATGTGTACCTCACAAGCACCTCACAATAACATTGAGCATCCCCTCTCTTGGCTATTGTGCTCTTGTAAGTTTTTATACATTTCATCCCGATCCAGCTAACCCGTGTCCGCACAGTGACAGTTGGTATTTGTCTGCCATCAGTAACGTAACTATTTTTTCTATATTAGACCCGTTGCCATGTTCAGCTTTATGACATCACAGAAGCATTGTCCACGAGTCATGGAATGTTCCGCAAGAACAATCAGTGCGAGGCAAGTAGAGGTAGAGAAGAGAGCTGAACACTAATCCAGAGTGACTTGTATCTTCTTTCTTTATTGTACTCTTTTTTTTTGGGGGGGGGGGGGGGGGGAGTATTTTCTACCATCTACACACACGTGTGTGTGGAGGGGAAGGCAACCTAATGGCTGCACCCGTAGCTGGAGGAAAGATCCAACCACGGAGACATCTCCCACATGCCATACAGCCAGAGGCCTGAACACCACCAAAGGCAAACTGGCTTCACTGGGTATCTGATGGCAGCAATTCATTATACCGTGCCATTTATTAAATACCGGTTTGAAACACTGGAACAGGAAACTTGCCGACATTTGAAAAGTCCACCACCATATCCCCCACCACCCAAAACAGGCTGATATTCAAGACTGAAAAGGCCACTACCACAATCTGCAGAAAACATCAGCGCAGAGCCAGAGGATATGAGGAAACGCCAGAAACTAACCGAAACATTAGATGAGACAACAGCCACGTCGCCCAGGATCCCATCCAACTGGAAGAGCCTAATTTCCTCTCAAATACCTGAAGTCAGCAGTCTGCCTTACTCCTGTCCACCGCCTATTAAGGTAAAGAGTTGCACCAGTTCTTCACCAAACTGCATGGAAAGAACAGTACAGAAGAGCATGACACAGCCTTAACAACAAACCCTATAGAGCAGGGGTCTCAAACTCTGCTGGGTATATGGGCCGCACACGGAAAAACATTTAGTTTCGGGGGCCGCATTATTTGCATGACAAAATTACATTTTTAGTGATACTATTTTTTTTCTCTATACACCTTTTGACTGGTTCCTATCTTGTAGTAATGTGCCCCATGCTGGTCCCTACCTTGTAGTAATGTGCCCCATGCTGGTCCCCACCTTGTAGTAATGTGCCCCATGCTGGTCCCTACCTTGTAGTAATGTGCCCCATGCTGGTCCCTACCTTGTAGTAATGTGCCCTATGCTTGTCCCCATCTTGGAGTAAAGGTACCGTCACACTAAACGATATCGATAGCGATCCGTGACGTTGCAGCGTCCTGGCTAGCGATATCGTTCAGTTTGACACACAGCAGCGATCAGAATCCTGCTGTGATGTCGTTGGTCGCTGCAGAAAGTCCAGAACTTTATTTCGTCGCTGGACTTCCTGCTGACATCGCTGAATCGGCGTGTGTGACGCCGATTCAGCGATGTCTTCGCTGGTAACCAGGGTAAACATCGGGTTACTAAGCGCAGGGCCGTGCTTAGTAACCCGATGTTTACCCTGGTTACCAGCGTAAAAGTTAAAAAAACACTACATACTTAGATTCCGCTGTCTGTCCCTCGGCGCTCTGCTTCTCTGCCCTGTGTAAGCACAGCGGCCGCAAAGCAGAGCGGTGACGTCACCGCTGTGCTTTCCGGCCGCTGTGCTTACACAGGGCAGAAAAGCAGAGGGCCGAGGGACAGACAGCGGAAGGTAAGTATGTAGTGTTTTTTTTTTTTTTTACTTTTACGCTGGTAACCAGGGTAAACATCGGGTTACTAAGCGCGGCCCTGCGCTTAGTAACCCGATGTTTACCCTGGTTACCGGCATAGTTGGTCGCTGGAGAGCTGTCTGTGTGACAGCTCTCCAGCGACCAAACAGCGACGCTGCAGCGATCCGGATCGTTGTCGGTATCGCTGCAGCGTCGCTTAGTGTGACGGTACCTTAATGCCCCATGCTTGTCCCCATCTTGGAGTAATGCCCAATGCTTGTCCCCATGTTGTAGTAATGCCCCACGCTGGTCCCCATGTTATAGTAATGCCCCACGCTGGTCCCCATCTTGCAGTAATGCGCCATGCCGGTCCCCATCTTGCAGTAATGCCCCAGGCTGGTCCCTATCTTGTAGTAATGTGCCCCATCCAGGTCCCCTTCTTGTAGATATGGCCCCATCCTGGTCCTCATCTGGTAGTAACGTCCCAATCCTGGTCCCATTCTTGTTGTTATGTCCCCCATCCAGGTTCCCCCATATATTGCAGACATGTGCCCTATCCAGGCCCCCCCATATTGCAGACATGTGCCCCAACCAGGTCCCCCCCATATTGCAGACAGGTCCCCCATCCAGGCCCCCCCATATTGCAGACAGGTCCCCAATCCAGGCCCCGCATATTGCAGACAGGTCCCCCCCATTTTCACATAGACATAACAGAAGAAAAAAAAAGATTCTTCTCACCTCCGTTCCCTCGGCGTCCTTTCTCCTCCTGTGGCCCGCAGGCACATAGACCCCTTGATGATCGCAGCCCGGTCCAGGAGCCGCCGACATCCACTCTGTAGTGCAGTGTATTGCCGCGCAGAGACTGGCTCTCGGCACAGCAATAATGGTGTCAGCCGCCGGCCTATCGGAGGCCAGCAGCTGACATCTGCGTCCCGGCGCAGTGGCGTATGATGTCACTGCCATGCGCAGATGTCACACAACACACTACACACAAGACTCTACACAACACTTCACTCTACACTACACTCTAGACAGCACTCTGCACTCTAGACAACACTCTACACTACACACAACACTGTACAATCAACACAACACTCTACAGCCTACACTCTACACCCTACACTTTACACCCTACACTCTACACCTTACACTCTACACCCTACACTCTACCCCCTACAATCTACACCCTACACTCTACACCCTACACTCTACACCCTACAATCTACACCCTACACTCTACCCCCTACAATCTACACTCTACACCCTACACTCTACACCCTACAATCTACACCCTACACTCTACACCCTACACTCTACACCCTACAATCTACACTTTACACTCTACACCCTACACTCTTCACCCTACACTCTTCACCCTACACTCTACACCCTACACTCTACACCCTACAATCTACACCCTACACTCTACCCCCTACAATCTACACCCTACACTCTACCCCCTACAATCTACACTCTACCCCCTACAATCTACACCCTACAATCTACACTCTACACCCTACACTCTACCCCCTACAATCTACACTCTACACCCTACAATCTACACCCTACACTCTACCCCCTACAATCTACACTCTACACTCTACCCCCTACAATCTACACCCTACACTCTACCCCCTACAATCTACACTCTACACTCTACCCCCTACAATCTACACTCTACCCCCTACAATCTACACTCTACACCCTACACTCTACCCCCTACAATCTACACTCTACACCCTACAATCTACACCCTACACTCTACACCCTACAATCTACACCCTACACCCTACACCCTACACTCTACCCCATACAATCTACACCCTACACTCTACCCCATACAATCTACACCC